>NC_140124.1:33561699-34079199 GCF_964035555.1 Netta rufina | reverse complement strand
AGGAAATGAAATGTGTTGTGGACTGTATAACGGGCAGGCACATGAGCCCTGCTCCAGCAACAAAAGGCATTTTGTAAATATCCCGGTATACATATTTTCTGATCCTGCCATGTTGGAGTCCGCAGCATTTTATAGGCACGTAGTGTAGGTCTGCGTTTGAATATCTGTGTTCGGGAGGATTTTTCATCACTCTTTTGAGCTGGTATAGAGAAGCAGCAGGAGAATGATTTCTTCCCAATAAGGACAGGATTTATGCATCCTTAATTTCTAAATGTATGTTTAATTCTTGCAAGGTAGTAATTTTGTGGGCCTCATGTAAAGAAGGAATAGTTGCAGTATAGCAGGGTAGTATTTTTATACTGCCTGTAGCAATTCAGCGTGTTTCTTTCACAAATGTTTAGATCAGAGAAAACCTGGCGTGCACTAGATAGTAAATAGCAAAATAGATCAAACTTTCCACGTGCTTGTTCCTGCACTCCATTATTCAATCTGGGAAGTATGTCTGTCTGTGTAACTTTGTTAAAAGGGGCTTCTGCTATTTCAGGGTTGTTTTAAAAAGGGCAGTCTCTTCAACGTAGTTGATTTGAGAAGGTGAATTAGCTGGCTTGCTGGGTATTGTGACTTGGTGTTTGAGAATTAAAAGTTTAATCGCTATTTAGTGTTGGAGGAAATCTTTGCCTGAGGAAGTATGGAGGATTCTTGATCTAGTTAAGGCAGGGGGCGAGCCCCTCTCTGGGCCAATTCATAGCATGGTAATCTTTATGGTTATACTTGATACTTTTCATTGGAAATTAATATGCTATATGTGCTCTTTCTCATTTATAATGCAAGATATATGACTTTGGTTTATAGCAGTCTGTATTTTTGAGCTTTTGTATATAAAAAAATATTGTAGATGGAAAATATTTTTAGTTTTGAGGAGGAAAAGTCCATGCCACATGTAAGAATTGATCACTTCCTATCAGTCTCCATAATAAATGAACTTACTATCATGCTTTATCATCTCAAGCTTGCACAAATAGCATTTTCTTTAAGCTGGTGAAAACAAATTCATTTCACTCATGGTAAAGGTAAATTAAAAATAGCTGTGCCCTTCACCCCCTCCACCCCCCGCCCCCAACTTTTTGAATCATTGTTTAATGTGTTTAAATGTATTTTCCTGTCCTTTTGGTCGTCAGCTGAAACAGTGTAAAAGTCCATTCTTCATATTTGGTAGTGTGTCTTCATATTTGTGAATTAGCAGTTATCAGAAATGTGCATCTGTCTGTAACTTGGGTTGAGAGGAATTGTACACTGAACTTTAGCACTTCTCTAGGCACGCGTTGCCTACGTATAGGCATTATACTGGAGGGGGGAAAAAACAGATACAATTGTATCAGCATACCTTCATTGTTTCTCCCAAAGACCTTATTTGTTAAAACACACACAGTTCAGATTTATACTGCTGTTTAACAGAAAATTAAATTGCATTTCTCATAACTGCACTTCCTTCCCCTTTGTTTCCACTCCCCCTTTTCCAAAATCAAATATAGAAAGCCACTTAAAATTCATTCAGTGGCCTCCATACGTAAAAGTAACTTTCTTGTTCCTTTTATAGATGTACAATACTTTTTCTTTTTTTGAGGGGTGGTGTCACGAAGTTGGAGATTTTTTTTCCATGTCTCTAGACGTTGCTTACTGGGTGTGTATTTAGAGTTGCTGGATATGCGTAAAAGCACAACCTTCAAGAGTTGAGTGTTCTGGTGCAAATGGCCATTAATGTGTTTTCAAAGTAACTTATCTGGAGTCCCTGTCTCTTTTTGCATGAGGGGAGGGTGTCAGATACGGCCAGGGTGGGGGGTGCTGCTCACCAGGCCCACCCAGCGTGTTTGCACGCTGCAGGGCCAGAGAGCTTTCCATGGAGCCCTGCACGCTCCACCGTGTCTGAAACGGGCAGGGAAGTGACACCATTTTAAATCTGTCTACACTTTTAAATACATCAAATCTGTCTTAAAGCATGAGTGTACAATTAAGTTGGGTCAAAAGATGTTTCATAGCAGCAAAAATTAGTTTTGTAGTGCTTTGAAATTATTCAGTACATTGTATTGAAATAATTCAGTACGTTGTATTGCCCCCATATTGCTGTGAGGCTGCCTCATGGGGAGTTCTAACTCACTGCCTCACAAATTCCTAAATTGTTGTGTTTTTTCTTCTTTTTTGGTGTGTGTGTGTGTATATATCCTTTTGCTCCCAGAGGTGGTTTGCAGGTATCTCTCCACTGAGGTGGATGGGAGGAAAGGGTAAGAGTTTGGCAATCCATAGCCTTGTCACGTAAAGGGAGGTCAGGAGGTGGTGTCGGTCGGGGCTGCCATGGAGCCGAGCCGAGGCGATGGAGGGTGCCTGGCGGGCTGTTGGGAGTGAGATTCTTGGGCCCCGTAGTCACTGCATTCCAGCCCCTGCTGGATCTTCACGTTTGGAGTGGGCACACCCAGGTTTGCAAAATTACCTTTCTACCTGCTGTGCGGAGCCTGTGTGTGGCTCTTGGCCTCCCCTCCCCCTGGAAGTATTTAAAGAGGGAGGGCTGGATATGCTGCCGCTGAAAGAAGGGGCCTGGTCAAGGTTTTCTTGATGGAAGGGTGGGGAATTATTTTGGGGGAGGTGCAAAGTCTTTAATAAGCTCGGAGTAGATTCCTGACTTACTATGGAAATCTCAAGGGAATGCAAAAGGAATGCAGAATTTCTGCATTCGGACCCCTCTGCATGGAGGAAGGCCATGGCAATATTTAAAGGTTTAGGTCACTTTATTTAAAACTCAGCAAAGGCATTGCAATAATTCAGCCTGCTGGTCACGCTCGGCGGAGGAACGGGGGGCACGGTTGGCCACGGCTGTGGCTTGGATTAGCTCTCCTCTTGTGCAGGAGGGTGGCCGCAGCCTTGTGCCCGTGCGCCTGCACCTACGAAACTTGTGGTGTGGGCCTTTGGGTGCTACCTCCTGGCCATCCAGGAGCAGCTGGCCCCTCGCAAGGCGATGTGATTATTAAATCTGATTATTCAGATGGCCCTGATGTCGCGGGTGTGTGGTGAGGGGGAAGGGATGGTGCTAACTGGGGGCACCTGGGGCTGTGCCCAGCCCTTTCAGGTGCCTACAGTGCTTGCCACACCTGAACTGCGGTAATGACGAGGCATTTTTCCTGATTGGAAGGCCAATTCTTTCCCCCCCCATGCCTCTGGGGTCCTTTGTTTCTGTTGAGAAAATAAATTCAGTTTGTCTCTCCTGGGGGGGGCGTTAATTTGGGAGAGGAGAGGGACAGAGGTGTGCCACGCGGGTGGTGTGGCCTCCTGACAGCCTGGCGCAGGTAATGGCTTTCCAGCTCTGCTTCACCTGTAGTGCTCAAGTGCCCGAAGGAAGGCTTATCCGAGGGAAACAGGCCCCAAAGTCCTCACAAAACCCGCCTGTTCCAGGAGAGAGCCTTGCGCTGTGGGGTGGGCGTTGAATTGTGTTGCTAATTTTTCGTATAATTAGGGTTTGTGGCTTGTGTGCGCAAGGCGGTGGGAAGCGGCTTTGCGGGGCTAACCTATGTCTGGTGGCTACAGCAGTCAGCATTATTAAAAAAAAAAAAAAAATAATTTAGTGGCAGACATTTTTAGTTTTGCTTCTGTAAATATGAAGCAGGGCGAAACATGCTGTATGTAAGGAGACATGATAGAAAATGTCACTCACCAGCTGTATTCGTGCTCTTTTCTGTGGACGGAGGCTGAAGGCCATGCCTGGGTCCAAGTTAGTGTTTTCAAAAGCAAAGGGTAAAAATTTTATGTAGTGAATTTGGGGGGTTTAATCTCTGTTCTCACATTACTTTTGCAGATGTGAGCAGGATTTTTTTTTTTTTCTGAGGGAAAAAAAAAAATCTTTGAAAGTCACAGTTAGAGTGGAAAATACAAACCTTGACAGATTTTGAGATTCTTATATAGACAACAAGTTGTTATGGCAAGAACTGAAAATTCTTCATAACAACTCCTTATACTGTCTGGTCACCAAAATCACTTTTTGTTGCATTTTTTTTAATAGACTGAAGTACATGAAACACGTCTCTAAACTTGCATCTTTAAAGTTTGGTCTTGTTCTCTTTTTTTTTCTGCCTTCCCTTTGTGGAAGGTACTCTGAGAGCATACTTGTAGTAGATATTACGTTTTGTGTAGATGTGGTAAATTTTGTAGGGATGAATTAAAAAAAATAACTTTTTTTTTTTTTTGAAAGTGTAATTCATGGGTAATAAAGTATAATCAGAAAATGTTTAAGAAATATCTATTTCTTTTTGTTTTTAAGCATGGGGTATTAAAAACACTTTTCCACCTTTTTGAGCCCTTGAAGGTGGTATTTTTGTAAAATGGAGGCATTCATTTCAGTCACTCTTTTAAGTGCACAGCATAGGACTCTACAGTGCTGGAGTCCTTTAATGGCTTCTGGTTAGCTTTTGGGTGGACTTCAAATGCTTAGTCTTGACCTGAAAAATTCTTGAATAGCTCAGGATTTACCTACCTAACAGAAAATGTGAAGCTTCCCATAATGCCCATGAGCAGGGACCCAGGCAGTATTAAAATACACCTTCTTAACCATGGGCAGGGCTCAAAAAAAAAAAAACTTCCCTCCTTAAGCTTCCTCTCCCTGAATTCATCTTAACTTTCAGGGCTTTCTCCTTCTGAGCTCTTGCTAAAGAGAGCACAGTGGTGTGGAGCATGGGCAGGGGCTCAGCTTTTTTTTTTTTTTTTTTTTTTTTTGGTGACTTTGTCCTTGTGTGAGCCCGATGAGACAGGCACAGTGTGTTATGGGTGTGGAATTTCTGCTCTTGCAGTTTGAGTCGGCTTTGTAACTGGAATTGGCTTATTTTAAATCAGAAAACAGATGGAGAATGGGTGCAAAATTTAAATGTTATAAAACGTGAGGGTAACTTTTCAGGTTTTGCAGAGGGGGGGGAGAGAAATAGGTGGAAAAGTTTAAGTGGAATTGATGCACTAGGTGCAGGATGTGCTTCCGGGGCTCTTCAGAGCAATTCTTCTCGTGGGTGCTCTCTCAACTTGTTTTTGTATGCAAAATGGCTATCTGATGCAGGGTATAGAGGGGTATGTGCACTTAAATGCTAAGGGTGGAAAGCTAAGATAAAACCCAAAGTTTTCCTTATTTTGTCTAGAAATGTGACTCACCATAAATGCTGTGTTCCATTTCTCTCTATATTTATTTATTTGCTTTTGCTGTTCAAATAAAGACAATATTGTTGAAAAGCGCCATCTGAAACCTGTGAGGGTCTCTGGGCTTGGGGTGTGCTGTAGAGAAGCAGATTTGGTGCTCCTGGGCTCACTTATCAGTGTGAGCACAGCAGTGGCAGTTTTTTTTTTTTTTTTTCTCCTCACCTGCAGTAAGCAATTTGGCTCTGGAAAGTTTCTGTATGGGAGCAAGGGCTTCTATATGCTTGGGCATGTTTCAGGTAATTAAAAAATAACAAATTCTATCTATTTATGTAATCTCCTGTTTTTGCATCTTTCCAAATCTGCAATATCAGTTTGTGTGTAGAAAGATGCATATGTTTAGCCAAGAAGAAAATCTTGATGTTTGTAGTTGAATATTTTTAGTAACACATTTTATTTGCCAAGTATAGGGTCAATATTAGGGTAAATGTTAAAATACTGAATGTGTAACATTTAATGGCAATAAAAAAGGGTGGAAAAAGGTGCTTTTTTTTCTTCTGTGTGTGTAGAAATTTGGAAAGGAAAATTGTATCCAGCTATAATGTGAGTTATTTCACCAAAGTGCATTCTCGCAGCAGCGTGCGCAAGAGACATTCACAGTGTAAAAGCCATCTCCTGTGTAGTGTAACCCCAGCAGCAACGTGCTTCCCCTGTTGCCTGCCTCTTTGTGGTGCACTGGAGCCAGCATCACCTAAAACCGCCCTTTTGCCCATCTGAATGGGAAACTGCCTCTAATGGGCAAAATGAGGCATTTTCTATATCAATCAAGTTGAAATTTGGAGTAGAGCATGGATAAGAAGTGTCAGATGCATTTTGTTAGGTATGGGATTAAGTATTGAAATGAAATAGTCCTGAAATGAAAGATCTTCAGGTGGGAAGGGCCTTATTCCATCTTATATTTTTTAGTGTCCTGATAGCGAAAGAGTGGCTGTAGTTTGAGAAATCTTTCAAACCGCATGTGTGTATCCTTAAAAATGTGTACATAGGAGGACATATTACCATAAAATCAGTTGCAGTTTAAGAAGAGACCTGCTAAAAATATCTGGAGAACTTATAAAAATAGTCCATTTTTTTTTTTTTTGCTGGTGTTGGTACACTTGAACACAATCGGAGCTGAATGTTCACTTTTGAAAGATTAACTTTCATGCTCAGCTGAACTTTAGGAACGCTATTTTAAAATATGTAGCCTACGCTGCGTGTCTAATACATTTTTCCCCTTTGAAAATGGCAGGGTTGTATTGTTTTGGGAAATCGATTTCACAGGACCCGGACTTTTAAAATTTAAAAGTAAGTTTTCCCTCAAAAACGGAGCTCGCTGCGCCCTAATGGAGCCTTAAGCGTTGTGGTGCAGGAATTAAAATTCCAGCTGGAGCGAGCCCCGGTCTGCGTGAACAAAACCTCGTGTTGACAAAAACGTATCTTCAATTATTAGATGCGTTTGCAATTACTCACTTTCCTGAAGCTTCGTGTTAAACAGTGGTTAGGGTTGGAATAAAAAGAAAAAAAACAACCCGTGCCGTTTGGATTTGGAGTGATCTGTGAAAGATGCAGCCTGTTTGCATCAAAGAGGGGCTCGTTTTTGAGGAAACAGCAGGGCGAGAGGGCTGGCGAAGGGGAGGGGGGTGGAAAACCCACCGAAGGGGAGCTGCGGCACATGGCTACTGCAGGCAGCTCTCATCCCGGGGCCTGATCCCGTGTGCTTGCTGCTCCTGCTCCCCCTGCCCTCGGAGGAAGTCCTCACCCCGCTGCCGAGAGGCTCTCGGGAAACCGAGTTTGCAAAAACTGCCCCAGCCTTGACAGGGAAGCCGCGTGCACCAGGCAGCAAAGGCAAAAGCTAGCTCTCGAAAAGAAAGCAGACGTGGGGTGGGGGTGTTGAACACGATGACCAACAGTAGGTTTAAAACTGTTACGGGAGAGATCCTCCAGAAATTTGGTTTTAGTGATAAAGCGGGCTGTTTGGTTTGCATGCTTCTGGGGGGTTCCCTGTGTGATGGCGACCTCCTAGTTATCGTAGGGCAGCAGTTCGTTTCTGCCTCCTGCTTCTAGAGAAAGAACTTCAAAACAGCGTGTCTTTATGGCAGCACTCGGAAACAATAATCTATAGGATGTTTGATGAGGAATTTGGGCAGTAGTTTAGTCCAAGATAAGAGAAAAGCCTTGTAGTGTAAACCACCACATCTGTTCTTTTTCCTGTTGCAAATTTTGGTAAAAACTCTTTAAATGACTTTCCAGCGAAAGCTTGACAGCAACCACAGGCAGGTAGCAGTTGCGGGGGGGGATTAAATTTAATTGTCTGAGTTTTTTTGGATATAGTTTCCAATTCTGGAATAATTTTTTTGCTAATTACATCCTGGAAAATGCAGGTTGCCACGGTGCTGGTTGGTCACAAATGGGAACTGCTTTGCATGGTCCTTCCCACTGAGGCCACCGGGTACCTGAATGAGCCACATTTTCCTTGGGAAAACTGTTACTGTGGTGTCCAGAGGCATCTGTTCTCTGGGGTCAAGGGAGAACTTCTCAACACTGAAGTGTCTTTTCATGGTGCTGGGCACAGAGGGTCCTGGTGCTGCAAGCCCTCGTGCAGCAAGCCTTGTCGTGGGTTACCTGAGCAGGTCCTGCATGCGAGGGGAGCAGCACGGCTCCGTGACAGAGAGCTAAAAGCTGCCGCTGCTGGTCAGCATATTGGTCCTCCTGACCCTAGCAGGAGAGCTGCCATATCCCGGTGTTTGTTCCTGTCCCGCCTGCTCAAACTTTTCAGCCGCCCCGCAATTAGTCAGGCAGGATGCTTAGAAGAAATGAGTGTCCTGCAGGGATGCTAGCTATTTAAAACTATGGAAATAGGGGTTATCTTTCCGTTTTGAGTGCAGCCTGAGAGGTGCTAAGCGTGTAGGTTAACATGTGCTCTGTGGATTTACTAACGCTCAGTGGAGGAACCGGAGGTTTCCGTGATTCAGCATGCGTATGGGAGCTGGTTCTAATAACCTGTGCAAAATAAACGAGAAACGGACAGCTCTTAAAGCCTGAGCAGAGGTTTTATTTTTTTTTTTTCTTGAGCACTGCACGTTCAGCATTAAAGTTCTTCTGAGTTTAATGCCGGTGCTCAGCAGCAGCGGTGTAAAACTCCTCTCGTGCTGCTAATGTTGCTGTCCAAAGATGTGCCAGAAAGCTTCTTGGTACAGCAGTGTTTGCCTTTTAAGATTAAGAAAAAGAGAAAAGATTAATTTATGGTGATCAAAGTAGGTAACCCTTCCTTTTTGTTCATTTACTCGTTAAATGGTAAGTTTGGTGCTCAGTGGTCTGAGTCCTAATAGCAAATGATAAAGTCCCGTTTTAATTATTAGTCCTGGTAACTATTTGGGTGCCTGTTTTGTTTGCCTCCACAAAGTGCTCACTTAAGCTAGGTTACATACCTCTTTTTAGGAGACTTCTTTTTCCTCTTATGCTGTTAGGAGGGATTTTTTTATAAATGTGATTTCTACCTCTTCCTTTGCCCTGGCTCTTAAGCAAGAAATAACATTTGGTGGTGGTGTGTAAGCATGCCCCAAATCCTGTGTTTAACATAGAGCTTCAAGCTTTTACGTGAAGCTAAAAGGTGCATGCCCTTTATACAACTGGACTTGATCACAATTGTTCAATTAAAGACAAGTCACAAGCAAAATCATTCTTTCAGGTATGTAGCACGTGCTTTACCCATGGAAGGGTGAAGTTAGGTGTTGCTCCTTGAAAGCAATCAGAGAACCTCGGAGAAAGATTTAGGAGATAAATTCAGAAGATGGATTTATCATTATAATTCAGAGCTCTTCGAGCTTTAGGGCTGAGTTAAAGATTGCCTTCCCTTTGTGTCGGACTAGCTTCAGTAAAATTACAAAATTGCGTTCATTTGCCACCCCTTTCTCTGCAGTAAATATTTACGTGTGTGGTTTGTCTTGCTGGCCCTTGTGCTTGCCTCACCTGATCCGTGTGGTTCCCTTAGTACAACTGTTACTGGTTTAGCATAAATTGGCTGAAGCTCAGCACCTTGCATGGCAGTGCTGCTGCTGAGCACACCAACGGCAGCGAGGATCCCGCGTTGCACGTGTGCTCGTGTCAGCCCTCTGTGTGGTGGCTCCTCAAAATGTCTTTCCAAGTAAAACCTATGTTATTATGTTAACTTTTTAGCCACAAAGTGTTGGTGGAAATCCTTTGTGAAGCTCCTCCAGCAAGCTGCTGTGTGTCGGGCTTCTGACTTGTGTCGCTGGGTGGGTCTCTTTGGGTGGTACCCTTGAAGAAAGCAGGGGGAAAAAAGGGAAAATAATAATAATAAAGGCAAGGCATGGAAAAGTCTGTCCAGAACTTAGTCATGCTTCAATGTGATGAAGCCCTGAAAGTTCCTGAGGAAGAAGTGGCTTTGGAGCTGGTGGGGTTTTCTGGAGATGCCAGCGTGTGTGTGCTACCTGATGGGGCTGGGTAAGTGCTGCCTTGGGGTAGGGGCAAAGAGGTGCCCTGACCAGCTGCTTCTCCCTCTAGCATCCAGCCCTGAATGTCCCCTGCACCCCGTGAGTGATGTGCACGTGTTTTAAGAGGTATTGAAGCAGCTCTCTGAGGTCTGGGAGGAGGCAGGGCAAGGGGTGGTGACTGTGAGCCCTGTGATAGCCCCAGCTCTGCCAGGTGCCTGGGGCTGTCCCGCTCTTCAGTCCAAGAGCAGATGGGGAACTGGTGGCAGTGGGGTTTGAAATGAGCTGAATTTTGGGGTGATGTTGTGAGAAATCATTGAAGCTGATGTGTAAGTGCTGGTGTTAGCAGAAAGCAAGCAGTGACTCCGAAGGAAGGATGATTTCATTCTGTGGTTGAATCCTTATAACATCATAGCCCTCCTTAGGCTGATTTATTTTTTTTCTTTTGGTAACGGGGTATTTTTAGCTTTTGCTCTTCATTGCTTTTTAAAATGCTCTGAAATCCTCAGTTGCTGGGCATGCCTAGGTGCAGGTGGAATGGTTGAATATCAAACCTTTGGGAGGGGTATTTCAGCTCTGCTAGGCTGTGCTTCGGGTAAAAGCAACTAACTTAGGTGTCCTTGTCACTTCATCTGTACTGTAGGATTGTAAAAAGGATGCTAATTACCGTCTTGGTGTGACAGTAAGCTTGCAAATCTGTACACGAAGTAAATTTGAAACAATCAACTGCTAAATAATGTACTAAACTTGGTCAAAATTATCATTGTCATTCATATGAACTCTGTTCCTACTCTTGACTTAAATATCTCAAAATGCTGCGTGTTTGAAAACAAGTTACTAGATGCAAGTAACCTTGTTTTAATGACGATACAGGTTCAGAGTTTGTCTCTGAACAAGCTAGTTAGCTATAGCATGGTATAGGCCTTTGCTTTATCCAAATTTACTATGCTCAGTTAAATACAAAGTGAGCTGAAATAGCGTAGCAGATAAACATTTAAACTATATACATACAAAGTGCAGTTTTTGGGGCCGCAGAAGTGTAAACTCTATTTTTTGTTCTCTAATCATGACAGTGTATTTTAAATCTACAGCGTAAAAAAATTGGTGCTTACTGTGATCCTCATCCTCACAGCATGTGCTATTTTCTGTTTTCTGTGAAAAAGGAAATGGAAAATAATGGGGTTATTTAAAAGGTGATGGTGGCTGTCCCTATGAGTGTTTTTTACACTGCTTCCTAAAGTCATGGCAGACTTTTACAGTGTTATAAAAGTAGGGAAAAAAATGTCAAATATAAAGGTTACCAACAAAAATATGGTTACACATCTTGTATACAAGTGCTTTTAAACATAACTGTACCGCTGCAACATTTCACAGTTTTACAATTTATTTAAAAGGTTAAAATTTAACAGCTGCATTTTAATTTTTGGCTTTTTTGGTTGGACAGAATGAAATAGTACTCAGAGGCTTTGATGGAGGTCTGATATGAAAGTTCAGGGCTTGTTTTTTGTGTAGTATGCTATATAAACCCGTGTCCTGAACAGAGCTGCTGTGATGGAAGTGCCTAAGATTGCTCCGGTGATCCTTAAAAGTGAGGTTTAATGAAGACATAATTAACAAGATTTTTGATCTTGTATATATAAAATATTACAAGAGACTTTACACACAAGCTGTGATGTTTCAATTATACTGCTATGAAACATTATGAATATACATTTACTAGTGTAGATCAACTATACTACTATGAAACATTTACCATGATACACGTTTACTAGTGTAGGTGTACTTATGACCAAAGTGAATGAATGCCTTAAAAAAAAAAAAAGGGAAGGGAGGGAATAAGCCATGTAGACCCATGTTCATAGGAAACTTAGTATGGATATTACTTAATGTCTTCTGACGTTCAATTTGTCAATCAGAAAGGTGCATTTTTCAGTAACATGTCTTTGGTCTGAAGCTTAATGCATAAAATTGTGTACACTTGCCAAGCATGTATGCTACTGTGTGCTGCAGCCCAGCTGAAAGGCAGGGTGCTTTACACCTCAGGGCTGCAGGGGAGAGGGTGGCAGAGCTCTAAACAGCATGTAGGGCTTGCAACATAAGTGCAGGTATGAGATAAAATTATTTGGTACTGTTCTGTCCCCACAATTTTTATGTGGTTGAAGGGGATTTTGTCTTTTGGGGTAGAACTCTTCAGAAAATATAACTTGGAAAAAAAAAAAGCACAATAGAAAACTGTAAGCCTAATTGGTTTGGCTTTTTTCATCCTGCAACTGGTGCCATTCAGCATAAAAATGACAGAGCCAAACTGCAGAGTGGTCAGTTTCAATGACTTCTGGGTCTTGACAGGGTGAGCAGAAAGGAAGGCAAAAACCTGGTGATGCCAGTACAAAACCCACACGTTCTGTCGATGCCTTGGAGGTGTTACACCTCCTGGACTTTGTCACTGAATCACATTAAGGTTCCACAGAATTCCAGTTACTATCTCTTGTCGATGTTCAGTTCTTTCAGTGTGTGAGCTAGTAAAATAATTACTAGGGCATCAAAATGAGAGCTGATACCTTTGCCATGCCTTTTGTGCATCGATTTATACTTGAAAAGTTCCTGATTTTTTTTTAAAGACAACTTTTCAGCTGTGTGAATAAGGTTTATTGCACTGAATCCTTTGGGATGGAAGATCTTATTTATATTAAAGCAGTAATAATGGGGAATGTGTGGTGAATTTGACACTTCTGCTGTTTTAAGACTAGCGATGGATAAATTCAACTAAATCTATGCCTGTTAGTTTGGTCTAGGGGATTTAAAAGAAGCTGTTTGTCTTGCCAGTCATCGGTTTTTAAACTTTTATTGGCTTGACTAGAGATTGAAGGCTGGACAGCAGTAATGAGGAATTAGATTTAAAACTTAAAAAAAATAAAAGACTAAGTAGTTTGTCCTTCCTAACATCCTCTTTATGTCGTGGAAGAGATTTGCTTAAAAATCTGCCTTGGCTCTGAATTCTCACCAACTCCAGGTGTAGCAGAAAAGCCTTGTGGACTTCAGTGGTGCTCTCTGCAGCACTAGTGCTTCAGCTTTGTATTTCTTTAGTCCTAGAGGAATCTTAATTTACTGAGATAATTTTTGGGATTGGATGTTGCTTTGTGCCATTTTTCATAGAATAGCCCAAGATAGTCAGGGGATGGGCTTCGCTTTAAAAAGTCTGTGTGTAGGACGAAATGGTGTAACAGCAGAGTTGTTCACCTGGCTGCATCCCTGTGCTCCCCGAATACCTAAAACCTCTTTTAGGTTAAGCTCTGGAGCATATGTGGAAGGTTTAAAACAGATATTTAATAGCAAAAACGTAGCGAGTAGTTTCCCTGCTTACCAGCTGCATGCTGCCTGGTATAAGAGGAGCACCTCTTGCTATTTTATTTCAAGCCTTCTATAGCGTCCCCAAGCCAGATCTGAACTGGAATGGTTAATCTGGGGCATACGGTGACCTTAAACTGTGTGTAAACACCCTCTGCTCAAACCTGACCTGAAAAAGGCTGAAATGGGTTACTCTCGGTTTGTGCTGGTGATGTAAGGAATCTGGAAGGCATTTCCAATATTCTCCACGAATACTGTCTCATGGTTGAGCAAATTGGTGCTGGCAATAGGACGACCACAGCGTTTGGCTACAAACGCTGCTAATTTAGTTCAGATATTTTAATCTGGGAAGGATGAATCACTGAGCTATTGTTAAGGCGAGATTTAATCTGGTGCCCTACCTCCCATTCCGAAAAAGTTGCCAATGCTTCCACATCATTCATGAAATCTGTGTCACTTACTCCACCGAAACATGTGCCCTTGTTGGACACCTGAAGGAGATGGGTGGAGGAAGGCGTGAGGCTGGAAGCACTGAGGGCTATCCAGCAGCCACTTCGTGGAACAAAACATCTTGTTGGCTTCCCAATTCCCAAGTCTTGCTGCCCCTTTTTCCTTTAGAAATGGCTCTGAAATCCCCTACACTATTTCTTTCTCCCTCCTGGCATTTGAAAAGGAGCTCAACTCATTGAAAATTAAACAACAAGCTCTCTTCCCTGGGCAGAGCTCCCCATCCCTGAGTGTGGCCGTGTATTTCAGTGACGCCACATGCAAACTTCAGGCTTGCAGCTGGGGTAAAACTCTGTAATAAGTCTGGAAATATTGGCTGCTTCAGCTAGCAGCCCTATGGACACCAGGAAAATAGGTAAGGGTGTAGAGGGAGCTTTTGGCTGCTCCGATGGCTGAGGAAAAAAGGGGGTGGAGGAGAGTGGACGCTGTGTTCAGGCATTAAGGGATTATTAATTCAGTTTGGGTAGGGTAGTTAGTGGCTAATCTTTCACTTGTTTAGGAGCACTACTACATTTAAAGGTATTTTTGGTTCTTCATATTCATCCTGAGTGTTCTCAGTGTTATCCACATCCCAGTTAACTACAAGCTAGTGGTGGGGTGAGAGAATAAATGGCAGGTGACCGTAGCCCTAAAATGGCTGGTCAGCAAAGTCAGCTCAGTAATACAAGTGTTTGAGGGATGTGGACCCCTGCTCTAAGAGGGAAAGAGAAACTCTGGCATTTAAACAAAACAATCCCCCTTACCCCCCACGCCCTTTCAGTTTCTCCAAAGGCTTTGGGGAAGGGAGAGAGAAGGCTCAAAATGTTGGAAGCCATCAAGCTAAGGGTAGATGAAGTCTTTTCCTACTGCAAGGTATTGGAATTTCCTATTAATTTTGGAGCAGTGCTTAATTCTTTAATTAAGTAACAGAAATCTTAACAGCCTTCAGTCATTAACAACACCTGGAAAATGAATTTTTTTCAAACGAGACATTCAGCAGTAACGTGGTAATGGCAGAATCTCCACAGTTCTCTTTTAAAAATGTCTTTATGGACCGCTCGTGGGAATTTACAAATAACGAATGTAAGCTTTTAGTCTAATTAGTGGCGTGAACAATCATAAAAACAAAATTATGAAGCAAATGGTTGTGGGGTGGGTGAAAGCCTACTTATTCTCTGGTTTATCTGTGCAAGTGCACTGGTTGATTTACCTACTGTGTATGTTGTGACGTGGATGTGCTGGTGTTAAACCTTCTGATTGTGCTTCCTGGGGTATTTCCTGCCCACAAATATCCAGCCTCTTCCATGTGTTGGGGTGAGTTACCCCGAAATGGGAGCTGAGCACAGTGTCTGGTCATTTGGCTGGTGGCTTCCGAGCGCCGAGCCGTGCAGGCAGCTCCAGTTGCTCCTTCTGGTGGCAAGCAGTAAGCGAAGGCGATGTTTTGCAGATGCTGGGAGGAAATTTGATCATCAGCGCAGAGGAATCTGTGAGGTAATCCAAGAGGCAGATTTTCGTGTTGAGTGCCTAGATAACACGCCTCCCAAAGCTGCTGCTTCAGTGGGTTGTGTGCGCAAGATGAGATGGGATGGGTGGTCGGATCCAACCATTATGTTTTGCATGAGCTTTGAGGGGAAAAAGTTCAAATACTATTTAAAAAAAAAGGTTTATTTTGAGTGGTAGAACAGTGCTTTTAAATCCAGGTGTGCGGTGAAACAGTGAGGCAACACCAAGTGAAGCGTTGCTGCAGTTTGCCTGTGGCTCAGGGCTCAGCCGAGCTTTGTCTGCTTGGCTTGTGGAGTTGGGTCTGAGATGGAGCAGTAACACTTCTTCTTAACATATTCTACTGTCCCGGTCAGAAAGTTTTTTTTTTTTTTTAAACAAACAAAAAACACACAAAGAAAACAAATGAAACAAAAAAAAAAACCACAAAAGTTTAAAAAACAAAAAAACAGCACAAAGAGGTGGTTTGTTAACAACTATGTATCTGAAACCATCTTCCTTCCTTAGACAGGTAAGGTGTTAAGATGGACTTTCTGGTTCCCAAGCTAATGGCTAAATTTGATAAAATACAGTAGGTATCACCGGTGTGCCTTGTAGGATGCACTCGATGTTAATTACGTCTTACCAGAAGTGATATGCAAACCTCCCTTTGTCACTTCACTGAGTATTTTTAACAGAAATTCAGCATACCTTCTTTTTAAGCAAGGATTGTGACCCCTTGCTGCTGTATTTATCGGCATTACTTGTTAGGAATAAAAAAAAATAAATAAATTAGATTGTAGAAGTATATTTACATTATACCACGATTATGTATGTAATATCCAGTAGGTATAATATACCCACATATACTTCTATATGTGTTTAAAATCAGGCTGGGAAGCGTTATTTAGCTGGACTTCTCAGCACGGTAGGTGCTTTCAGCAATCAGACCCGAACAACTTGAAAAGGCTGCCGAGCTTGCCAAAAGCAACGGAGCTTCGCCGGGAAGCCAGGAGCCAGGCGCAGGCTGCAGCACCTCTTACAGGACAAGCTGTTCAGTGCCTTCAGCTGCTGCTCTGCCTGCGTTTGCTATAAGGATATAACGAGCAGAACCCCCCACACCTCTCCCCCATATTGTGACTAAAACAAACTGCTTCTGTTTGTTTTCCCCAGCCACACCAATATGAGTTCGGGACTTTTTTTAATTTGTCCTGTAAACCAGCTTTTCCTTTTGCACTGGTAAGGCACTAAAAGCATTGATTCATTCTGGGATGATCAAGCATTAGCTGCCTGAAGCGACCTGAGGGGGAGAAACTAATCAAGTGTGGCTAGGAGGGTGGATTTCAGTTTGGGGTTTTTCTTGCCTGTTTGTGTTCTGCTGGGTGTGGAGTAAACACTGGGACACCTTTCCCTTTGCCCAGAAATCCAGTTTATTAGCAGCAGTTTTCTATTTGGGCGTAGGAGTCCCCAACCTTGTTTCCGTGCCTGTTTGGACGGGGACTTTTTGCCCAGATTTAGCTTTTGTGGTGTGGGGGACTGATGGTGCTTGGTGCTGATCGCAGCTGCAGCGTGCACTAGGATCACTCTCAGTGTAATGTGCCAGGGCTTTCCCAGGTAGCTGGTCTGGCAGTGCCCACCTGGAAAGGATGAAATGCTGAAATGATCAAGCTTTCCTTCCCTGCATGTTCCTCAGAGCAGAGAGAGGAGACCATTTACTTTCCATCCCGTAGGTATTGAGTTCAAACAATTGAATGGACTGGAGCTGTCGATGTGCACTTGATCTGTTTTCAGACATGTTTAACTCTTACTCCAAGGCAGTGTGTGTCAGAAGGAATTGTGATTTTTTTTTTTTTAATTTGAAGGCATTAATGATGCAGGTAGCTCATAGTGCTGCTGAAATGAGATCAGGTATTATGTGGGGTTATTGGTGAGAAATGGGAACTGAGGAAAAGGAAAAGAGAGGAGCAGCTTTTGAGGGGAGGGGGAAGAATGCTGAGAAGGGTCTGTGGTGAGCCTGGGCACAGTGACCATGTGGAAACACAGCTGCTTTGATACCTATGCATGTTTCTGTCAGAAAGGGAAGTTTTGGGACCCCTGAAACTTAATAAATAAATAAATGAGGGACTGAGCAAAAATATAATACTTCATTGGTTTTTGCTTTATAGATGTACCTCTTCTATTTTTTAAAGTTATCCCTGAAGGGGAGGAGGGGGTGTTTTTTACACCCTGAGTATGTAAAAGAAAGTCTAATAGGATTTTGATAGGTTGAAGGGAAAAAAGTGTATAGGCTGAAGGGGACAGAGAGAGAGAAGGAGAGTGCATGTAAAAGAATGCTGAAACTGTGGGATTTCCCCCATTTTTCCCCCTAAGAGGTGCTTAGCACGCTCTCAAGTATGTGGAGAGTTTTTTAGGTCATGGGTGTTGATGGGTGACCATGGGCATGCTGTGTGTGCTTACATACAGGAGATTGTGTCCAGGGAGTGCTGAGGTGGCTTCTGGTACCTTCCCCGTTTCGTGTTGCTTCAGCTTTTCTGTCTCTGCACACGAATTCTTGTTCCATGTGTGCTCGAGGTGCTCGTGTCCCCCAGGCTGAGGGCTGTGTGCCTCGACACCCCCAGCCGGTGTCTGTCAGTGTATTTATGGTCGGCAGCTGTGGCTTGAGGTGACTGGACCCAGGTGCCTACACAGCACCTGGAAAGTAAGTTCTTGCCCAGTAGTTGATTATGGACCCCTCAGAAAGCAGGGAAGTCTGTTTGCTTTCCCAATAAAAGGCATTTGGGGCATCTTTGAAAAAGGGAAACAAGTGGGAATATCTGTTCCTATGCTGTGAACTATAGATAGCACTTGAAGGTTTCTGAAAGCTCCAGAGCATAAGCATCATTTGCCAAGACTTTTTTTCGGTTGACAGCTATTTGCAATGCCTAGTTGGGGTGGATGGGATGAAATAGGAAACCTGCTTAAAGTGGGGAAGGTGCAGACACATGTGAGCCACCTAGATGAGAGATGCTGGCAGTGTTTTGCTAAGACTTTATTAAAACTCCAGGTGATGCATTTATTAAACAGAACTCTTGTAGTAAAATACCTTTGTGAAATTGGAAACGACTCTTTCAGGTCTTAGGTGCCTGGTGTGACTGCAAGTAGTGCTCTAAAGTAACAAAACTGAGAGAATTAAGCACAAAGCACCCTCTGCGGGCTCGTGCTGTCTGGGGTGTGATAGCCAAAGGAGCTTTGCTTGCACCGAGCTGAAGAGAGCAGGTTTAGGAGGAAGATCGGAAGCACCCGGAATCGCTGACGTTGTCGGAGATGAAGGGTATTTCCAGGAAGGTGCCTCCGTGCTTCTCTTTCCTTTCCCTGTTTATCCCATGGAGTTCTGTTCCTGTGCTTTCCGGAGTCAGAGCCCATCCTCCCGGAGCCAGTTGCCTCTCTAATAAATTCAGCGTGATTCCCTTTGTCCCTTGCTCTTCGCTCTCTATGCTCACGTTCGGTTTGGGCTCTTTCTGGAGGAAGCTGGGTGCCGATGCCCCTCGGGTTCCCATGCAGGGAGGAGCACAGCTCGGCTCACACGGCACTTGTGCTGGTCCCGGGAGGGCAGCGTGGGTTGCAGACACACCTCTGCTGCTTTAATCTGCTCCTTCTTCCTGGGGAGAGGGATTACCTAGACGTACACAAAGCTCGGAGTCTTAACCACGTGGATTTGTTCATGGGAGCCGATAGTAACCAAAGCGGAGAAGTCTCAGGGGTGTCTGTGATCTTTTATTTAACGCTGCTGTAACTCCTGTGACCGCACAGAGCTCTGTTTCTGTCCCCCCCCCCTTGCTAGCGGTGCTGTAGCAGCAGCGCGGACGCTTTAAACTCATCACGTGCAGCCACCGCCACGGGGCTGAGATCCCGTGCGCTGGGCAAGGAGCTGAAATCGCTCGTGGTGCGGCCAGGCGTCTGCTTGCGGTGTCCGTAGCACCAGAGGAAGGGGATCCCGGAGCCACCCTAGTGTTTTCAAAGCGGCCTTTCAGTGTCGTACAATAGGTGTCTCACTATTGCCACGAATCGAGGTGCACGGCAGCACTGTGCCTGCTCCGCTTCCCCTTCCCTTCCACGCTCTGTGAGCGGGGTGGAGGAGCCAGCAGTTTAACGTGGTGTTTCTTCCCTGCTTCTCCCCCTACCTCCTCCTCCTCCCTCTGGGGATACCCAAGGTATTTCTGTGCCCTAAGTTCTGCTTGGCAGAGCTTTAAACCACACCAGAAGCTTTTGTCCTTCGATGCTGTGTGGAAAGCGAGAAAACCCCAAAAGCTGGGTTTAAATTCTTCATAGCTCAGCAGACAGACAGCTTCCCAAGCCTCTGGTCCATCCTTTTGGGTGCTGAGCAGGCAGGTCCAGGCTCCCCTTCCCAAGGGAAATGCAGGGTGTGCGGAGCTGGGGCATGTGTAGGATGTGTCCTGTTCCTGTGTCACGGTGCTGCAGCCCTCCCGAACGGCCATGGGCAGTCCGGGGGGGCTGCTGGTGTGACACCATGCGAGGCACCCTGAAGAGCGCTTTGACTGCCAGTTCTGTGGTTTGGGATTTTTCGGCATTATGCTTTCCCAGCGTTTGTAAGGTTGAATGAACCGTGTCCCCTCACCCCCCCCCCCCCCTTTTTTTTTTTTTTTTTTTTGGTGTTCCACTTCGGACCAAACTTTCAAGCTTCAGGTTGCTGCCTGAGATTACTTGGATGTGCCAGAGAAGCGTATCACTGATTTAGGGTGGCTGTTTCACACCAGTTTCTCCAGCTGATATTCCAGTGTTAGGAAGTCTTTTGCAACTCTTTCCTCCCCTCACCGTGGAGCACCTCCTGCCTCTGCTTTATGGGAAATGACAGCTTAAAAGGGTCTGTGTGATCTGGGTTTGTGCCTATTTATATGATCATGATCAAGTACTGAAATAAGCTCTTGCCTGAGAGGGGCTGAGAGCAGCCAGCAAGCGCCGCACCAGCGAGACCTGCTTGCCTGCCCTGCAGAAAGCATGTTTCTTGTGGGATCTCGTGGGCACCAGAGCATTTGGGGTAAAATCTACCCAGAAAGGGAAATTTGGGCAAAGCAGCTTTGTGAGCAGGGAGCTGGGGCTGCTCCCTGATGAAGCCTTTGGAGGAGAGCACTTGGAGATGTGAAAACTGCTCCCTGCAGGGCTGCGAGTGTGGGTGGTGGCGCGAAGGGAAGGAAGGAAGGAGTGCATTTTAAAAGGAGCCAAGGGGGAAAATGAAAGCTTTTGGGTTCATTGCTAGACAGGAACGTCTCAAACTTGCTCCGTCACGAGACTCCATTGGCCTGTGCACGACTGACACACTTCTGGCAGAGAAGGCCCTTAAAACATGCGGGGTTTCCTCTGGGAGGGGTCAGCATTGAGCAACTGAAGCACCAAGGAAAACGTGGCTGAACGAGAGGCCCCTCTTTCTGCTCTTCTAGTGCCCCAAAACGTGTTTGTGGTCCTGGAGTCGATGTTGCCCTGTGCTGTCCCTTCTCCAGGAGCCAGGCAGCAGTACCTGGGCCCGGCTGAAGCCCGGTTAATCCGCACATTCCTGCGAGTCCCGAGGGGTTTGCGGCATCTCCGGCATTTATTTGTTCTCTCCCTTTGGGGGAAGGGAGCAGACAAAGGACTTGGCTGTGAAGGCAGCCAGCACGCTGCCAGGCTCTGCAGTAGCACTTCAAAGTGGGGATTTTGTTTGCTAGATAAGTGAAAACCGATATAAATTTGGGGTGAAAACAATGAATTTGCTGCTTGTTCCGTCCCCCCCTTTGCCCTCCAACCAGAGACAAAGAGTATCAGATGTGTTAAAATATAGCCTGTTGTTAGGCTAATGGGGAGCTTAGCATCAGAGTAAATGTATTTATTAAGCTTCTAATCTCTTCCTTAGAGGCTGTGGAGTCCTGAAGGATCTTCTGGGTGAACTAAATTTAAATAAAAAGTAATAAAAGGACTAGTAGGTGGAGGAGAACCCAGTGTAGATGCAAGGGATTACTCGGTTCTAATGGGGAGAGTTGGGTACTGAAGGCCCTAAAGCTGACACAGAAATAGTCCTCAAAAGAGTGGAGACTCCCTGAAATATAGTGGCTGTCAAACATGGAGTAAGTGCTCCTGTAACAGCTTTTTGGGCTTGCGATGATTTTGACCTGACATTCCCCCTGGCGATCTGTTTTTTGTTGTGTATTTGGTTTTGCTTCTTCTGGTAGAAAATGCTTAAATGTGGACACGGCCGTGTGTAGCCTACCTTGTAATGCTTTTTCTTTTTTTTAAACTGTGTTCTTTTGATTTATTTGCAGGAGTCGGAAACTTCAGATCAGAAACATCCCGCCTCACTTGCAGTGGGAGGTAGGAAATTACTTTAAAAATTAAGACGTTTGCGTTTAAAATGGTGCTTCTGTTTCTCTCCTCACCCCCAAGACTCATCCCCTTCCCCCACCTTTCACTTGCTGTGCACACACCACCCATTCTTTTCTGGGGAAAAATCCTTTGGAAGAGGGAACAATAGAGCCTTCTAAGCAATTCAGATAACTGCCTTCATTTCTGTGCTCCGAGTTAACCATAAAAAATGTTGAAATGGATTCTTTGGTGAACGCTGACTTCCTGATGCAGTCACTCGCTTTGACTGAAAGCTTGTCCATTTCAGACCTTGCTGGTGTACGGGCTCGGCAATCTTAAGACTTAAAGATTTAAGTCCTCAGATTTAAATACTTGGCCAAAACCTTTACAAAAGCAGATAATTAATCCAGATCTGTATTTTCTTTGATTCTCCCCCCCCATCTTTTGCTCCTCTTTAATGAGTGGCATTATGGCAAGTTATTTGCTTGTATTATTACAGTTACGGGCTCTCCCCAGTATATTGTGTACTTGCTGTTAATGCTCTGTAAAATGGCATAATTTTTACAGTAAGTGGGCTACTGTGAGAACAGATTATTGTCTTTGCTGTTTTTTATACCTTGTACATGTTTAAAATGTTGTTTCCACATCTTAGTAGTGGTAAGCCATCCTTTCACCTGAGGGAACTTGGTGGGCAGAGGGATTGAGGTTGAAGTGCTGGTAGTGTTCTCTTTTCTGCCTACTTCATCTGACTTTGCCTGCTGCTACTTCTTCATTTACACCGTCTGATTGTCTCCTAGCTTAGAAGAAAGGTGGAGGCATTCCTTGGCCAGCCTAGGCTGTTAAACCAGACATTTTCAGCAGGGTATCAGCAAACACCGCCTCTTGCTGCTGAAGTCTGTCCTTCTGGTGTGTGCTGTCAGTACAAGCACTTTCTCGGCACTTACTGAACCTTTTGCTCCCCTCAGATGAGCCACATCCATTTGATCCATTTTTATTTGAAATTCATAGCCACTTTTTTTGTCGTGCCCTTGGCACCAGCTATTAACTCCTTGGGAAGAGGAGTAATAGAAATGGTTGAGGGTGACTGGTTTGAGGATTAGTTTATTTTTGATATAAACCTCAAGTAGCCTCTGAGGGCTTGGGGTAGGAGTGAGTATCAGAGCACGGGCATACGGTTCAGAAAAAGGGGAATAAATGATGTAAGCACAGGGCAAAGAACATAAAAACGTGTTCCCCTGTGGGGCCCTTCTTACATGCATGTAGCTATTAGTGCTAGTATGTTACAGGGTTCTGCCCTGTTTTCTCTCTGCTTCCTGATTGTAAATTTTCCCTTTCCTTATCTATTGCTACAGTTTTTGTGGTGACCTCTGGTTCCACCACAGGAATGGTCCCTCTGCTCCACCTATTCAAAACACTGTAACTTGCTAAAGTTACAAAGCAAGAGTTCAGATTATCCATTCTCACACCACCCTGACTGTGCCTAGGTGTCCTGAAGTTGTTTGTGCAGACCTGGGCCTGTGTCTGGGGGCAGGATTTAGAGGGATCAGGCCCCAGGATAAGCTGGACAGTGCTTTTGCATTTCTTAACTACATCAGGGCTGCTTGCCAAGTACAGGTTGTCCACAAACTTCCTGAAGTTTTGCTTTGTAAGTACTGGAGGTCTGTTGTTTCTGCACTGATCAGGTAAGTTTACAGGTTCTCTAAGAAGTGCTACTGACAAAAAATGGCAACTGGTGATTAAGTTCATCAGAGGATTGTCTTATGTCTAGCTTTCCTTGAGTTCTGGTACCTTTTGGTGCTGAAGGACCTTGCCAAAACTTCTCTTGAGTGCTGTAAGGAAGCTTTGGATGGTTCCTCCTACAAGCAAGTCTTTCTTGTAGCCAGTTACTTGGTGGGGAGTGTAAGTTTGTACCCACAGAAAGGGGCTTACATTGGAGTAATGTTCTTGCCTAATGTTTTCTGAGAGGGTGGGGTGTGTGTGTGGCAGCTGGAGCAATTTCACTTAAATTGTTTCTTATAGTCCCTCTGTGCCAATCTGCTTGCTTCATCACTCCTTCGTTAATTGCTTGAATCAAGACTGACTTCTTCTAATGGGTGTGAACTCCTCAAAGCCAAGCTAGAAACAACTGATGAGAGATGTCTATGGGTTAATTTGGTCTGTCAGCCCTCCTGTATGTTTAAGGGTGAAATACAAAACACTCTCATTACCCTGCAACACCTTTCTTTTTACGGTGACATAGGGATATACGAAGTGGACTGAAGAAAGATTAATGTTCTTGGAAGAATTTGTCCTAGTGTAATCATTGTTGTGAAGATTACCTTGTCATTTGTGCAGAAGCATTGGCTTAAGCTCTACTGAATTATGTCTTGTTTTGCTCTTTATAGAAGACAAACATGGAAAACCCACAGCTGTGGTCCCAGCAGTCATGGTGTGTGCCTTCATTTCAGTGCCTCCTGGCTCTGCTCGCTGCCTACTTGTCATGCAGTGCTATCTGTGAGGACTGGAACCAGCGAGGCTCTGTGAGCACACAACAGAGGGATACTTGACTTATACAAAAAAATAATAAAATCTTCCACAAAACTACTGATGATAAGGAGGACACCCCTACTGTTCTTAAATGCAGCTCCTTGGGTTCAGAGAAGGCAGGTTCTTACCTGCACTTTGGAGTAGTGGTTGAAGGTGCTGGTGTTGCAAGAGAGGGAGAAAATACTGAACTTTAGTGTTAAAGAAAGCTTGTCTTCCCTTTGGAAGAGAGTGGTTATCCTGAAGTCTCGTGCAACGCTTTATTTGACCCATGAAATTATTCCAAGGAGAAAACAGTGGGTGTAAATGGCCAGGGAGTACCAAGCATTTATTAGTAAGACTTTTCATAAACCAGGTGCACAAATTCCTAGATTAACGATGCATTTTTCTGGTTGCCTTTTTGGAGGAAAAACATGCTAGCTAGTTTTCTCCGATGCATAGGTTGAACAAGTCCTGAATAAAATACTTTTACAGCCAGGCACAGCAAGTGGATTTGTGTTCACTTCTGTGTAATGTTAGGTTCACTGTGTACTTATCAGACCATTGTGGTGTAAGTAAAAGAGGTAAGATAACCCTTTTAGACCATGTTCAGGGTGAAGTGGCAGAAGAAAGGCAGATAATGACCTGCTGTAATCTGATGAGTTGCTACACTTAAACAAGACCACAACGTTTTACCCTGAAGAGCTTGTTCTTAAAGTGCAGCTATAAAAGATAATATTCTGATGCACTTGAAGGCATTTAAGGTTAAATTTGTATAAAACTTGCCTGGTAATTAATTTGAACTTCAAAAGAGGATTTTTGGCAAGGTCCTGCAAGTTTCTGTACCTGGGGATTGGATATTTTTGTACTCTTTGCCCAGCCAGGAGAGACTGGAGGTGGAGATGGTAGCATATGTGTAAATTAAGTAAATATAAGTGCTTGCTCTGGACTGAGGCTGGAGTCTGGACTGCTAGGGGCTTATTTGTGAGCATGTTCTCTATTCATCCAGGAGGTCACTTACGTTTTCTCCTTCCCTCGCTGGCCTTCCTGGGTTTGAGGACTCTAGGAAAACACCTGTGTTCCATAAAACCCTGATCTTTGCTGGAATGCATCTTCCTTTTATTCTGCTTACACATAAAGTGTACAGAGAAGTTGCTTTACCAGTCAAGTAATCTGAAGGACATGTGCATTAACAGATTTTATTTTTTAAATAAAGCAAAGTTTCACTTCTTGAGATTGTTTGGAGGAGTAAAACCACAATTAGTGCACATCTTTTAGTGACAGTGGGTGGGTATAATTTTTCCCCTTCTCTCTCCTTACTTATCAAATACAAAGTCCAGATTGGATGCGAAGAATTGAGGCAAGAGGAGACATTGCCATAATGTTTTTTCCTGTTCTCCACACATAACCATCTTGTCTCTCTCATTGGAAACATGCACCCTGGCCTTATAGTCTCTGCAGAAAACTTAAAAGCTGTGTTACCCTTTCCTGAGCTGTGTTCTCTTGCACAATAATGTACTGTTTTGTCTCTTAATTCATAACCACAATTTCTGTCTTAGCTTGTGAGCGTTCAGTGCTGGAGGTGTATTTATCATTAGGACAATGATAAGCCTTCCAGAAACAGGTCTAAGTGTGGAGACTTAAAACTGAAGTATCCAGACTTTGTTCCCGATGGATTCAACATGATGGGAATCGAAGTAGGGTTCTTTTCCCGAGAAGGAACCATTACGTGAACTCTTTACAGCATTTTAAAATGAGCTTTTTCAGTGTAGAAGCTGCTTCAAGAAATTTACTTTCCAAATATTTTTTTTCCCATGTTTAGTGAATCGAGAGCTAGAGAACAGATTTTCAGAACACAGATGGTGTCAGAAGCAGCACTTGCTGGCTCAGCGGGAAGGTAGCTGTTGAAGAGTTCTCACTTATCTTCTGCAGGCTTATTTCCTTATCGGTTTGTTTGGAGCAGATAAACAGATACAGTGTTGATGAACTCTGTAATAAAAAAAGGTAGACTAAAAGCCCAGCCTGTGGAGTGTGAACCTGTTGAGTGAGCGGAGAAGCAAGGAAAACATTGTGTGTATTTCTGGCTTTGCTGTGAGACTTGCAGGTTGCTTTTGGGGATAGGAATGTGTGGGAAGGGAGGTCTGAGTTAACTCCTCCAAAGGTAAAAGTTTGTTACTAACCAGGGTTTGCTTTTCCTCGCTCTTCCACGGAAATGAAAAAACAGTCTCTGAGCTCTGTTGAGACCTCTGCTTTCGATTCTCTCTGCAGAAGTAGTAACAGGGAAGGATTTCTGGATGGAAGTTGCAGCGTGAGTACACATTCTACATTGAGATTTGGCAGCACAAGAAGAGTGGAGATGGCACAAACCTGTTTGCATATACTGTAAGACAGCATTCAGCTTCTTTACAAGAAGTGAGACTGATTGTGATTAGGAGGAAAAGTTGGTGAATCTTACAGTGCATATCACTACTCCTGGTGATCTGTAGTAGCTTGTGTTATTACTTGGATCAAAACTGCTGAGCTGTGTCAAGCTTTTTGGTTTGCTTTTTTGGTGTGTGGTGGTTTTTTTTTTTTAGTTCTGTTATTTTGTCATAGAAATATAGTGTAAAAATTATTTTTTGCTGAATGGTACCTGCTCATGATGCAGCTTATTCTAGATTACCAAGGATGTGAAAAAGGGATAGGTGAGGAGTTTCTGTGTTTTAAGAAAAAAGAAACATGGAACAATTGTAATTAAGAATAAATACGAATTACACAAAGCAGATACTTCTCATAAAGCAAGACGGAAAGGGAAGGTGCAGGAATGAGCTGAGCTACACGAAGAACCAACAGTAAAGTGGTTTAAAATATACTGAAATATGATCTTTTACCTCAAGCCTTCTCCAAGCATCCAAGCCATAAAAATAATACATAGCTATAAAACTGCTAGTAGAATGCTAAGCACGCACAAATAACTTTTATCTGCTGCTGCTGTCTAGGTGTAGGAATCTCTGGTAGGGATCCTTGTTTTCTGTTCCCTCCTCAGCATGCTCTGTCAAGCACTAAGCTGTGTGTCTCCTGCCTGTTGCTATCAGCCCTGCTCTGTGGGAGAATGGAGAATGCGTTGTTCTGTTCTCTGCAGCAGTCTTTTACATGCTTGGAGCTCTATAATGTGCAGAGAGGGGTGAGGAGAGTTGAAGCTCTTTCAGTCTCTTCTCAGGATTCCTGTCTCTAGGCAATCTCTTGTTCTTGTGACAGTCTTCAGGAGATGTCCTGTGGAGCTTCTCCAGAGTAGCTTCTGTACTTTAGGATCACTTTGAGTTCTTGCTTTGTCCTCTGTTATGTTTGGACTCCATTTCAGCCTTACGTTGTCTTCAGGTTTAATACATGTACACCTGATACAACACTGGATGTGGAAATGAAACAGAGCTTTCTAGTTGCACAGCAGACTGGTAATGAGTATTATCTGATTACAAGGTCAACTTCTCACCTGCTGTTGTGGTGTTGGTGTTTAACCTGGAGACACTGAACTCCATTGCCTGTCACCACTGTGCTTTGGATGGTTCAGCTACATTGCAAAAAGCTTCATCCAAGTGATGGATCTTGCGTTTCTTAGCGGTGGTGTAATCACCACCCTTTGGGACTCTGCATCGAGGAAGTCAATTTAGTCAGGGTTTGCTGTAGCCCTAACTGCAGGGTCGAGAATATGGGCAGAAGGGGATGGGACCAGTGCTGCCTATTCTTGTATTTGGGAGGGGAGGAGGGGGAAGCTCCCTCCCCAAGACTGATGGGACTTTAAGGCAGGTTGTCCGTGTTGTTTGTATTACTATGAACTCTGCTCCCTCCTGGGGTGAGAGCCTGCAGCTGGGCAGGTCTGTGCCGTCCAGCAGCAGCCCCTGGGGTGTGATGCACAGCCCCTGGCTGCCTCCTGGTCCTGCCTCTGGACTTCTGCAACGCAGGGGCATTCCTGCTCTCCTGCCAAAAGGAAAAGAGAAAAATCTCTTCCCAGATTTCTGCTATCTGACCAGGGCCCCACAGTTTGCTTTAACCGTTCTGCCTGAGCTGTGCATGTTTCCTATCCTCTAGTGGGGCTCAGCAGCAGGTAAGGCAACCTGATACAGGGAAGTGCCCACCTCTGAGGCAGACCACCCGGCTCAGCACTTAAGTCAACACACAGGCTTACGCTGGTGGCTTTTAATTGCCTGGCTTAATTACGGGGGGTGATATTTACAGGTATATGTGAGGTAATAAACACCTTTTGCAGGTGTTTAAAATGTGGGGTGTGGGAGCGAAGGTCTCTGGGTAAGCATGTAATGAGCATATTTCTCACTTGAAGTGACTTATTCATGCGAGTGTTCACTACGGTGGTGCTGATAATTTGCTTGGAGTTGTAATCAAGAGGAAAGGTATGGGGAAAGTCTTCACCTTTTAGAAGTGGACTCCAGGTTTCTGCTCAAAATACCCAACTTATTTGTTTTTTTTTGTTTTTTTTTTTTTTTTTTTTAAAAAAAAAGACCCTAATTTTTTTTTTTTTGAAATAGTTGATAGTGATGCTCATGTCAAACATCTGCCCCTATTTTAGAGTTAATGTTCCAGCTGCCACTACTGGAGATGCATTGCTGTGCTTTTATTACACTTGTAGGGTTAGAAGACCAGTGTTTTTTTTTCCAATTTTGTAGTTCTTGTGTAAGAAATAAAGAAGTTCCTGGTGAGGTCAGGGCTCTGCTCTGCAAAAATCTGTTTTCATGCCCAGTTTTGATCTTCTAGGGTACATGAAGGCATAACTTCTGGCAAGTTGAAGGATCAGAAATATTCTAATACTTAGAATGGTTGTTAGTGTGCAAGAATTCTGGCAATGTCACCATAGGATTGCTTGGCAGTGTTAGAACAGTGCATTGTTTCCAAGCCTAGAATAATATGGTTACTTGTGTATTGGGTTTTTTTGGATGCTTATTTCATTATGTTTAGTATATGGAACTAACAGTGATTCCAAAAACTTGAGAAGCCTAAAAATACACACAGCTTGCTTGGCTCAAAGCATTTCTTGTGAAACCAACCATCAGCTTTTACCTTTCTAGAACTGCAAATAAAAAGTATAGAAGCCTAGAATGGTTTGCGTTGGAAAGGACCCTGAAGATCCACCCCTCCTGCCGTGGGCAAGGACACCTTTCACTAGATCAGGTTGTCCCTGTGAAGCTGTTTGTTCAAAGGCTCAGTTGCCAAAGTCTTGCATCTCTCAGCTGTAATTTTCACTAAAGGAGTCACTTTAATCATTGAGCAACCTCTTGATCCAGTGTTGCGATGTGCAATGTGTACTTTCATGGAATTACAAAACCGTTCAGGTTGGAAGGGACCCCCGGAGGTTTGTAGTTCAACTTTCTGCTCAGAGCAAGGCCTGTAGTGAGTTCAAACTATGTTGTGTTTAGGGTTTTATCCAGTCTTGGAAACCTCCAGGAATGGAGTCTGCAAAACCCTTATGAGCAACCGGTTCCAAGGCTCAATGACCCTCTTCAAGTTTTCCTTACACCCAGCAAAGACCTCTCCTGTGTAAATCTGTCTGTTTTTATTCTTGTCCTCCCATCCTGCATCTCTGTGAAGAGCTTGGCTCTGTCTTCTCTGGGGCAGTCCGCTGTGATGTCCCCCTCAAAGCCCTCTCTCTTCTGGGTTGAAGAAGCTCTCTTCCTCGCTGGCCAAGTGCTCCAGCCCTGAGCCATCTTAGAGGCCTTCTACTGATCTTGCTCCAGGTTATCAATGTTCTGTACTAAAGGTCTGAAAACTGGATGCCCTACTCTTGTGTCGTCATCCCTCGTTATTCAGCATTCGTTTACTTCCCTCCACCCACTGCCCATACCCTGTTGATACAGCCCAGGTTGCTGTGGATCTTTGATGCAATGGGCTCATGTTCAGCTCACTGTCCATCAAAACCCCATGTGCTCTTTCCAGCAGATCTGCTCTCCAGCCAAGCAGTCCAATGCCCAGGGGTTCCTTTCCCCGTGCAGGGCTTTGCATTTGTCCTTGTTAAATCCCACCAGACCCCTGCTGTCCCATTTCTCCAGCCTGTATGGGCCCTCTGGGTGGCAGCCTGGTCTTCCAGCATGTTGCCTCTTCCCCTCAACTCCATCCCCTCCCCGAGCCTGAGGAGGACGTGCTATAACACCACCTCCGGGTCAACTAATAAAAGAGTTAAGGGCAAGTTCAGTGACAAACCACTTGGTGTTGGCCTCCAGGCAGAGTACTGTCCCCTGGGCCCGGCTGTCCCACCAGTTACCAGCTATAGTGCTACTGCTGGAGGTGAGGTTGGGCCTGGAAATCCGCAAGCCTGTCACCTGTGTGCATGAGAGGGAAATGTCTGTGAATAGAACCAAATCTCTGCAGATACAGCTAAAGTAACATGTCATGGTTGGCTAAATTTCCTTAAACCTAAGGATAACTTAACCCGTTGTTCAAACTGCCCTGAAGTAAGTCCAGAAGTGAAGTACGCAGCCCCTGCACACCACTGCTTTCTTACTTTCCCATGTAGCTCTGTGAAATTGGGACTCTAGCAGCATAAAAAGTGAACTGCCAAGGCATCGCTTGGTAAAAATTGCAGCTTTTGAAAGCCATTTCCATTTTAAGCACATCTTCAGTTTAGAAAGCTGTAAGGCAAGTCCCAAAGTATGTTTCCTGACCTTGTGAAGAATACACCTTTTCAAGATGTGTTCTCATCTCTATCAAAGCTATTGACACAGCTTTTCCGTGTCTTTGGCATGTAAGTGTAGTCTCTCCTAATTAATTGTTTGTGCTGTCTGCGATGTTAAATCTTGCTCACTTCAGTTTAAATGTGCAATGAGGAACCAGTAGCTCCTAGCAGCACTGGATTTTCTGAAGAAGTGCTGGTAGGGTGTTGGGAGTGCAGCCCCAAAATTCTCGGTGGAATTTGATGTTGGTATCTTTTTGTTTTGGATGTGCATATACAGCTGCTGAGAGAGCTACGTGCTCTTATAAACAAAGATGCCCTTTAAGTTTGTAAAATTAACATGATTATGAAACTATTGTCCTGCTTTTGGAGAAGTTTCAAGTAATTTCAGGTACCTGCTTTGATGGAAGTTGTAAGTAGCAGGGATCATCTCTTAAGAATTGCCAGATGTATAATTTGAGAGGAATTGAAGGACTCCCACAAACGACTTGTTCTTCAGGCAATAATAGAAGTGTTATGAGCTCTTGTTGATGGTAGACAAAGAAATAGAAAAATGTTCAAGTGTCCTCAATGATTATTTTTTTTAAATCCACTTAGAGTTTGTGCATAAAGAACATAAAAAGAGTAGCACTGGTTTAGATAGGAAAAAAAAAGTATATGTGTAGTCCTGTATCCAATTTGTTTTGCCTTGGGAGGAGGACAGGAATAAAGGCAAGGATGTGGTAGTGATCCTTTACGTTCTTCTGGCTTTTGGTGTTTTGCAGCCCTGGGACTTACCAAGCCAGAAATAGTGCATTTGGGGTTGCAAAATTCATCTAGAGCTCCTGTGAATGTGTTCTTGAACTAATGCAAATATTCAGCATCCACAGTATACTGCAGTGAAGAGTTGCATGGTTTAAGGGCATGTTGCAGGGAGAACCATCTCCTCTTCTTTCTTTGAGCTTCTGCTGGAAGTGTTGCTGTATTGGAAGGAAGAGTGCATAGTAGTAGATGAATGACTTTTTCTCCCTCTGTACTTATTATTTTAAGGACCTTTATTTCTCAACCATCTCTTTTCCAGGCTGTGAAGAGTGGTAGCCTGTGTAGTTGTCTTAGCATTGAAGCTGGTCCCTATCTTTTGATTATCATCATCCCATCATTGGAAATTCTATTTTGAGTTGAGGGACTGAATCTGCAGCCAGTTTTGTCATTCATTTAAAGTTATTTCGCTCTATGAAGGTATTAGCTTTCAGAGACTACTGTGTATGCCTTGGGTTTTGCTCCTTAAAAAGGAAAAAAAAACCTTGCAGTGGAGCTGGTGGAAAGCTAATCAGTGGAATGGGGATTGCTGCTTTTGTCTCAAGAGATCAACAGGCTTAATTTTCTTTTTATGACAGTCATGGGAAAAATCTACACTATCAGTAGTGCAGATCCTCTTCTGGGCTTGCTGCTGGTTGCCAGGAAATGTTACATTCGAATCATATGTGTACCACATGTTGACCTAACTTTATGCAACTTGCTCTTGTGTAGAGGGAGGGAAACAAAACGTGCTTATTTCCAAGGGGCTGGCCCATTTCAGCCTTCTGCATTGCGTACGTAATGGTAGCAAGCACATCGCTCCTCACGCATGCACGTACGGGCATAGGGTTTTCTTTTCTTGATTGGAGAGGTGGAAAGTGGCTCTTGGGCTATTTCTCTGGAGATCAAGTCTGCTGGCACTCTTGCAGAAGCTGTCTGGCTGCTGCCAGCTTTGCAAGCCTACTGCTTCATTGCCTCTGTGTCCCCTTTCTGCTCCCTCCTCAGTGACTTTTAGCTGCAGTCTCTAACTGGACATCTAAGACTGAGCCCCATCCATGTCTCTTACAGCTCCTACGTGCTTTCATCTAGTAGCACTGAATGTCTTGGGTTATTCCTTGGTCATGTGCAGGGGGAAAAAACAACACAAGCTCAGCTGCAGAGCCTCCTGCAGAAAGATGGAGATGGTCATGATTGAGGCAAGCAATGAGGCTGCTGTACTAAGCAGGGGAAAGTGCTTTGGGCTTATGGAAAGGTGAGAAATGCTGACACAATCTGCCCTGCAGCTGCATAATGCCATCTCGTACAGCAGCTGGTGATCGGGACAAGAGTCTGGATGCCCTGGTGGGCCAGGCACTTGCTGCTGGGTTGAGGATGTGAAGAACAGCTTGGAGGTCTTTAAGACCTAGCTGGATGTCAACTGAGGCAAAGCTTGCTGAGCAGGGGGAAGGGAGATCAAGTTGTGTTAATGTGTTTCCTTTTTTAAGATTTCTTGTTATTTTGAAGCCTGAAGCTCCCTCTGATCCTGTGTCTCAAACTGGTAGCCAAGTGCATGTGGGCAGGGAAGGAAGGGAATGTAACTTGAAATAGCTCCCTTATTTTCAGCTGCTTTGGAAGTCGTGGCAATCAAAGAGGGGGTTGTGACTAAAAGCCATCAAAACCACTTCCAAGCACATGCGTTTTTGTGGAGCAAATGAGCAGAATTTTTAGAATATAATGCAAACAGGAAAACACTATGAAAACTATAGCTCGCCATTAACTTGAGGGGAAGGAAGGTATATTAAAACTATCCTTGTAAACAGCCTTCTTGTTCTAAAGTTCCCTTTTCTCCTAATAAGGGACTGAGCGCATGTGTAAGAAATGGATCCAAATCAACATTTCTTGGGACACCTTTTATTGGGTGTTGGGTTTTTCTTGGTTGCTTTTAGTTAATAGAATCAGGCTGTTATGTGAATAGTAGATAGCTATTCATGCAACACTTTTGCTTATTCACTCGCACTGAACTCACAGTTACTCAGTGTGAGCAGCAACCAGGAGGCCAACCTCAACTATGTACTCTGAAGTGGAGGCTTATAATGTGCCAGTGGCCTCTAGGTTGGTGTTCCCTAGTCCTTTGTTGCATTGGGTGTGTAGTAAGTGTATATTGTGTGTGTATATATATATATATGTGTGATCTTCATCTGTCTGTACAGAGCAGTCACTGACCTTTTAGGATGTGGTCTTAGTTGTGCATCTGTTGTTGATGTTCACGTGTGCTAGTGTCTGTACAGATTCAGCAGGCTGTTGGAATGGGAGACAGTCACAACCTACCTTAGCACATCGTTCTTCTCTTTGGCATGTTGTATTCTAGTCATTCTTCCCCTATCCAACTGTGTAGAAATCTATAGGAGCTGTTCATGTGAGCTTGCAAAGAAAGGATGCTTATTACATACTGACTACAAAATTTGTTGGGAAAGATTCTCGCGTTTTGTCAGCTCAGGAGCTGAGACAAAAGCCTGGTGGTGCTGCTCAATGTTAGAGAAGTGTCCATGGCTTCCACTGCTTTTCAATGTGACTTAATTCTTGGTTTATGCTGATGTCAAGTGATGCCTTTGTGCTTTGAAGAAATGCATATTCTGGTGACTGTTGTGAAAATAATTTTAGTTTTTGTGAAACAGATCTTTCAAAGTGGTGCCCTTACCTGACTAATGGAATATGTTACCCTGCTTCCATGCTTCCATGTGGGGGTGTGGTTTTATTTACAAAATAGATGAGGGTACTAAAACAAAGCATTACATAGAATATGACAACTGTGGTCTTACAGCTTCCCCTAGTTGTGAGGCACTGACATGCTTGCCCTTTGTGCTTTGGTGTTCAGTGTCAGCAGGCAATTCTCTTCTCAATCACGGTGTAAAGCTGCTGTCTGTTGCAAAAGCCAAGTCAGGAACAGCCGATTTCCTTCTCACAGTAGGAATACCTGATTTTCTGAGATCAGGTATAACCGAATTTGTGTACCTGCATGTCAGCAGTTCCCATTACCTTGACAAACCCAACCTGCCTAATGGCCACCCCTCAGTTTGATTGTTCACTTCCCATTGTCAAACCTGCACTAATTTCCCTGCCATTCAGACGATTAGAGCATTAATGCAGCTTCCCAGAGGTGAGCCAAGCATGTGGTCATTGAGTCTGTAACGTGCAAGGGATGTTGGAGCTGCCGTCTCCAGTATCTCTGGGAGGCATTGACCGTTGTGCATTGTTCCCCATCCTTCCGCGTAGTATTTGCTTCAGAGTTTTATGGGATGTAAAAGAATTGCCCTGTTTTGTGTAGCTCCTTGTTGGATATCTGACTTCTGCTTGACAAAGAAGGTACAATGCTATATATATATATATATTTTTTTTTTTTTTTGCATTTTTGTTGCAGCAAACATGAACAGACAATAATAGACATGAATGCCACTGGGTCAAACGTATAAATGAACAGGCACAGAGCTGCTGACTTAAAGCAGAATGTGCCTCCTGCTAGAGAAGTGGGTGGTGCAGGTTGTGTGAAATGGTGGGAGAAGTAAAGCTAGACAGTTTTCTGTGCAGATGTGGTCATAAAATAAATTGTTTGGGCAGCGAGTGACTTGTAGACCAGACACAGTCACTGTTGGAGTGACAAATCTTGTAGCTGCAGTGCCATCTGACGCTTTTGCTCTTTGAATTTCCCATTTTGGTGGCAGTAAATGCAACCAGAAGTGATCAACAGCTGCTGCACCATCACTAGAATTACTTTCTAGTGTGTATGTGGTAGAAAATGTTATCTCCAGCCTTCTCATAGCTAACCAAGTTCAGGTGGCTGGGTGTGGGACAGAGGGAACTTCCTTTTTTGCAAGTAATATTAAAACTTGCCTGAGTTGCAGTGGGAATTTTTCAATCACTAATGATGCAGCCAGTGCATAAAACGTAGGAGTGGGCACCCCGACTCTTCTGCCAGAGAACTGTGTGTGTGCATGGGGAAAACCCTTCTGAAACAAACAAAAACCCAACCAACCCCAAAACCTACCAACTCTGTCACACGTTGGCGTTGTTTGCTGTTCCTGCTGGTCAAAAATGTATGTTAGCTGCACAAGGGATGTTTGTGGAAGTGCAGAAAAGGAAATATTTCTGACTTTTGGAAAATCTGTTGTAATCTAAGTGGAGCAGATAAAGGTACCAAGTTACTTCATCAGGATTTTCTTCTCATTTAGGCGGTAGTAACTTCATAATCAAGTGAAGGATAATTTTAATAATGGGTTTCAGGACAGTGATACCATCAAATTTAAATTGTGTCTAACAAGTTAATTATAGATACTATATTAGTTCTGCTTTTTGTTTTTGACATCTTAAGCTTGGCAAAAGAAAACCGTAGATTATAAAAAGATTGAAAATTCAAGTCTCCAGATGAGTTCCAACATCTCATGCACATTTATTTAATTTTTTTTTTTCTAAAAAAAGCTTTTAAATAGGCATTCCCAGGCTGTTAGTTTGCCAGCTGAGCAGTTCAGGGGGATTTCTATAAATCAGCAAAAGAAACCTTTATCATGAGACAAATTCTGAAATTTGTCTGTAAAGAATAATACTTAAAAAAAAAAAAAAAAAAAAAAGCAAACCAAAACCCACCCGTGTTTGTCTTTAAGCCTACTAATATGTTTCCATAATGTTATCTGAAACGATTGTTTGTCTATGAATTATTCCCTCATCCCAAGCTCCTGCCCTGTTCCTTGTAAAGTATTTGCTATTTACCAGTTCACTTTCTCTTTGAGATGAACAAAGTGCCAGCCAAATAACAAACCTGCATTAGCTTACCTACCTGTTCTCTGACCTTTCCGATGTTGATGCTAGCAGAAAAGCAAGTGCAGGTGACACACGTGGTCCTGTTGAGTGCCTAAGTTTGTTTTCCAGCAGGCAATTTGACCTATGGCTTCTAGGCTTTCAAATTTCCACTGGAACTGCTGGGTGAGATGTCATACTTGAAGGCTTACTGCCCCAAAATAAAACTCTTTCCAGCCTGTGAGCCAAGGTCCTGTCCTCCTTTGCACATAAGTATGCTTTTTAATTGCTGTATTGCTTCCACTGCACCTTGTTGGTCGTGGAAACTACTTTCTTGTCCGTCTTCTAGACACTGCAGTGTTGTGGCAGCATCCTTACGCTGAATCCCCTGGATGTTAGGGAGCACCCTGAGGTTTGTAGCAGAGTGAGCGCTCCTGGGGCTCTTGCTGCTATCAGTGGTTGTGGCAGGACTAGGGTCAGAGGGCATCTCTTATCCTCGCCCTCATCGCCAGGGACCAGTGGTCATCTCATGGGAGAAGACCGCTTGTTAGCTTGAAGGAAAGAGCTTTGGATTTGTGTGTGGATTTCTTGGCATCAGGATATTGCAAGAACTAGGTGGTCTCCAAATCTGATGGCAGACAGCTGGAGGACACAGACACAGCTACCATACCAAAAGAGCTTGGAAATAGGTGCCTGGAGTAGAGAGGGAAATCTTAAACCTACTATTTGTGGGGGAATTTGTATGGGGAATTAGTAGCCCTGACTATATAGTTGGGAGTCCTTATTCCACAAAAATAACTTTTCCATTTTCAGATGGCTTTGGTCTCTTCTCTCTTGTTCTATTAAGAATGTAACTTGAAATGGTTTTAAAAACACCATAGTTGTTGGTGCTGGTGGATTTTTTTTTTTTTTTTTACGTCTACAGTATTGCAAATATTTCCTTAAGCTTTACTACTACTTCACTATTACTATTCACGGATGCTTTCAATGAATTCAGTATAAAATTCCTGCCTCTATTTCAGGTTAAGAAAAACAATCTGAGGTATTTTAATTGGGCTATATACAAAAAATATTTTCTGTATAACCAGAACTGTGAGGAAACTTTATGTTGTGCTGATCAAAGGAGGTACACTCAATCCGAAGGCTTTCTATTCCATGCTAACCCACAATGGGAGTCTTTGCACATTGATAAATGTCAGCCTGTACATTAGCTGCATGTGAGATCCTTACAGGACAATTTACGGCTTTTTATCTACCAGAATTAATTCTTGGTATGTTGTGGCTGTTCTGTGAGGAAAGCTATGACCCATCCAACATCTAGCCTTCATCAACTGCTTGTGGTGCATTAAGAATGCAAAAAATGTACAAATTTGAAGAAATAAATAACAGAGGAGGGAAGTGATCATTAGGAAGCCTTACATCTGCTAGCTCCCTGCCCAGTGCTATGGCTAGCAACTTATAGTGCCCTACGGTTTTAGAAAAATAAGTTTCCCTCTAGAATGCAGTGGATACCATCACTACATGTGCTCCCTACAGACCTGATTGTGGATCACAGCCTTCTGCAAACTGTTTCTGGAATCAAATTCTGGTGGGATTCCTTGCAGTTCTGCAGCTTTCCTCTCCGTACGGAAAAAGCAGGAGCAACACCACCCTTGTTGAGGCTGCTGAAGGTCTGGGTTACCTTGCTGTGCTTGTAAAGCTGCTTCTCTCCCAGCACTGAATAGGGTATGGCTTAACTACCCCTCAGCTGGACGTAACGAAATGTTAATGATCATTGTGATGCGTGATGCTTGTGCTTCAAGGTATGGGGATCTCTCCTGATCTGCTTGAAGAGTGGTGACTTGTGCTAAGCATATTTGCTTTTCCCTGTTATTTTTGCAAGCACTTTAATTCATCTTGTGGCTGCCTCTCGCACGCTTTTGTGGCTTTGGCGTATCTGACAGCATATCTTGCTGGAGTGTTGCTTTTCATTTCCTTCTGAGGGTGATCCAGATGTAGCAGTGCTCTCTAAGGGAATCTTGCTTCAATCCAACTGCAGCCACTGGGAGGTCCTCAAGTGTGGTCTTCACTCTGCTCTGCTGCCCCAAGCTGTTGTCTGCTGTGTTATGTGTACCTTACGCAGTCTGCCCCATCACAGCTCCTCAGGAAGGAGGGAAGAGAATTTTAGCATGAGAATTTTAATTTCACACATGAATTTTAAATTTGTTCTTAGTGGTTAGTTCATCAAAATGATGACTGAATACTGCGAACACCTGCTCTATCACCAAAACACCTGACCCACAGAGCTGGCACTCTGGAGGCTGCAGATGCTGCTGTGCGCTTGCACTGAGGTGGTATGATCCACGTTAAGATCCATGTTAATTCTCTCTTAGGATTATAAAAAAAAAAAAAGTGTGATCAGGGTCTTTGTTTGTTAATGTGCACCCTGTAAAAATGGCAATCAGATATTTTGGTGACTTTAGGGGAATTTGATTATGTGTGTGGGTGCAAGGCTCTCCATAAGGCAAGGTGTTTGCCATTGTGGGTTCTACGTTTGGTTCAGGTGAGGATCTCACTCTTTAACTATTCCTGCAGCGCACTGCTCATCCAGAGATCTGTAGCAGTGTCCCTTGTTGCCCATGAGGAGCTCACTTCGTGTTTTGCAGCTCTTCACACCGGAGGATGCCCCCCTTCCTCATGGCACTGCCTGGGACGCTCTGTTACCGGCATCGCCCCCGCTGTTCTGGGGGAGCTCCAGGCAGTCAGCAGGGCTGGCTGGGGTGTAGCCGTGTGGTTTCCATCCCGCAGGAGCCCTGCGGGTGAAGACGGAGGCGTGCAACCCTCGGCGAGGCAGGGAAGGAGGCTCTGGGGCTTCGAGCGAGGCCGGGAGCCGTTCCTCGAGTGCGGATGCCGCGTTCTGTGCGATCTGGGTTGGGCTCCTGCCCACTTGGCCACGCTCCTCCCTCCCTCCGCCGCGGCCCAAAATAAACACTGCAGAAATTGTGCGTCCCTCAAACAAGCAATCAGGGAAAATTGCTGGGCTTCCACGAAGATTAAGAATAGTCCAAGCGGGCAGGAGGCTGGCTGCGCCTGGACTTGGTTCTAATGAAGTCTCTGCTGCCCCATGAAGGCGTGGAAGGAATAAGAAATGACACAACCTACAAAAACTTTACCACTAATTGCTTTTTATGTTCTGCTGCTCTGCCACGTTCGCTTGGTCGCTGGCCATTTACGTTGGTAGAAAGCCCCTCTGGTAGAGAAAAAAACCTTCTGTGGGCAAAGTAGAAGGCAGTAAGCTTTTGCTGTGAGGTGGAAAACAAAACCAGCCCTCTATGATAAATGCACTTCAGTGTTTTAATTAGTGAGCAAGTTGAAAATCAAAACTAAATCGGTGGATTTCTCTGTGGCGCTAATTAGGTTAAGGGGGAAAATAGTTTGTATTGGAAATGTGTGGAGTTCCTTTTTATGAAGGCTAGTTTACTGTGTGAATAATCCCTTGTAAAAATAGCCAGTGATTTAAGAGATGACTCATTAATGGTTCAAAAGCAGTTGAGTAAAAAATGATACTTGGTGTGTATGAGCGCTATTTTAGGTCTCTTTTTGAAAGTAGTTTTGGGAGTTGCGTTCAGTGGAGTCCTTATAACCATCCTCTACAGCTTAGCCGGGACTGCCCACCTCATGTTTGCTTTGGTGCTACCTCAAAGGTAGACAGGAATGCTGGTCTCAGGACCGTGATGCTCTTGCAGGAAGCACAGGCAGGTGTGTGGCTTAAAGGCAGTGCTAGAATGAAGCATGTCTTAAGGTTCTGGTACCTCTTTTGTTATTCCTTACAATATTACACCATGTCATTCTGACTTCAGTGCAGTAAGATGACGAGTTGGCTTCTAGCTGATGTCATCTCAGTGAGAGAAGCTGTTGGCTTGGCTGACTTAATGCCTGTAGTTTTCCTTCCCTTTGTTTCAGCATTCCTTGGCTGACCAGCCGTATGCAGGGAAAATTTTATTGAATGCTGGTAGTAACTTTAACAAAAATATAAGATTCATTCAGGTGTCATGAAGACAAAAAGCATGGAGTTAAAGCTCTGCATCTTCTGCGGTTGCTGTAATACCAGTTATTCAGTGTCAGGCTTCTCTTGTTGATTAGCTATATGAATCACTGCTTCATTTGCCATTTTACTGAGAGTATCGGACTCACAAGCAGCACGTATTTCTCCTAAAATACATTTTTCATCTTGCATTGATATAGGAACTGAGTTCAGCTGAGTTTTTATCAATGTCTTCAAATTTCAGAGATGTGTCACTACTTGCCCATTCCTCTCCAAAGGCTTGTCTGTGCTTGGAGTTGTAGGAAAAGCAATGGAGGTTGGCTTCTGCACTCAAGCATCGTTTCTCTTAGGAATATTGTTGTCTTTACCTCTTCCTATTAGCAAAATCTTAATTCTAGAGGTGGGTAAGCATTTAGGCTGGGCTTGAAGTAATGGGAATTCCAAATTCAGTGACTCATGGGTGGCTTTAAATCAGTGTGCTTTTCTCAGCCTTGCCTCTTCATGTGTATATAATCAGGTGTTGAGATCCATGCTGCTTTTGCATTTTTTAAAAAATGTGAAACTTGTGTCAGAACCTCTGCCCGAGTACTCACACATGCAAAACTTTCAGAAGACTGCCAGTGAAGTGTTAGAGCATTAACTAAAGTTTTAGAATTAAATTGATTGTGTAACATCATGTAATATTTTACTGATGTTAGTTTATAAATACAGGGCCATGAATTATAAACAAGATAGTGACTTGTTGGAAACTCCGTAACATTTGCCACACAGCTTTAGCAGATGCCACTGGAAAGCTAATGCATTTTAATTTTAAGGCAGGTGGTCCTTTGAAATAAATATTTTGCTTTCTAGCTAAATTAATCCAGAATTAACAATTTGCTTTTTAAATTCATTTTGAGACAAAGTAGGAAGGTCATCATCGAGGTTGTTACATTGATTCTTCCAACTTTATGCAACTTCTCACCGTTGTTTTTGTATTTTGCTGCTGCTTTTCCTCCCTGAATCCCAGCTGTTCTCCTGCGACCCCTTCCCAGCAGAGTGCGGCACCGACAGACTCGCTCCTCTGTGCCCTGCCCCTGTGCAAGCCCTGCTGGGGAGGGCAGGCTTTGCTGCTGGGGGGCTGGAGCTGAGGGTGAAGGTGGCCTGGGGTGGGGTGGTTTGTGCTTTGTGTGCCCTGGGGGAGGAAAAGATGAGGGTAACCAAAAGCAATGCGAGAGATAAAGGGTGTAGGTTGCCATACAGAAATGCGATGAGGAGCTCCTCGGGCTTGGATGACAGGTTACCTGTGCCCCTCACCTCTGGGCAGGGTGGTTTTTCAGCAGTAACACATCCAAAAAGTTAACTGCAGCTCTGTGGATGCTCACAAAACAGCCACGCTGGACTTTGTTGAGGTGTAACCTATGATTTTTCCAGGTGACCTGAGTAATGGCACAGGAGAAGAGTTACATCCAGATGTCTCGGGAGAGGAGCTGTAGTACAAGGATTAAGCCTACATCCCATTTGTTTAAACAGGCACAGAAATATCTTGTAACTTGGAACTGGTTTTTTATTTTATTCTGTTTTCTGTCATTCTTTTAGTAGCACGTTCTGTGTAATGCATTCTCTACAAGTGAGTGTTGAAACTGAGATGTTGTTTGGCAAACATCTGTTCCTATGGAAAATTAGTGGGATTTATATTGCTCTGCAGCTTATTTATTAATGCAGCCAAAAGGAGATACAAATATCTCCACTTTTTTCCCTCCAGTTGTGCTTGTATGCTTGCTTTGCTGGCAACGGTAATTTCACACACACGTTCCTGTGCTGTCCTTATTTCCCATCCTAAGAAGAGCCCAGTACACAGGGGAGTTGCACCGGACAAGGCCATACAAAGCTGATAAGCAGCGCTGTTTGGTAGCTCTCCAGAGCTGTGTCTGTCCACATCTCCTGCTGTCCTAGCTCTGCTTTCCAAACTGTTTGTGGTTGACAGTCTTTTTCCACGGTTTGTGTGTATGGCACTGGATGTACTCATTGCAGGTGCCTGCTATTTGGGTCTCAGTTGCCTTGTGACCATGCTGACCACACCACACTTCAATGAATCATTACCTACTAGAGGTCAAAACCAGTAAATGTCAATAGATTCATGGAAGTCAGCGTGGTTGGGAGGACTTCGTACATGTGAGTGAACTGAACAGTGAAGCTTTTCATTCTGGCTTCAGTCCTCAGAATGGCTGAACAGCCTCTTTTATGAGGGCTCTGGGGGATGTGTCACAGCTCCTCTTGATAGCTGGTAACTTGGTCTCTGCTTTCAGAAAGAATCAAGTATACCATGGGCTGCTGCTGACACCGACCTGCTCTGGTGTTCCTGGTCCTTGTAATCACACTGAGGTTGCTGTAAGCCCTGTACTGAACAGGTTTCTTGGTGGAAGAGGCACCCATGTAACAGACAACCACATCGCTGTGTTTCAGATGGCTTAGTGCTTTATAGTCTTTTGGTTTATCTACATATGGCACATCGTCTTTTGCCAAATTTCTCATCTGACCAGTGAGCACTTGGCTATCACACCTTGGTTCTTGGCCAAAGCATTTGTTTAAGTGCTTGTGGATAGCCTAAGGAGGGCTCATCTGGCACCACTGTGCCTGTGGGATGGAGGAAGAATACATTTATATCTAGTTTCTCACACTTTCGTAGTAGCCTTGTGCATTTCAAGATGTGACCTGGCGGGGTGCTAGCTAATCTCTTCTGGGCAGCCTCTTCTGTGAGAGCCTGGACCAAATGTTCTCTAGAGGTCCCTTCTAACCTGAGCTGTCTTGTCATCTTTTAATTAGTCCTTGTTGGCTTCTCCATTGTGTAACTTACTAGCTAAACCGTATTTAAAAAAAAAAAGTGGCTTAAAAGAGTGGCTTAAAAGTTTTCAGGTTATATTTCAAATAAGGGAGAGTTGCTAATGAAAATGGAGGGAACTTTCCTGGGACTGTGATTAGCAGTGGCAGCAGGTGTACAGATACTACTTGAAAGTAGCAGGGTAAGCATACACGTAGTGGTGAAACTTGTTTTGCTTGGTAACTGTTTTTATTAACGAATGAGACCCACCAGATAACATATTACAGTATTACGTACAGGTACATTATGGTGTTGTGCACTGTGGGCTAGGTTTGGAGACACTGAACAGTCTGAGAAAGATCCAGGATGAGCCAAGAGGATCAGGCTTCTTGCCTCCTTTAAGCGACTCCGCAGACTTCCATCCACACACTCACAGATGAAATATTTGCTGGGCTCTTCTGAACAGCTGATGCTAGAGCTACTGAGCAGTTTGGAAAATTATCATAGGTGGAACCTAAAATAGAAAACAACTGGGAACATGAAGCTTTTTATAGTGATTCCCTTTTTTTTTTTTTTTTTTTTTTTCTTGCAGACACCCTGTTGCCTACCCATAATACTCAATTTTCACGTGAAAGAATGTAATTGAGTCCATTTGCTTTCAGCCTGTGCTGCCCCAGCCCTCCTGTGCTGCTCTGGGACCGAGCGCCACGCGCCTGCTCCCGTCCCGTGTCACCCGAGCAGCGCTGGGGCTGCGTCAGGCTGGCACCGCTCCCGGGAGTCACCTGGAAGGGCCGAAGCGGCCCCATGTGATTATTCCCACACGGGACTCGGGCTCATTTGTCCCTACATACGCATGTGCTCGTCTGCCTCGTTTTTCCTGTAAACTGCTGAAGCAGTGAAAGCGCTTTCTAGGCATGTGCCCTTGACACATGCTTCTAAAAATAGGGCTGCTTGACATCGCTACGGGCTCGCTGGCTTCCTATTTGTCTAAAAAGACGCTTTGCTGCTTAAGCAATCATATGAATGGTCACGTTTTTTTCCTGAAAGCGAGCAGATACTCTGAAATACTCGGACGTCTTGGTTATTTTTATGCATTCACCGCCGGTACGTGGAACTCCCGACTTATTTCTTTACTGCATGACCAAAGCGAGGTGCATGGCATGTCTGTTCATAATGCTCAGTAACTTTTTATAATCTCAGTGGGAGAAAACAGAGGGGGTTTTCAGCCTTTTTGAAGCATCGGAGCTCTTCCTGGATGGTGTTGCTGTTTTTGTGAGCACTTTAAACGCTGCTACTCTGCTCGTGAAGTCACTGTTGTTGCCCTTCGCACTGGTTATTGTCGCTATTACTGAGAGCACTTCAGATGTGGCCATGACGTGGTGGGCAGGCTGATCGGTTGTATTAGCCAAAACTGTCTGGTTTTGACTGTGCTTCTGTCACACCTTTAAAAAAAAAAAAAACAAAAAAAAAAATCCAAATGAGTTAAGCCAACGAAAGCATTTCACACCGCCTCTTTATTTTACCTAGTGCGATGTGCCCCATGTGACGGTTGCTCTCAGATATATTCCCCAAAACTTACACTTCTGCCCCATGCGGTTTGCGGTGTCACCAAACAGTGTTTTGCATGATGGTACAGGAAAAGAGCCCTCAGAGAAGAACCGAAGATTGAAGTACTAAGCTTGAGTTCGAGTCTGATTCTGTTGTGCTTCCAGAGATGGAAATACAGGGAGCTGGGTGTACGGGGCAGGAAGGGGATGAGGGTCCCTGTGAAATGCGTGGTGGTGGGCTGATCCTGTGCGAGCACTCTATATTTACCCCTGCTGCCTCCCAGTCCTGGGAAACTTCTTTCCTCCATCTCAGTTCCTCCCTCAGGCTTCTCCTCTGTAGATGACAGGATTGCAGGTCTTTCGGTTGTTTCTTGGAGGCCCTGTTTTGAAGGCGTTGGAGGGCTCTTGCTGCTGTGCTGCAGGGGATTTCACAGCAGTTTGTGTGTCTCTGAGTGGTGGCACGTGGCAGCATGCTGGGCTCCAGGGAAAGACCTGGAGGGACTGGCTGGGAAGAGGTGTTGCTCATGAGGGAAAAAGCCTTTCTAGGATCAGTGCTGGGAAAAGTCTTGTCTTTCCAAATCTACTTTGGTTTATTCCAAACCAATCGCCCTTGCAAACAAATTAACTGCACTGTATTCGGCCTTACGTCAACTTTTAACTTTCCACGGGATTCTCAGACACCTTTATCCATTGAATTCTTGGGTGAATTTCACTTTAATCCTTGCAAAGATGAATGGTTAGAGCCTGCACTTCATCATTCTCGATTGCTTTAGAAGTACAACTGCAGGGTTTGCAAGCTGCGCTTAGTTTCCTTCCCAGCTTGAGCAGATATAAAGAGCAAGTTACGCAGCATTAAAAGCCAGACTGGGATGTAAAGCAGCCCAAATTAATCTGTGCATTTCTAAATCATGAATAACTCTGAAAATCCTATTGTGTGAGAGAGACGTGCATCCCCGGCGTGGCACTTTGAGCTTGCTGCAGAAACTGCGCGTAGCTGGGACAAAGAAAAGATAAAGAAGGTGACTCGTGGTGCATGGAAATCCCTGTTTCAGCCTGCCCACCACAGCCACCGCTCCCAGGACATCCCTGTGGGAAGCAGCAAGGTCTGATGCCATGCTGGGAGCGCAGCCTTCCTGGCACCTCTGGGAGCAGCGGGGCATGAGCTCGTGTTCGTGGCACCTCTCCCAGCTGTGCCCAGCTTAACTGCTGCCTCCTGACGCCGGCCCTGTGGTCTTTCTTGCTTTGCTGGGGAGGTTATTGCTGTGAGCAGGCATCTGCTTCACGTATGGGGCTTTGCGCTGGTGTTTTTAATGAGGGCAGAGTATCGCATGCTGCAACAGTGATGTCGCAGTCATCACACAGATGGCTGTACCCTCATGTGGTCTGCTTCGTTCCCGGATTTACGGTCGCATGTTGGGTATCAGACTCAGAGCTGTGTGTGAGCAGCATCCCTGTAGCTGCCCGTCTATTTAAGTTACCCAGATGCAATTCTTGTTGGGTAGTCGAAACAAATACCATGTACTTGTGAGGGCTTTTTTTTTTCTCTCTAGCCAAAACAGTTAGATTGGACTCGCTTTTGAAGGCCTGGAATACTTGCCCCTTCTGCCAAAAAGGGCAGGGGTGCCGAGCTCTTTTGCTGACTTGTTCTGGATTAAGGAATTTAACTTGTGACATCCAAGTTGGAAAATTATGCCTTTTTTTGATCTGATAGTTTGGTGGTTTGTAACCACTGTTACAGCACAATTTATGCTTGCATGTGGTAGTCAAGAAGTATACACAATGGAGCATTTATTCAGTTTTTGTTGTTGTTGGCCAGTGTGAAGAGGTGATTGTATTTGAGATGAGAAAACATAATATTTCATCCTCTCCATGCACAATTTACTGGTTGGAATTTAGTAATTATGGTTCTAGTTGGGCTTGCAGTTGGGAACTCCAGAACTTGAACCATTTATCCTCTCCCTAATGGTTAGAAAATGAGCTTTTAATTGAATGGTTTGTAGTGACCAGTGTCTGCTCTTTCCTCGTGGTGTAACAAATGAAGTACAAACACAGTGAGCTTCCTGCCCAGTGTGCTCACAGCGCTGCCTGGGAGGTGATGGACTCATAAATTGCAGCTGAAGCTTTTTGGAGCTTTAAAGCTGGAATTTCAGATTTTTCCTGTAAGTTCCATTTTTATTTATTTATTTTTTTTCCCCCCAAAGCCAGTCAAACTCAAACATATATTGTAGTCCCTATTAGCGCATCTTGGTGCATCTCTGCTACAAACCGAGGTTGTCTTCTGTTGCTTTTGTGGCATTTGCACGGGTGGCTTTGGTGTTCTTGTGTTGTCACTTGCTGTTCTACTGCATTCCGCATGCTAAGCTTTTTACAGTTTATTTCCATTGCCATATTAATTGGCTTTAAAAATCAATGGCGAAACATAATGCAAAACCAAAAAACTTTACTTAAAAAACAAAACAAACAAACAAAAAAACCACAGCCAAACCTTCGTTATTCTTTACTATTTACAGCTGCAATAAGCTCTTGGTAGTATTCACCAGACCTAGAGCTTTTTTCACACTTTCCTCTCACCACTGCATGCCTCCCAGATACTTCTTTTAAGATGCTTTTCAACTCCATTTATGAGCACAGTAGAGAAACAGATTTTTGTGAAGCTAAATGGAAGGAAAATGTAAAACTTCTTGGAGTGTTGCTTTCTTTCCTTACATGTTTTGTATCTTAACTGCAAGTGTGTTTACACAGCTGTCTGCATTCACATAAGTCTGCTCCCCCAGTATGTGAACTGGGTAATAGATGGATGATAACGCTTTGTCTACATGCTCACATAGATTTATATTAACAAATCATATTTGCTTTATACCCCAGTTTGTCTCTTAATGCTGTATAACATGCACTTTATACTTGGCTCAAACTGGGAATGAAACTAAAGAGCTTACAAGCGCCTTAGTCCTGTTTCTAAAGCAATACAGAATGATGAAGTGCAGAGTCTGAACATTCACTTTCTGAAGCATCTTGGGTGATTTTAAAGTGAAATTTATTCAAGGATTTGACGGATATAGGCTTACTCTAAGCCAGTTACTGATGCCTCAAACTATATTTGTAGAGACGACTTCTAGCAGATGATATTTTGCTGGTGCTGAGGGAAGTGGCTCTAGGTCATTCCCGTCTTTTTGCACTGCCACCTCCTCTGAGACAAACATTCTCTTCTCATCTGGTCCTGTCACCTTAGTCTCTTTAGCGGAGTCTTTCTCTGGAGACCTTGTTTTGATCTTTCTTCCATTGTAAGAAGCATGTGGACTGCTTTTTTGGGTATCTTAGCAAGGGGGAGTAAAAACCCAACCAAATCAAGACCTCCAAGGACATTAAGTCTTTTGACTGTCCATTGTGAAGATGGACGTCTTTGAGCAGCACATGAAACGTCATAGTATTTGCTATAGACAAGTGAAGTGGTAAAGGCCCTTAATTAGGAAATCTGCAGTGATATGGGAAGGGTATTTCTGAGTCTGTCTGAAATTCATACATATGTAGATGTTTGTATTGCTACCTCTGAAGATATTCTTAGTTACTGAGTTGTAGCTGTGATTGTAGCTTCTGCTAGGTTAAATGACTTGTGGAGGTATCTTACAGCTCTGGTGGTGGTGTCTTATATAGATGTCTGCTTTTAGAATTTGGGACAAACACCAGAAGTCAAAACCAATTTTAGTCAAGGCTCTGGTTCATCAGACCAACCCTGCTTCTAAAATCATGGGACAAGTTCTAGACCTTGTCTTGCAACTGCAATCTGACTGTGATATGAACACTGGTGGTTAGCTTGACTGGACTTCGGAGGACACAAAGGCATAAAAAGCACCTGAATTTTAAATTGATGCTCTTTGCTGCAATGTTGAGTGTGTCCTTATTGACATCGTCCTCTTTAAAGTAAGAAGAAACCCACTGCAGGCATCTCCTTATTTTAGGTTAAGGGAACACCTGTGGATGGCTTCAAAGTACAGAGTTCATCTCTGTAGAAAGCATAAGATGAATGAAGTCTGGGTGCATGAGGATAGTTGACTTCTATTTTCAAACTAGTTGTTGGTGTTCCTATCTAGTATTTAGTCGCTGTGTAGAGGACAAAGCAGATGAGGGGACAAAGCAGTCTCTGACTTAAAACTGTTCTGAACTGTTAGGTTGTGTTGCAAAACGTTTGCTGGTTGACTTGCTATCAACTGCTGATGCAAGTTCTGGTCACGATTTTTCCACTCTGGCTGAGAAGTGTTTTCATTCTGGGTATCATTAAGAGGCCAGCTTGAGCTGTATTTATCAAGTAGTTTAAGCCTATGATAGGATGCTAAATCCGTAAAGTCTGATAGTACATATGGAATGTTGTTTGAGATGACACCTTTTAAGTGAGCCAATCGTGTAAGTGAGATGAGCATATTATTCATCTGATGCTCTCACTAATTCTTTAAAAAGTGTGTGCTCTGCATGCATCCCACAGCCTATATTTTTACTTGTGATGCAACTTCCATGCTCATGCCAGATTGCTCTTCCATGCTGGAGCCCTGCTATCCTGCATGTGGGTGGGATATGAATGAATATGTATAATATGTTGTGTGCCCATGTACACAAATATAAGTAACATAAAAGTATCTAAATATTTAAAAAAAATAAAAAAATAAAAAAAATAATGCAGCAGTCAGCTGCATGTGTTCAAGTGCAAGCAGCTGTAATCCACATCTATAGCAGCTGTAGTGAACAATGCAGGATTGCGGAGAGAAATAGGAGGCAGGACCATCTTTGTGAATATATATTTTTTTAAATAATCCTGAGGCTGGACTTTCTGGGACTTATGTCTGTCAACCGGTTTGAATGTTTCTGTGAGAAGCTTCCAGGAGAAGGTAGTAATGTGGTTAATGTGACAACTATATTTGTACTTGTGAAGTATTCCTGTTTGCATTCTCACACAGTGCAGCTCGAGGTGAGCATACTGCTATCTACATATTGTTCTTGTTAAAGCCTGCTTTAGCATTTCTCTTGTGATGAAAATCCAGCTGAAGACATCGGTACCTGTACCTTAACAAGAAGCAGATGAGAGGAAGTCATAGTACTTGTTTGGCTTTTTTTTTTTTTTTTTTTTTTTTTTTTTTTAAATTAAGGACTGATAATATACGCAACATACAGTTACGGATATAGTCAAAGTACAGATAAATCAGGCTGCCTTTTTCAAGAATTTGTATAGATCTCTTGAATTGTTTTGTGGTTTCTTGTCTGGAGGTATTAAAATACCACAAGCACAAGCTTTTAATGGCAGCTTTGATGTAGCTAAAACAGTGAGGAATATAACTTTACACAAGTATCACTGTTCAGAGACCCAAGTAGTATCCTGTGTTCTTGTAAATGTATTGAGGAAAAGGGTTTTGTCTTAAGGTTTTAGGCAAAACTAGCAGAAGGAAGAAGATGGTGGTCGGGGAAAGAAAAGCACTACAAATAGTATTGAGGTGTGTTCAGGGGTGTGCTGGTCATGGTGGAGCAGCCTGGCCCAAGAGTAGCCCAGAGGCTGGGCTTCTCCCCAGCTTGGAGGTAGGTTGTCATTTTGGTTGTGTGTGTGTCCTGTTCTCCCCCCGATTCTTCTGCAAGGGGCAAGAAACAAACTGAAATAGAAATCTTTGTCTATGGGCATCCAGAAATTAATATAAAAGGACTCCTTGCTGAGTGTTTTACCTCAGAAAATCCCAGGTTGCTGCAATTGGATATCAAAACCTGCATATCCAAATGGCTGCTCAAATAAAGGGACCAGGCTCAACTTAAAAGTTAATTTTAACTGTGACAATGCCTGGTGTGCACTTCAGGAGCTGCTCCGTGATGGCTACCACCAACTCAGGTTAAGAGGAGCTCTGTGTTGTATTTGGTGGGAGACAAAATAAGGAATGAAAGCGATAGGTTTCCCTGTCACCACTCGTGCTTTCGGAGCGTTAACCCTGGGGGGATTCCTTTATCGAATTGGAAAGCATACGAGCCTTCCTTTAGTACAAAAAGAACACACCCTGCACATGTTGTAGTGTGTACAGGCAAAGTGTCTGCCTTAACTGAGCTTTTGTTCTCGAACCTCACCAAGCCCGGGCTGGAACATGACAGAACTTTTCCCCTCATTTCTAGGAAAAGCTAATATAGTCACTGGAGAAAGCAAAACAAACACACGTAGATGAAAAATATGCATCCTAACCATCATCTGCTTCCTTGTGAAAGCTTGCCGTTCCAGATAACGCTACGTGCAGCAGTCCTCCCGCGTGCCAGTGGGGAGCAAGGCGGGGACCGCAGGGCCTGCGGCGGAGATGAGCCCGGGGTGTCTGTTTACAAACCAAACAGCGGCCTGGCACGGCCTGCCCTGGCAGCGGGGCTGCCTGCATGCTGAAATTAAAGAGGAGGCTGGAAAGGGAGGCATTCCTCCTGTTCTGGGCAGGTCTCATGGGTTTGGCAGCATGCACCACCACGGAGCTGCTGGTGTGGCAGCCAGCACACAGCCGGCACGGCTACAGCACCACGTTGTGTGCTGGTGGGTAGGGGCTTGACAGTAAGGGACCGGTAAAGGCTGTGCTCTGTAGAGAGGTTTTGAGAAGGCCGAACCTTACAAAAATAATTTCTCCGAGCTATATAATGTGAAAAGCAAGTGAAGCGACTGCCCTTGATCTGCTGCCAGACCTGGTCAGGGTATTGCCTTCCCCAGGCTGCTGCAGCACACGCTGCCATGTTACCCCATCCCGTACAAGGTTTCTCTGCCGTGGCCGAGCTTACTATTTATTACTATTTAAAAGTAATTTTACAGTTGCTATGTGGAAGAGTGGCCAAATGTTTCCATGTATTTTGGGGCAGTACAGCGTGGGGTTTGAGCTCTAGCAAAGGGTATTCAGGCTCCTGAGCTGGCTTCTGGGGCTGTCACCCCTGCTGCTGGGCAGAGGTGGCTGGCACGTGTTGTGATGTCCTGGGGGGAGCAGTATGGTAATCTTCTAGCCTGGCTTTCTCAAATCCATTTTCTGTCGAAGGCCTTTAATGTTGGTAAAAGGTCCCCAAAACACTATGGCTCTTTATAAAGTGTTTAAAAAAAAAAAAAAAAGCCAAAAGCGGGGTGTCCTCAACTTACCTCCTCCTGAGCAGCAAGTCTGCTGAAAATGTGCTGCTGCTGGTGCTTCCAGGAGCTGGGCTGGCACAAACACTTATTCATGTTCAGCATCTCTATTTTCTTTAGAGCTACTGACAAATTCTGGCTGCTTATTGTGAAGTTTGTTTCTAGCTTCACAAGGGAAGAGGGTGTTTTGAGTTTTCTTGTTTGTTTTCTTGGCATTTTAAATATTTCTCATCTCCTCTGGGATGCTGTGCTGTTTGCATCTTGTGTCCATTATTCATAATTTAAGAACCTGTCTTCATGCACAACATGTGCAGCGGGCCCATCTTTATTCAGTCAGCTCTTGCCTGAAGAGCATCTTGGAGCATCTCTACAGAGCGTAGCTCTGTTACACTTTGTTAGAGGGTCTCGTCTGTCATGCTTCTGATTTTTTTCCTCCATTTGAGTACCTGGGTGATGAAAATCATGTCATCAGTGCTTTGTCTTATGTTTTTCAGCCTTAAAGCTTTTGTATGTGGCTGTTTCTCTATGCTGAGCTGTTTCTATTGCTCTGAAACTGAGGACTGTTGGGGAGGAGGGGAAAGGGTTTATAGCAATATGTGATGAGGAGAGAATGTGAATTAATTGCTGATGCTTTGGCTGCTGTGTTTGCCTCCATTTCTTCCCTCCCATTCTTCCTGTGTTACTTACCCCCAGAAGCTGCTCTTGCAGGTTCACTGGCCGGGTACTGGGTTGGGATCCCCGTCTCCATGTCCATTCTGCTTAGGTTGCAGCGCAGCTCCTCTCCAAATGCTGTTGGAGGGCTTCCTTGTATGTTGCCCCTCACACTTTGGAAGCACCTCTGGTACTTCCACAGCAGGTGGTCCCTTTGCCAATATCCTCTCCTACCCAGCATAGACCCAGTTCTCAGTGAGATCCCTTTTGTGTGCTCCTAGCCCGAGAAGTCCTGGTAGCAGCTGGGCTGCTGTGACCTTGCAGCTGGGCTTCCTTCAGTGTTCGGGCTGCTTGTTTCTCACTTCTACTGCCAGGCAGTAAAGCGATCCAGGCTTCAGTTGCAGCCCACGCTGGCTGAGGACAACCTTGAACTTGAACCAGAAGACCTTGTGAATGTTCCCATTTTTTTCTCTTAATACTTCCCCATTTGGTGGTTGCACATGTTAGCTGTGCTTTGTAAGCTCTTTGAGGCAGGGGTTGCCTCTCGATTTTATGTGTAGCTGCTATTTAATGCAAGAGGTGTGCACTGCTGAGGGCTTGAAATCAATTTCTCCACTGCTCCAGCAGCCCTCTAGTACTACTTGCTGTGTTAAACTCTGAACATCATGTATTTCATTCTTATCCGGATGCCATGAACAGGGATTTCAGAGCTGTGGCTTCCTAAATATTCAGTAGGCGAATGACCAAGATTTCTTAGTTCCTCTTACACCGCCTCCTCTTTCTTCTCATGTCAATAGCAAAGCACTGAAGTGCTCTTTTCTGCCTCAAAATCTAGTTCCCCTTCTGCTGGGCTGAGGATTTCACTATGAATCAGTAAAAAATCAGAATGAAGCGTACATTCAAACAGGCATATACTGGGGATTTACACTCCCACTTCCTTATTTTAAACAGTGCTGGCTTCTTAAATGTCAGAAATTTAAATTGTAAGCATTTTAAGGAGGATGAGTTGTTTTGACAAGAGGAGGTAATTTATTCCATAGTAAATGTAAAACTGGTAAATGGCATGCAACTTCTTGGTGCCCTTCAGTATTGTTCACCTTTGCTCTTCATTTGTTGCTACTGTAAGACTCTTGTGATTTGTGTTTAAGGGAATATTGCTGTAGAGTGTTGGGGAACAGAGCTATTTTCTGCAGAGCAGCAGTGAAATAGGACCAGAGCCTTTTATCTGAATATTCAGAGTGCCCATGTCAGAGCATAAGGAAAGTTGCACAGAAATTGGGTGCCCAGCTTTCTGGGAATGATGCTTGTTTAAAGCAAACCGTGTTGGTCTCGCACCTTGTGCTGCCAAAGTGCTTATATGTTAGCATAAGAGTGACTTTTTGAAGTACATCTCTAATGGCTTTTTTACCTGGTAAAACCAGAAGTGTTGGGCAGAGCAGATTGAGTTCAATTGAACGCTTGGCTACAAAATGTACGGCTGAAGCTTATGTCTAAACTTTTCCCCTGGGGCCACCGGAGCCAACAGGAGCAGAGAAGACCTTGTGCTTGATTCCTTTGGCTCTTCCTATGTAGACCTGAGTAGCTGTAGCGATTTAATTATCTTCCAAGCAAGCGATCAATTCCCTTTTAAATTAGAAAACAATAAAAAACAAACAACAACAACAACAAAAAACAGAACCATCTTGCACCCTTGTTGGATTATAGTTCCTCTTTCCTCAATGATTTCCAGTGCTTGTGAGGAATTTCAGTTTTCCAGTCTATGCAACCATTGAGTACTAATTAATGCAGAGCAGGCGGAGCGGTGTAAGCTTGCCTCCTTCACGTTTGCTATGGTCTAGTTTTCTAGAAAACATCCTAATTATATTAATAATGAAGCTGTGCAATAAATTTAGAGAGCTTTTTGGTGACTGAATACACCCAGTGAGGCCCTGAATGGAAATAGCTCTTTGTAGGAGGCTCTGAATTCAAGATGGATGCAGAGATTGCTTCTGAAGCATGGCTAATGCAAGCCATGGGCAACTCATTCAGCTGTGGCTGTTCTCCTTGAGTTGTCCCAGTCATCTCGCTTGTCAATCAATTGCTCATTCGCAATTGACACTTAAAAGTAATTTATAGTCTGTAAGCTGTTAGCTAGCACTCAGTATTCAAACTGAATTGTTTTGTTTAGAGATATATAGGTCAGATGGTATTAGTGTAGAGCATGTCTTGCAGTCTTAATCTCTAGGTTAGTTAATTGCATTCAAAAGTTGGTGGGTTTTTTGATCTTAAACCTCTCCAACTAATGCATGAATTGACCACAATGCAGGGATACTTCAAGGTAGACTTTGAAATTTTGTGGATCTTGTGAAATTGTGTTAAACACACATTTACCAATAATCTTTTAACTCTTAGTAGTCTTCTGAATAACTTTTTTTTTGTTAGTAATTAACTTCTTAGTATTTTAGATGCATTCAGATAATCTTAAAAACAAAGTCATATCTATGACTACCTGAATTTGTTTATCTGCTAGACTGTGGTTTGTTTTTTTTACCATAGAAACTTTCTACGCTCAAAAATCCTGTGATTCCCATTTGCTCTGAGGTTCATGTTTCCCCAGCTGGAAGGCTTTGACAATACTTATTGGTGGTTTGCAAAGCTCTCATCTCTTCTTTAGTACTGTAGAGAGGTTTACTATAAATTTTATTTTGACCCGATTCTGTGGCTCAAAGGAATTCCAATACTTAAAGGTGGCAGTCTCATTCTTCTTGCTGAAATGTGGATGGAATTTGTATTTTTGTCTGACCCTGGGCTTCAGTTTGAGACCTACCTGACCTCCTGTACCTTTTTCAGTGCCCAGACCCACAGCAGGGACAAGATTACTTCCCCCCCCTTGCACTAAGATATAGGTGTTTTCCGTGCCAGCAAAATAATGATGTAGGTGAGGTAGGTTATAGTACCTTTCATGCACTGACAGCTTGATGGGAAAGTTTTATGCGAAAATATCCAGCAATCCGGGCCTGTAAAATGCAGATAACCATTCCTTCCCTTCAGTGGTCCCTTATGTGTTGGAGACTAGTTGTTCAGAGGCCAAACCTCCTCCTAAATGTTTGTCTGGACCACAGCAGTGCTCTCACTTGGACTGCTGGTAAGCCAGAGGCGTGGTATGCATCTTATGGATGGCTACTGGGAAAAAAAGCGGGGGGTGGATCTTGTAAATATAACTCATGTGAAATGCTTCAGTCTTTTTATAGTTTTTTTCCCAAGTTATAAAGAGATCTAAGGTATTTATAAAGTGGCTGTTAAGGGCTTATCTTTTTTTTTCTGAAAACTTGTCACCCTGAGTCTTGTACACAATGGAGGGAATGCCTTGGATGTGATCTCCATCTGAGTTCTAACGTACTTTATTTTTATCTGCACTAATCTGAGAACTAAATCCATTTTGTGGGATTTTTCTCTGATTCCCTCTATCATTTTTTTAGATAGCTATAAGCAGATTCCAGAGCAAATGCTTACTGTTAGAATATGGGGCAAACTTCCCAGGAAGGTTGTCCCTAGTATTGAACACTGACCTGGCTCTGTTACTGCAAAGCACCAGCACAGCTGTACCAGGAGAAATATTTTTCACACGTGTGACCTCTGTGAAATTATTCCTGTGTTGTTGGGAGACTTCTTGGGACTTGTAATTGTTGATTGGTTTCAAAAGATGATTCAGAAATTGATTTTTATTTTTTTCAACAGCTTTCTGTTACAGTTGCAGGTTTCCAACTTCACAGAAGGCAATTCTTTTTAAACGAATCAACTATTATGTTGAAACTAAAAATATCAGACTAGCACCAGCCCTGTAGAGTGATAATGAAATGGCATCAAGACTTTTTAATAGCTCCAGGAAAATAGCTTTTAAAAGTGCCTTTTTCACGTGTGTGCACACAAGAAAAGAGTAAAGTGTACAGGAGGTGTAGTTCTCCCTGATGCATCTTCCCGTTAAAAAGACCACGCTTTCCAGTATAATACAGAGCCAACAAAACTGGGAAGAACGAAAGGTTGAAGGGGGGAATGGGAAGATGCCCCAATTCTTTTATGCAGAATGGGACATGGAAACCTGCCCTGCTGTAGCAGGCACTCCGATAGCCCTGCTGGGTGCCTGTGGGGCAAGGTTTCGAGCCTATCAGGGAAGCACTGGCTGTATTAAACAAAGTGCTGTGAATAAAGCAGAAAACTCATGCTTTATTCCAGTCTGTTTTCGAACATGCTTTTAAAATTTGCTGGCTCCCATGCTTTTGTGCAGTCTATCATTTAATCACAGTTGGGCAACAGATATTCACTGGCTAGTAATGCTTTCATAGTGGGTTCTAATTTTTTTCCCCACCCCCTTATTCTTTGTCAAGCTACAAGTGAGCCTGTAGAAGCAGTGCTGAGCATTGCCACTGAAGCCATCTGCCTCGGTGCAGGAGATCTGTGGGATCTGTGCCCCGAGGAGCCTTCCTTGAGTGGTCGGGATGGGTGGGGAATGCTGGGTGTCCGTGGTAGTGCTCACCTGGTTTATAAACTCTGATGTTATCTGCTGCTGCTCCCGCAGTTTTAAGGCGAGGGGAGATTAATATTGTGGCAGATATTGTGCAGCGCTTAATTGCATTCAGATAATATTGCTTAAATGGTTATTTCTCTGTTTTCAAACTTGTTTTCATTTAATTTAGATGAAGGGTGAATAGAAGCTGCCAATTTGGCCATCTCTACATGATTCGTTATTTCATAATACCTGTATCATATTCCCTCTCGTTCCTTTCCAAACGGAATTATCCTGCTCTCTTTAATCTCTTTATGAAGGAGGCCACCCATGCATCTAATAAGTTTTTTGCCTTTCTCTAAGCATTTCTCATGCACTTTTTTTAACCTTGGAGACCATTTAATACCATTCGTCAGCATTGATACCGTGATCCTCTTTTTTATTTTTATTTTTTTGGCATCCCATACCTCCTTACTGTAATGCACACTAATCTTCCCTCCCCATCGCACGTACTAGAAGCTCTTTCCAGCTCAGGGTGTAATGTGGGAACACAAAAGCACACAGAACCCTTAGCCTGCCAAATTCAGTACCTGGCCTAATTTCCATCTCCAGTGTGGTGTCCCTAAGATTTCTTTCACTATTTCTTCTGCTTTCAGGGCTTTCTTAGAAAAATTCTCTGACAGTATTCAATTATATGAATTCATATATTTAAAAAAAAAAAGGGAAGGCGTTTCTGATGCTGATCTTCATCTGTAATGGTTTTACCCTGGTGCTTACGTTTGTTGGATTCCTCGTAAATTTTTCTTTGGAAGCTAACCTTCCATCTGTAAATCATGCTAACCATATTTTATGCGATTTTTTAACTTAACAGATTTAAGGCAGGTCCTTCAAATGTTGTTCCTGAATACTAGCTTTTTTAAAGCACTTTGTTCTGATCTTTTGATTTTTATGTATGCATGTGTATAAATTTAAATGGTTAAGCAGCATTATCTGGAATTAGTTATAAACACATGTGGTACGTGGAGTTGGTTACAATCATTGCAGACATGATTGCCTGTGATGCTCTACCTGAGATCTATTTGGAGTTGTGTGTATACATATATATATAGTTTAATTTGAAACACTGAAGTTGAAATAGCCCACATCACCTCTTAACAAAATTTTTCATGTTTTAGATGAAACACTTCAGATGTTCAGTAATGAGTGAGATAAATAGGGACCTAGTGCTTGCTCTTGGTGCTGTAGGGAGGGATGTTGGCTTGGGGTAGGAGGTTGGCTCTTCTGTCATGCAGTTATAATAAAGTTAAAGTGTGTGGTAACCTGAGGATTTTCAGGAAGACAAACCCCTTTGATTAGGGGAGTTGAATGCTGCCGCAGAAAACTGAATTCCACACCTAGCCTCAGCTACCTGGCGCTGGGCAAACAGTGTAAGCAGGAGCTGCTCGTGGTGTGGGCTGTGCTCGGTTTGTCTCACGTGAAGAGCCTCTGGCCTCTCGTGCAGAAGTGTAGCGTTCCCCTTGCTGCTGAAGTGGCTTTGAAGCTGCACTTTGGATGCCCAGAAGTGCTGAGCACTGTGGAAAATCAAGCCCTCGGTGTCCAAATTGGTCACTCAATTAGTAGTTCCTTCTGACAATTTTGGTTTTGTTCTCTGTGGTTCAGTTTTACATTCTTAAAACCCTGGTAATGCCACCTAAACACAGTTGTATTATAGGGTAAACTTATTAATAGTTTTGAACATTTGGATACAACTGTAAGTTCCCAGGAGAAGAATTCACTCCAGGGTTTGTATGGGATGTGGTAAATACGCCAGAGTTATTGTTTTCAGGCGCTGCCTTTCTGGTGTGTGCAAACAATGACTTCAGCAGCTTCCAGACTTATTTTTCTGATTCTTCCAGACTATGGTCATGGTTTCATGAGACAGTAAACTGGGTATTGGAGGGCCTACGAGATGAAAAACACCATCACCACATGTTGCAATGTGCCAAGCCATTGCAAGCTGGCTTTGCCTATTCAAATGCCTTCACGACATTTTGAAGCAACTTTATCCCGGCAGACCACGTGTTGGTTTGGATACTCCATGTCCACACTGCTCTGGTCTCACCTTATATTTGGTAAAAACGGGCAAAGCTGCTGTGTTTGTGCTGTGACTTGTGGCAGTGCCCAGGCCAGCCTAGCACCAGCTCTGGGGCCTGTGGTGGCTTCCACACAGGTGGCGCCGCTTTGTTTGGTTGCACCTCGCAGAGATGACGGCTTCCTCAAGGAATCATTACGTGCTTCTTCATGTTTAATTTTCCTTGTAAGCTATGCTGGACGGGCCCCCTAGTGGGGATACAAGTTTTACCAATCAAAAGATTACTGCAGCCGAAAGGAAGCCGCTCTGAAGACCTTCTGTTGCTGTAAGTCGTGGGGCTGGGCGAGCGCTGGTTCCTCTGCTGAGACGAGGTCTTGCTTCATGCACCTGTGTCGCAAGTGCATAAGGGCCTGGTGGGGATTACGTCAGGCTGTTGTGTTGCATTATTGGAATTTAAATATTTTTTTTTGTGGGCTTAAATATGCCAACAGAGCACGTAAGGTGTACAGATGGCATCAGTGGTTCAAACAGGCTTGATATCTGGAGTGCTACCAGCACCGCCTCCCCCCCATACTCACCTGGCTCTTTCCTTTTCTTTCACCTTGCCTCTCCTTTCTAAAAAGAGATGCCACTTGTGCCAGCAACTTCTTTCCTCATGTTGTTGCCAGTCCCTCCCCCCCTTTTTTGTTAAATCACCTGGAACACTCACGGAGTGTTTGCAGCCAAAAGCTTCCACATGGCCTTTTACTGAATGACCCTAATCCTCCTGTCTCAGTTTCTGCTTCTGCTGCTTGTGATTTCAGTTGTGTTGGCTAATTTTAACTCCTGATCAGTGTTCTAGGAGTTGTGGAAGTAAGGGTGGTGGTTTAAAGCACTTGCTTTATGAATGAAGAAAACAATTTTAGGTTGCGCAGTAACACTGAAGTTCCTGCATTTTGTGTGAGAAACAATAAGGGAAACTGTTCTTGTATACCCGATGCCTTGAGACTAATTTTTTTTTCTGGTGTAGGGCAGGAATCATACAGTCCCAGTAAGAAGAGATGCACAAAATAGTGCAGAAAATGACTGTTCTGGCTTTTTCAAAGGCTCCACTTCTAAACTCAGGAAATCTGCATGAAAACCGGAATATTTCAACGTGGGCTTTGAGCTCTCAGCACTGCTGAAGGGTAGTGTTTGCTCGTGAGGCAGCCCTTGTAGAGCAGTTGCAATTTGTGGGGCTTGGTATAGGGTAACGCTGTTTATAATGAAGTCAGAACTGGCTTTTAGAGCCTGATGAATGAAAGTCCACAGCATAAGACTGCGGCTTTTTGTGAGAGAGACATCTGTGCTATAACAAGAGCAGGAGACCCAATTTAGACAACTGCTAGAACAAGAGCTCAAGAAAAGGAAAGACTTTTTTTTAGCTTAGATGAAAAGTTTATACAAATAAACTTTTCAGCTGCTCATCAGAATTGCTGCTGCACCACCAACTTGGCTTTGAATTTTGTTCTGATTGCCCAACAAGGCTGTACACGAAGAGTGTTACGGAAGAGCAGCTTAAACAAAACATGTTTGTTTTTCTGCAGAATTAGAGGCTTTGGGCTAGAGAGAAAAATTTGGGGAGAGGAAAAGACAGTATGAAGAGAAATATGAAAAAATGGAAGGATATGAATAGAAACTGGCTGTTGCAGTAAATACATGTGAGGCAAGAAACACATGCAAGAGTGGAGCTCAGTGTTTTGACAGTGAGTTACAATAGAGGATCTGGTTTTGAGTACACACAACTCTTCCCAACTGGATCAGCTGCTTCTATTAAAAGTATCCATCTCCCTACAAAGCTCACTGGAAAATAGATGCACGCACACATCTGCCCCAACCACTGCTGATATATATTTTTACTAGTATATTTTTAAATACAGTCTGGTTAAATGGCTGCCCCTGTGGTGTTGCTCACACTTCCAACCTTGCTGCATGAGCAAGGTGATGAAAACATATGCGTATAATGAGTACTGTGCTGCAAAGAGCAGGTTTCCTTGACACAACAGGGATTGTGTTCTGTTTTTGTTCAAGTTCCAGTCTTTGGAGGAAACTTCTTGCAAATCTGTTTGGTTTGATTAAAGTCCTTTAAGAAAATAGGAACTCAATCATGTGGATTAAAACCTGGATGGACACAGTCTCTGAGACAGCTCAGAGGGTTCAGGAGCAGTGTAAGTGGAAAACTTGTGATGAAGAGGAGTGGGATGCTGAATCCCACTATTCAGCATAGTGGGTCCTGGGCTATTCCTCAGTTTTAGCGGCAAAAGAGCCTTTGCTTCATAGGCTTCTTGGAGGAGATGCAAGTCTAGCGTGCTGAAAGGTTTATGATAGCTGACAGACATGTTCGAAGCAGTAGTTCTGAGAGCATCATGTCTTGGGAAGGTTACTTAGTTTCAGCTTTAAAGTGTTCCCTTTGTTAGTGAAGCAGGTGGCTTTACCTTTTAATGAAAAAATCACACTTCATTCTTAGCTCAGAACATAAATTTAATATGGAAATAGCTTATAAAATGCTGTTTAATTTTTATTCCACTATTGTCTTCTCTATTGTTGAAAATGACGTGATTTTTGAAGTGATGCAGCTTTGGGCCAGGGTGGGCTGCAGAGTTCAAGTGTAATCAAAATTTGTCATAAATAACTAAAGACATTAGCTCATACTTGTAGTACAGTGCTGTGTAATGCAGCGCTGGTGTTGACATGCTGTGGGGACAAAAATTGCTTTTTTGCGACTAATGAGCTCTTCAGTATCCTGTTTGGAATAAACATCTCAAACTGGGTCTTTAAGCCAGGGACTTGCTTTGCTTTTCCTTGTTTTAAAACCCTCAAACCACCTGAGGTCCTGTTCATCTGCTGACTTCAGCTGAGGCAAAATTATCCTTTGGGGCGTCTGCAGCAGAAAACTTTTTGCTGGTCACACGTGTGGTGACTCTTCTGGCTTGTGCTGATGCACAACCTCCGAGCTGCAAGACCTCAGTGCTCCCGCATGTCTCAGTGAATGCTTAAATGGTCTCGAAAGGATTTTCCCCAGACTCTTCATTTGCTCTAATCCCCTGGAACATCTCTGTTTCGGTTAATATTTAGGGAATTTCAGAGTCAACTTTTTTCTTAAGCAGCTTCCAATTGTAGTATCTGAGGAGTGGCAGAAAGACTATTTTAGGGGATCGCAAAGAGTAGGCTAATGCCTAGTTGTAGGAGGAGAGGACAATTAGCAACTTGTCTGTGAAACCTGTTGCCAAGAAAACTTACTGAACCCTGCGCAATAAGGATGGGGAAATTCTGCACTTAGAGGTAGTAAATGCGTTGCTCAGACTTGGCAAGTAGTGCGCTGCCTTTTAAATACCTAGTGTGGAATATTACCTTTGAAATGTCTGCATGCAATTTCAGGTTTAATAGGAGGTGAAGATTAAGATTTGAAATTATACTGATGTAAGCTGTCATTAAGTTTGGGCATACACATTCATTTTATTTTAAAAGCGCCTTTTATATTGTAGTAAAAGTATACAGTAGGTTAATAAACTATCATTTTGAATAGTTAATTTCCCAGGGATGTGGGCTCCAAGCCTTTACGTTTTTAGGGGCTGTTCTTTTGTGTGCGCTCGGATGCTGGTTGCAGCAAGAGGAACCTGGCTGCAGTGGCAAGCTGCACAGATGTGTGGCGTGCCTCTCACTTCTGTCAGTGCTTCCTTCTTTCCTTCCTTTCCCAAAAGGGATTTCTCCCTTTTGTTATGACAGCTAGCCTGAAGAGAATAACTGAGATGAGCAATGGCACTTCTACCATGGAATAAATTGCAAGTTGACTTTTTCACTTCTTGATGTAAATCGGAAACTTTTTCAGCAACCTTTTGATGATGGACACAAAACATGAGGATGCAACAGAGCACAACAATATACCTGTGTTCTCTGCTAGCTACTGGTGTAGCCAACTGTTTTCTGCAACATGATTTCTTAGTGGGAAGAAAGTGAAGTGTGAACCACCTGGATTTTAGAGGCGTTACAACAGCGGGTATTTTGATGTTTTCATTGGAATACTCTGACACCCTGATTTTCCTCAAGATTTAAGTATTTCTTGCCCCTTCATTTTTGATTTGACCAGAAAAAAATTATGCCAGATGAAACTGCTTTATTCAGACTTTACCTGTTCTTCCTTGTCTTTCTACCAATGGACAAACGAGCTGTGATTTTTGAATTGTGAGGATGCTCTTGCTAGTGATTCCTCTGGGACAGAGAATAATACTTATCTGGGGAAAACAAAAGCAGAATTGTGAACATGCTTGGGATTCTGTTCTGGAAAGATTTTATTCACAGATATTTTATTCTAGATTTGCTCCTTTTTAATTCTTCTTGCCTCTGTTTTACTCCACACTGTGAACACGTGTTTTGGAGGCTTATCTTTGAAGGTTAGGACTCATGGTGCAGTGTGACTTCTCGGAGATGTGGTCTGCGTTTTCACATTCATGAAGTTTCAAGCTTGGATTTACTAACTTGGGAAAGAATACAAGCTCTGCATGCTTGCTTGTCCCATGATTAAAAAATAAGAAGTTATAACTTGTCACAGCAGTTGTCTTGAATATTAAATGTTCTGATAAAATTATTATAAATTTTGGTGTAATTACAGACTTCTTTAAATGTATTTTAAAATTGAAATGTGTCTTTCTTTTTTTCCCCTCATGATAGGTGCTGGACAGTTTGTTAGCTCAGTATGGAACAGTGGAGAACTGTGAGCAAGGTATACTCTCCAATCTGATTGCTTCTAAATTTGTTGTAGGAAGTGAGTGCACGCTGAATTTACCCTTTTCCATTGCCTCTTTCTCTCCAGTGAACACTGACACGGAGACTGCAGTCGTAAATGTAACATACGGCAATAAGGACCAGGCTAGACAGTAAGTGTCTCGTTTATTTGTTACCGTAGGCTAACTTGCATGTTGGAGTTCACATTGTTTTAAATTTTATATGCATCTTTGCTTCCTATTAATCTACCAACATAATCTACCAACAAAATGATAACATGAGCAATAATATTTTAAGAAAGCCTTTCTGCCTTGCCCCTGCCAAGTCTTGTGTGATTTATCTTAGTTTTCTGTTTTGTCGTCAACTATTCCTACACTTTGATTGTATGAGAAAATTGAAAATTTAGGTAAACTTAGTTGACTGGGGAGGGCAGAAGATTAGTGATTTGCCAATGGCAGAGGATGGGAATTGTTTAATGATTTTTTAAATCTATTTTTAAAAAGCTTTGTTCTTTTATAGTGGTGGTTGTTCTGTGTTTGTCTCCTGTGTAACAGAGGTTGTATTCTCTTGTTGGTTTCTGTTCTGTTGAGGTTTTACCTCAAGAATTTTTTTTTTTTTTTTAACTAGAAAATTTAACACTTCTTCCAAGCAGGTCATTATTGGAATAACTGAAATATTTATTTGGGCTTTTTAACTTTAGGTAGTCAACTTTGCTTGCTTATGTATCTTCAGTAGTTGAGGAATTTTCATCTAGATATTGAAACTTAAAAATATAATGTTTTGATTTCTTAGCAGTTGTGTATCATTTCCCTTTTAAACATTGTCATTATTTGTTATGATATAGGTTCAATCTTGCTTTTCCACTGCAGGTAGAAACACAGAAGTCTTTCTTCTTAATTCCTAATCTGGGGACATAAACATATTTTCCTCCTCCTTTATAACCACAGCAGGTTTAAACAAAACCCAACCCAGGGAATAGCCTGCAATGAATTTCTTTTTTTAACTTTGAAATTTCTGCCACCTTGTGGCTAACTAAAACCAGCAGTTAAGATGCGGGCTATGCTTATGGTTTGCATTAATATACAATTACAAATGAAATAAATTTGTACACATAATTAAGTAATTAGGACTTCTGTGCAACTTGAATGCAACACATGTTTCATCTTTCCAAGTGTTAGGTTACTTGTTAGTGTACTCTAAGCAAATGTGATGGGAAACTTGTGTCAACAGTGTGCCTATTATACATAGTGGAGCTGAAGCAAACAGTATTTTTCTTCAATTCACTATTAAACTTATCTTCTCAAAACCTGAATCATTCAACGTGTTCTTCAGGCTCTTTTTTAATTCTGTTGCACAATAATTAAGAAAGATGTTGAATTTCTCGTTCTGAAGAAGCCTATGGTGCAATGTTAGAAATCCTGCATGTGCTAATTCCCTCTTTGAAAATGTAAGAAGGAAGTACCTAAAATACCATGGAAAGAAGCATGATGCATATTTTTGATCTGTCATCTGTGGTGTGGGTTCTTGGATTTGTGCATTCCATGCTGAAACTGAAGACAACAAAGTACAATTTCTTCCCCCTCAGCCTGTACTTGTTAAATTTTGAGGTTAATACCGAGAAAATGCTGAGATAAGCCAATCCTGTGAGGAAAAAAACTGAGATAAATTTGTTTTTGCATGAGAAATCACATGAACGTAACTGAAGGTATCTTGAGTTCAAAGCAGGTGAACTAGCATCCAGCGCAAGTGTTGGTAAGAGGACCTGAAGCGGCTGAATGATGACACAGTGTCAGCTGCCTTGGGCAGGTAGGGCAAGTAGAGGAGCCTTGATTTGCTTGGTGAATGCTTTGAGAGGGACTTGAGTTTGCCTAAGGACACAAGCCTGTTTTCCATAAAGAAAATGTTAAATGAGGGTGGTTGGCTTTAGGGTGAAGGCCTGCAACCACTTAGCAACCCCCAGGAGAAGTGGGTATTTTTTTAAGGCTATTTTTTAAGGAAAAACAGTAAGGAATTGTAATGTAGAATCACAACAGGGTGCATGCGTGTGTGGCTGATCTGTAGTAGCTGTGGTGATGTTTCAGTTGGATGTTTTGCTAGATGTGACCTAGCTTTGCTTCTTGGAACTGGTTATGGTGGGCAGCAATGGCTTTGGAAGGGGGGCGGTGCACGAGTGCTGACATCTGATAAAAGTCAGTGTTGGTCAGCCTGTGCAGTAGTGGGAGCAACAAGAACTGACTTTGTGGAAGCTGTTTATAGGCTGCTTGGGATTCAGCAGCTGATAACGAGCTCTGCCTTGTGAGGCTTAACTGCTGAGGGCAAATAATGCCATCACCCATTTGTTGCAAGGACTGAGACCGTCCGTTCCCTGTGGTGCTGCATGCAGTGGGCTCCCAGTCCCGAGCATCTCACCAACTTTTTGCAGCGCACTCCCTAACTTCACAGTTAAGTGTTGGCTGACAAACCATGCAGAGCTGGCTGCTTCCCCTCTGGACAGGCTGTACGGCATAGCCCTGCCTGCTGGAGTGTGTGCATGTGGCACTCTGCCGTGGTGGTGCTGGAACAGCCTGGAGATGCTCCTGATAAGCAGTTTTATACAAGTGTGGTATGCTTGGCTTGAAGGGTGGTACTGCGTATAAAGCTCTTGGTTCCACCCAGCTGGGAAACTGAGCGGTCCTCTGTCTTGCAAGCCTAATTGCTGTGGCAGAGGTCTTCCCCCCCCCCCCCACCCCTTTTCTAGGCTGGTACTATAATTGCAGCATATACAGTATAGCACCGCATCCAAAATCAACTTTGAGACTAAAATTAGTGAAGAACATTGCCGTTTTTTTAAGCAGTAAGTCTGGGACAGAGCACACAGCACCCAAAATCTGAGATGTGAGGTGCCCAGTTGCTGGTTTCTAGTTGGAATAGAGGTCTGTGGCTTTGACCTGTCACCATGCTGTCTCTTTCCTAGCTGAGCAGGTGTGATGCTGGCTGGGCAAGGAAAGCAGGATGCTGCTCCTCATCCTCAAGTGGGCAGACCAGGTGTCTGCAGGAGGCCCAGGAGGTTTGCAAGCACCAAGTCATGCACAGGCCAGGGAGAGCCACTGGTACTCCTTGGGTAGCAAGAAGAAGACTGGGACTGCCTGGGCAGCTCTGTGACCCCAAAAATGCCCTACTGCAAGCAGCTGCAGGGAGGAAGCCTCATCTTCACCAGAAGTTAAGGAGGGTCTTAAAAAGCATGTGCACACTGCTCTTGCACATGCGGTTACTGACCGTTGCAGTGGATTCTGGATTGTTTGGGGGAGAGGAGTGGCAGAGCCCGGTGTGCGCAGTTGAGGCTGAACACACAACCAGTGCCATGTAGGTCTTGGGGTCTGCTCACCAAAGGGAACTCCCTCCTCTCCCCTTGTCGATCCAGGACAGGCTGGCCATGTCCTTGTGGCTGTTAGCTTCATAGTCATGCTGTCTCCTCTTTCGCTCCCCAAAACGTAGCGTGTAGGCATCTAGTACATGCTACGAGATTCAGCTCTACCCAGGGTTTTGGAAGGATTTTTGTGCAAAGTTGGCTTCATGCCTGTGGAGGTGGTGCCTATTGTTTGAGGATGGGGCTGGATGTCCATTTTTTTCATCTTTTTTTCTAGCTCAGGAGTGAGATATGCCTGTTGGTTGTGTCTCGTAAGTGATGGTGTGTTTTAGCTACTGGCTGCAACATGAGGAGCTTGGGATCTGTTTTCGCAGATGCAGGTAGATATATTACTATAAGATGCTAGTGATCACCTTTTAATTAGAATCTATACAAAAACAGATTTTTTTTTACCCTTTCAACGAGGCACAAAGCTGTGTGCACACCACACATATCCTTGACAAATGAATGAGAGTTCACATAACTAATACTTTTATATTCCACCATGGGTCAGGACTAATGTTGCCATAGGAACGATAAGACTGAAAATTTGGTGTGGTGTATGATTATAAGCTTAGATTTGTCTTTCGCTTTGTTTTTATTTTCACAAATACTAATGAAAACTATATTTTTACTTAATGTGGAAAAAAAAATCTTTATGCTGAGGAAAAATTACCATGTAAATCTGTCTTCTCGGTATGCAAATGTATCTGTTTAGGGAGGAAAAATGAAAGATGGTGTATGTACAAGCTGCATGTGGGAGTGAAATATGTTCTCCATCTAGTGCTTAGTGTGATCACGCTATCAATGGATGAATGATTTCCTGCACAAGACTTGGTGCTTCTACTGTATTCATTTATTTAGGATATTTAACCTCTGCTAGCATCAGAAGGGAGAAGAAGGCTGAGCAAATATCTCTGCATAGGAAGTTTGCAAGAGGACAGCTGTGAGGTGCAATTTTGATGGGGAAATAAACTCAGGTGACTAATTTACAAAATATTTATTTAAAGATATAAATCTTGCAGAGATCTTCCTCTGAATAGATCTTACCTGAACGTAAGGCAGGCTGCTGTACAGTTTCACAGAGCACAGGCAATGGTTGCAGCAGTCTTTGTCTTATTTTACAGAATATTTTCTGACCTACAGTGAGATTCTTGTCTACCAGCTCTTGCTGGCATATGAAATATAAACGTTTTCAGTTTTCCTATAAATATTTTTAAAAAATTGGGTAATAGGAGGGGTTACCTCTTAATGAGGAAGTTTATGGAAATTTTCTCCATCTCTGCCATCATGGAGTCACCTGAAGGCTTTTAGGACCCATGTAAAAGACTGATAATGGCAGAGGTAACCTGTGAGACCTTCATGACTGTGGTCATGGAGATGCCTAGCTCTGTTTGGGAAGGCAGAGGTCTCAGAAAAGCAGTGGCTGTGTTGGTGTGGCTTGGATTTGAGTCTCCAAGGTGGTCAGCCTGTCTGAGGATGTGCTTGATGAAAGGAGCTGAATTTAGCATGGTTTTTGGTAGACTGCAAAAATAGTGGTAGGCAGTGTGGTGGGGATCTCCTGTAGCCTTCACTCAAGCAGGTGCCATTGGGGGTGTGAAGAAACCATCCCTTGCTTTCCTCTGAGGCTCCCTCTCCCACAGGGAGTGGGGATTGCTCTCCTGATGGCAAGTTCTAATGTTTTATTTTATTTTTTTTTCCCCATGATGCTGGCACCAGAGTAAGCTTAGGGACCCTGTGGCTTAAATCCATTGAAATTTTTTTTCAGGATTTTTTTTCTATTTTTCTTTCTCTCTCCTGAAGCAGTACTTTGCCTCAGAAACTTGGTCGTTCTGGTGCTGAAGGCCTCCTGAAGAGAGTGTAATCTTGCCTGATCATAGCCTCATTTTATGCCACAGAAAACTTCAGCACAGTTAAATAAAGGTGCTATGACAGCATATTAAGGACCTAGTGAAAACTGTCAAATGTTGGAAAACTGAAGGCCAGGCTCAAAGCACCAAGTGACCTCTCAGCAGCTGTGGGCATTGTCTTCTGCCTGCATTACTGACAATCAGTCATCGCTGCACTCGCTTCTGTGGGCATGAACCAGAGCTGAGAACGAGACACCTGCCTGGGAAGCCTCAGTTCCATGCACGGCTGGGAGAGCAGTGTTTTCTGACTCTTCTGGCTTCTTGTCACTTGATCGACTCGGATTACAAAACAAGTCAGCCTGTAAAATAGGGAGAACTGTGACTCAGAGGATGAATTCATTAGTTTAAGGTTTTCTCTATAAATATCTGGGCTAGTTAAACATGTGATATCATAGTATCTCTAGATGCTAACCTCTAATATTAAAGCTAGTGAAGTGAACTTTAAAGCCTGCTTGCTTTCAAATACTTAAAACCAACTTGTTCAATATTTGAATTATTTTTCCCTGTCATCACATGGTTTTGGTAGCCTGGGGTTGCTCGCTGCTAACACGATTGATTTCCTGAAATGGAAAATGACCTTTTTTGAGTTTGCTTTGAATTTAAGGCACTTGTAGTCATACAGAATCATTCAACAATTTAGAAATTGTTTCTAAGTAGAAAAACTGCAACCTTCTTTCCAGGAAAACTTTCCAGGAAAAGCGTGGTATGTCAGTTGTTGCTTTACGATATCTGTTGTGCAACCTACGTATGTGGCTTGGTTGCAAACAAGAAGCCTAGTCTTCTCCTCTCCTGCCACTTCTGAGGAAGAATGAGACATCTCTTGCACTGCTTTAATGTAAGAGTTTGTGTTAGTGCTGGATTCTGGTCTGAGATGTTTTAAAGCCAGGTAAGCTTGAAGCGTTTTGGGAAAGAAGCAGTGTCTGGACTTGTCAAATGAATGCGTGGAAGGGAAGGAGCTGGGATGCATGTCAATCTGGAGCCTACCACCAACGTGTTGGCAAAAAGGCTGGTGCTCATCTCTTCAGCATCTTGGGGTTTGTTTCCAAAAACAAACGGGGCTTGTGCAACTGTGCTGCCTGATGGTGCCATGCTCCTCTCCAGTAGCTCTTCAGCTTCCTGGCTGATTTCAAAAAGACTAATTCCAGTAACACTCAACTGAGAAAGAGGTTTGAAGACGTTTGCAACCAAAAACGTTATTTTCAGGTTACATGAAAGGGAAAACCTTCAGACTACTTCCCCAGAAAATGCCTTTTGGGTACTTCAACTCCGTGCAGCTCGAACCTGAGAGGCAAATCCATGGTATGACAAGATCCATGAGCTGTGCTGCTCAGTCCCTTACTGTTCTTGTAAGCACAGCATTTTGCATAGCAAAATGCTTTCCAAAGTCCATGCAGTAAACATTGAGAAATGTCAGCTTTGAAATAGCCTCAGCAAATTTCAGTGCAGCTCTACGTGTATTTTGCCATGTGCTGTAGGAGATTCTCCCATCGTGGGAACAATTACCCTTCCCTCCTGTCCCAGAAGGACCTGTCTCATTTGGTGAACACGAGTATTTAATGAGCAGCGATCAGTTATTCAATACTTGGCTTTCCTTGTTGTTCAGCGGGCTTGCCTTAGGCCTTATTTATTATCAGCCCTTACTAAATGGTGCTCCAAAGACAAGAACTCCTTCTATAAGCTCTTTAGTGCCCTGCTGGAGTATTTCACAGACGGGGGGCTATTCCCTGCGAGGTAAAGGGGCAGGTTATCCTCTTTTTTGCTGCTTAGTCTCAGTACCTCTATCCCACTTCTCATGACCAAGGCTACTTCTCACCTCCGGCAGCGGCAGGAGCCCACAAGGCCGGGACACCCAGGAGATGAGTGTCCTGGCTGCCCTTGAAACCATAGGTGGGTGGCGAGCATCTCCCACTACCTCTGCTGCAGGGGTGAAGCTGTTGCAGAGGGCAGCGGATGGCAAACTGGCTGTAACTACATGCAAATGTGCGAGGGGAGAGACAGGATTAGGTTTCGGCATTTCAAAGGCCTTGCTCCAGAGCATACGGTTGTTATGAGCTTTAAAAAAAAAAAAAAAAAAGAAAATGTTGGTGGGTTCTTTAATATGAAATGGAAACCTCCTGCCCTCCCCCGAGTGTTTTTAATTTAAATTAAGCCTTTAAACAAAATCCCTCTGTAAACTTTTGTCCCAGATTAAGCCTGGCATTCATAAACTGCCCCAAATCAATGCGTGTTTTGGTGATATTGGTGTATCGGATAGCTGATAATGTGAGTAATATGCCCTCTGTAGTGAAACTCCATGTCCATCAGACGAAAGCATGAATTTGTGCGGAGAGGAGGAGGCAGAGCTGTGAGCCTGGGGCCTCCTTGCTCTGTTGAAATGGCTGCTCTCAGACCATGCCCCTTCTGCCTTTCTCCTGTCAATGCTGTCATTACAACCTCAATGCTTTAATGGTGCAGGGGCTACTTTTCAGGGGGTGCTGCCCAGAAGTTGGGTACCAGAGCGTTGTGTGGAGCTGAAGCCACACTCCCCAACATCACTCAGTGCGGTGGGATGGCGTGGGGAGGGAGCATCGTGTTTTGTGGGAGCTCAGCAGGTGTGGAGAGGCTGAGGGGAGGAGAGCACCGGGTTGCTCTTCGGCGTGATGGATCACGGTGTGGGCACGTTGTGTGCCTTTGGGTGAAATCCCTCTTTGATATTCAGAGGAGGGAGCCCTGTTTTGCCTCAAAGGGCAGCAGAACTTGAAACACCATGTAAATGTCTCTGAGCGCCTTTGCATCCATTGAGAGCTTAGCTGATGCTTTCATTTACTGGTTAACTTTTAATCCTGCCCGCAACGAGGCTGGTAAGTTGTAAGGTGTTCCAGTGGTCTGCCAAGTGATGTTTCAAGTGCCATGGATTGGCTTTGAGCGCTTTCTTTCCTGCTGAGAACGAAGCAGAAGCTGTCTTTCCTTTCTTTTGTGTCATAGCTGTGTCAGTTATCGAAGGGGGAAGAAAAAAATCCAGCCAAATAGCTGTGCTGGCAGAAACCCTAATGAAGGTGCTGTGATAGCAGCGAAAAGGTTTTCCCTCTGGTGCAGCTTTAATTCTATTTGGGAAACTGATTTAAATTAAATCAGGCAAAAGAATGCTTTTGAGTGTATAAGCTCTGTCTCCTGTGAGGTTTTGCTGATAGGGTTGTACCAGCAAAATGTTTAAAGTGCACAGAAGCCCAGAGCAAGCAAGAACTAACTTGTAGTTCTTAATATGGTGACTTAAAAAAAAAAAAAAAAAAAAAAAAAAAAAAAAGCTGTGTAATCTAAATCTTGACTAAAGGGTCTTGAATGTAACCATTCATCTAGGAAGTAGCTTTTTAGCTTTGTCATGTGATTTAGAAAGTGCAGAAGACTACACCTAGGTGACTTCTCGTTTTATAAGGTCCCACATGTGACTGTTTTCTTTTTTTCCCTTTCTCTCTCCTCCCCTTTGCAAACAAACAGAGCAATAGAAAAACTGAACGGGTTTCAGCTTGAAAACTATTCCTTGAAAGTCGCATATATCCCCGATGAAATGGCAGCCCAGCAACCTCCGCAGCAGCATCCCCAGGGCAGACGCGGATTTGGGCAGCGGGGCCCCCCGCGGCAGGGGTCCCCCGGTGCCACCACGCGGCAGAAGCCCCAGTCGGACGTTCCTCTGCGGATGCTGGTCCCCACGCAGTTCGTAGGAGCCATCATCGGGAAGGAAGGAGCAACCATCAGAAACATCACAAAGCAGACGCAGTCCAAGTAGGTTACTGTTTTTTTTTAAAAAAAAAAAAAAAAGTCATCCTAAGCTTTAATGTAGTGTTCTTTTCTGCTGTGTAAAAGGAAATGTGAAATTTGTTTCTCTTCTGTGGGGTAAGAATGTGTTTTGTGTGCATTGCGCTCTGGTTTGTGTCTGTCTTGATACTTCTGAAGAAAGCCTTACGGATAAAACAGCACTGCTTTTTCTAGTTGGAGTAAATTGTGCAAACTTAATTGTGCTAGGAGACACTGGCAGTAATGTTTTTTTTCCTTTTTTTTTTAAAAAATGTGGAATATTTGAGCCATAACCCTCTACAAATTTGTGCTAATAAAATGGTCTTGATTACAGGGAGAAATGTCTCCCACTCCTTCCATAATGCTGTTATGTCCTTTGGAAGGCTTCTGTTTCCTCAGAAGTGTCATCTTTGGGGACCAAATTTTGGTGTTCCACCTTGCTTTCCAGCTTGGATGAGCAGTATTGCGTTCTGTGCTGGGATGGCAAGGAGTCGCTCTAGAAATGTGTAAAATTTCACAACAAATGAAAATCACCGTGACCAGGAAATCTTTTGCAAGACTTAAGAACTGTATTCTGTCCTTGATATGTGTTCAAATACTAGCTCGCTTGCCTGGTTTTGAATGAAAATAGGCAGTGTTAGTGGGATGGTACTTGATGCCAGAGTTACCTAATAAATGTACTACTAAGGCTCTGGGCACAAAAGGTGAACGTGAAAGCTGTAATATCTCGGTCTGTGGAACATGCAGTCACTGTGGTGACATGCCTAGTCTGTAAGTGCTTATTCTAGCTGCAGTTTAATTTGGGGGCATTCTTAGGATTTAAATATGTTTTCAATAAAAGAGGGGGAGGCCATAAAAAAAAAGAGCCTTCATCTCTCCCTCTCCTTGCACCTTACCAGAAATACACAGGAGTGAATAAATTCATTGCTATTAAACTGCAGACCCCACCAAAATACAGATTAAGGAAATGCACGGAAGGCAAAAAGCGAGCTACTAAGTGACCTAAGAAGCTTAGAGCACTAGGGTCCAGAGACACTGAAGGAGATTGTTTTCAGCGTGCTAAATCCCTACCCACAAGGAAGAAATATGTGCAGATGCAGGGGGAGGCAGGGATTGCATTCAAGGAACTCTTCTAGGATTCCCCTAAGAGTACAGGGTGGAAAACACTGCCTTTAGGAGTAAAACAAAACAAACAGACCCCCCTGCCCACTGAACTCCGGATTATCTCGATGCTGCTTCAAACCTCGCATTAGCATGTTGTATCCCAGGAGACTCTTTGCTGTGTTTAACAACACAGATTTAAGAGATTTGTGCTGTCCTAACAAGACTTGGTTGTAGTTTGCCTACGGGCAACCAATTTTCAGGTGATATCTAAAACTTCCAGGTTTTTTATAGCACATGAATTAGAAGGTTGGCATAAGGAAAGCTCTTTCCTTATCTCTTAAAAGGGGGGCTGGCTAGAGCAGAAACAATAGCAGATGGCTGACTTGAAGGATATGTGACTTCAAGAATGATGTTTTTCTTGTTTGGGGGATTAAGAGAAGAAAGGTTGTCTACTTCCAGTTGCAGCAAGGATTGCCATGGGCTCCTCAAAATGCTGCATCATGAAACAAAATGAATTTTCAGTATCAGAACTGGAAAAATGTAGAAGTTTATTGAAGAGCATCATGGTTGTTTCTTAAATTTGGAAACAGCTATGATCTGGGGGGAAAGGGAGGGGAGGAAGCCAAAAAAGAAGAGGTAGAAATAGGATGTGACCTGTAGTTATTGGCAAAGTGCGAACAGCATCCAAGGCATTGTCTTGCTGCAGGTTGTGATGAATTTTTAGTCCTACAGCTATGTAAACTGCTGTGGATTGAGGCTTCTAGTTTTAGGGTGACAGAGAGTGGAGTTGGAGGAGAGGTAATCGCAGGACAAATTTTAGGCTTAGAACACATAGCAAGTAATCTTTATGATGAATGCAAGCACTACATTGCCACTTTGCTAGCAGAGAAGTGTTAAGAAACCCTACTGTTGAGGTCATGAAAAAACAAGGTGGGACAAAGTTTTGCTGTACTCTAGTTGCACAGTCACTATTAGTGGAGCAATGGGACTGGTGATGAACGTCCAGAGCTTTGGGATATCTTGATGAAATGTTCTCTTCTGTGGTTTGTCACAGATTGTCTATCTAACATATCCTCTGATTGTCTTGCGGTCTGAGGAATGAAAATCCCAGTGTCCATGTAGATGAGGTTTAGCTGGTGAAGTCAGGGTAGGGGAGCCTCTTTATAAAACACAGAGAAAATAGTATTTATGGGATGTTCAACTAATTGTATCCTTTTTGAAATGAAGCCACTTAAATATGTAGTCATTGTTAGCTCAAAATTAATTAGTTCAATGAGAGCTGGAAATATGCAAGCTTACCATACAATATGTGGTTACAGTTAGTGTTTTCCTTTCTTTCAAGAATTGATATTCATCGTAAAGAGAATGCAGGTGCTGCTGAGAAACCAATTACCATCCACTCAACTCCTGAAGGCTGCTCAACGGCTTGTAAAATTATTATGGAGATCATGCAAAAGGAAGCTCAAGATACTAAATTGTGAGTAAAAGACATTTCATTTTGAAGGCACTAAAAACTGAATTCTTGTTGACTCCATGTAGAGAAGAGTCTTTGAAATCTATGAAGTAGCGAATCCTCTGTTGCTGTTATCCATACTTAACAAGAAATTATCTACACTTAACTAGAAAAGTCATCTTTTACCTTTCAGGGTCAGTCTGCTTGTTTAATTAGCCCCAATACCTTCCACATCTCTAGCTATTCAGTGGCTGTGATTTTGAGGAGAACTAGAGCAAATACTGAAGTTTCTTGGGGAACTAGTAACTTTTAATCAGAGCAAGCATAATGAGTTATCTCCCTAAAAGTTTTAAGATGTATTGTTTCCTTCCCAAGAGCTCTTGCTGCTTCAGTATGACTTTTATTTAGCAGATATTTTGCAATGAAACTTTAGATGATATTGCTGAAATAGCATCACACGTGGACTCTTCTGCATCTAGTGTAAACGTGCAAGTGAATGGGATTGGTATGCTTTTCTATGAAAATGCATTTTATGCATAAAAGCTTGCAGTCTTTTCTCCAAAAGTCTCACTGGGTGTAACTTCTATTACAGTACAGAAGAAATTCCCCTGAAGATATTGGCACATAACAACTTTGTTGGCCGACTTATTGGCAAAGAAGGAAGAAACCTGAAGAAAATTGAGCAGGACACAGATACTAAAATCACGATATCTCCGTAAGTTTTCAGTGGTCTAATCTTTTGATGAGGTGTCTCACTGCTGTGGTACGTTCATGTACAGAGTTCTTACAAAAATGTTGCCTTTTGAAGGCTGAGATGACAACCTTCCGGAGCCCCTTCCACAACGTGGATTAAACAGTTGCTTAAGACGAGATACACTGAATGTAAACAGCAATTCCTCATTGTAAATTCAGTCAAGAGGAAGGCTAAAAATAACATGGGCTCTTTAGACTACATTTTAAGTGATTTTTTTTAACGTACGATGCTATATGCAAAGAATGTTTTATAAACCATAAACCTGGAGTAGTTCTGGGCTGTTTGTGGAACTACTGATGTTTTACTTACTGGTATAGATCAGAGTTTTTAGACAAAAGGGAAAGCAAATGAATACTTAAGAGTATTTGCGCTAGTAATTCTGTCCCTCTTTGTGGCTACTAGCAGCTGAATGTTGTATGTTGTGTAGGATGCATCAAAATAATAGATTATGGTCTGTGAGTTTGTGAAGGTAACAGATCTGTTTAAATTTAGCTGAGATAAAACAGGAATTTTCACCTTACCGGGAAAATGTTTGTGTCTGCAAGTCAGTGGGGGGAAATCACTGATTAGATCAACATCTCTGTAGAAGTTTGGCTGCTGATAGTAGTTTTACCCTGAAGTAATATCTTCAGAGAACCTCCTATGCTGAATAATGAATGATCTGGCATGAACTTCCAGGCATTTGAGTATCCTGGACTTGAGCTTTAGCCAGAAAAGAGAGAATAAGGTTTATAGGCTGTAACAAAAAAGATGTGTGAAGAAATGTTGGGGCAGGGGGGCAGGGAGGGAGTTTGCTGCAGGAAATAGCTCAGATGAAAGCAAAGAAGTTAGGAGTGAATGAGATGCATCAAAAAGAGGTAATTCAAAGTCAGGTGACAGAACTTGAGGTCTTCCTTGAAGCTATGTTAAACTTTTACAGAATTAATCTATGAAAAAGAGAGCAATCAACTGGAGAAAAAGCACCAAAATGGCAAGTGTTTCTCAAGAACAGGCTTTGTAAGGCCAGCATGCTCACTTAAAATATTTATGCCAACACTTTTGAAAACAGTATGCAGGCTGTTAGTGCTGTTTCCTTAAAGGAAAAATATATATACAGGGTAAACGAGACAATGGTTTTCAGTCCATGAAACAAACTTCTCTTTATAATGATGATGCAAATAATATAGTCCATAAACAATTTGTGAAATTAATAATCTTCCTTAATGCTTTACATGCATTAATATCTTGGACTTTATCTTAATCATTTTGCTAAGCCTACAATATCTCCATGAAGCTGCCTGGGTTTATCAGTACCTAAAAGAGAGCATGTATGCCCATTGGTTCTGTTTCATTTAATTAGTCTTTCTCCTGATCTCTCTTCATTTAGGCTTTGGGTAAGCTTGTCAATAAAGTTAAAGTAAGGCAGCTGGTTTGGGAAAGTTTCCTCTCTTACTTGGGGTGTTGCCCACCACTTTTCCTCCCTGAGGCAGTAACTTGGTGCTCACACTGGAAACTGAAAGATTGCTTCGTGGCTGCATCTTGTGCTTGCTGCTGCTGGATGGAGATGCATAGGTTGCCACACTGTCTGATGTGAAAGAGAGAAAGCCTGGCATGCTACTGTCTCTGCTCTATCATCAGCTTCCTTACTTCTCCTGCATTCTGCTCCAACTCTTTAAATTGCTCACTGTTTCGCAGTACACGGGCACAGCTTCCCAGCCATCTTCTGTTTTATCAGAACGGGCCAGCTTAAGTTGCTTACCAAAGCACTGGAGCTTAATGCTGTAACCATTCTGTTTCTGTGGGCAGTTACTGGTGTTTCACAGCAAATGGCAACTTGCACACAGCTTTTTGTTCTCCCTTTGTGAGGATTTGGAGGCTCTCCTGCAGTTTTGCTGGGAGATGGGCTTTTTCCCCTTCTTCCTTCAGGAAACCATTGTTGTTCTTAAGGAACAAAAGTTTCTTAGTCTGTTTCTAGGATGTCTAAAGTACCTGAAGCCCTCTGGCAGGGCTGCTCTTCAGCTCATGTTCTACCATCGTCTGCTATTTTCCATTTCATGTTGCACCTCAGTGCATCACAAGCATGTGAAGCCCAGCCTTGCTGTGGCGATTGCTGTTGGGTTTGCTGGGAGGGTAGAGTTTCTCCAGATTCTCTGAGAAGTGTCTGAGCCATGTTGTGAGCTGATATTATGCTGTCTGGAGGGCAAACTCAACATGTTTGGATGTCCTCACGCAGCTGATAAACCTTGATGACCTTCTGCTGTTTGCTAATTAATTGTGCTTCTGTTTCCTCTGTAGGTTGCAGGACTTGACACTCTATAATCCGGAAAGGACCATTACAGTTAAAGGCAGTATCGAAACTTGTGCCAAGGCCGAGGAAGAAATTATGAAGAAAATCAGGGAGTCCTATGAAAATGACATTGCTGCTATGAACGTGAGTTGTCTTGTGTCATGGGCCCTTTTGGAGCTAGAACCACAGATGGTTTAGGTGTGATGGACCTCTGGAGGTCATCTGTCCCAACATGGTTTTCACTCGGTCCAGGGCCTGTTTCAAGGCTAAGTGAGGTGGTGTAGCGCCTTATTACCTTTCGGTAATTACCTTATTACCTCCATGGGTAGAGTCCACAGTCTCTCTAGGGAAAATTTCTAATATCCAATCAGAATTTCTCCCTTGCAGCCACTCTGTTGTGTCTTGCATTTGCTCATTGGGCTTTTGTGTGTTTTCTTTAAATTATTATTAATGAAGGCTTTCTCTGCTGGTTTGTTTTGAGTAGGGAAACTGAGAAATTCATTTAGGTTGAGGAAATGGATGACTATTTCACGTTTTCTTGTTGCAGAAGCCTTAAAAGGAATGTGTTTGCTGATGTGGTTTGTGCTATACTGTATGTTTCTTAAAGTCATGATTCCTAGTCTCTTGATTTTAAAAGGATAACATACAGGAGATGGATCTCTGCTGCTTTTAATTGTTTAACTTAAGAAGGCTATATTAAGATTTTTCTTGATTATATGTATGAGAAAATCAATCATCTTTGAATAACTGTCTGTATTAAAAAAACAACAAAAAAAAAACAAGTAAACCACACCATGTTAGTTTGCCAAAGCATTACTAATGCATATTGGGAAACAACTGCAATTGTTGGTAAGCCATGAAAAGCTTCTTGTGTGCTAGTGTAACCAAATCTTATGGGCTAGGATCAGGCTGAAAATATTTTTCGACTTTACAGTAGTGTCATTTTCTAGAAATGACTCTTCCTTATGGCTTCACTACTGGGTGGAGAGAATATTCTCCCCACTCTTTTTTCCCATGCTGTGTGAAGTCAGGACTCAAACTACACACGAGTACAAAAAGTTTTTATTGTGCTGCATTTTTGCTTCATTTAGTGAGTTCTGCTCTGCTACTGGGCAAAGGTGTGGTAAGCAGAAAACTACTTCAATTACTGGATGTATTTCAAGTTTAATTAGTTGTGATTAGTAGGGTAGTTGGTGAAGTGTTGAGGTGTTTTGTTGATGTTTCATGCCTGGGTTATCTTGATGTCATGAGATGGTGTCAGTCTCTAGCTGGTCTTTCTAAATCATAGCAGTATTACTGGGCAATAATTTGGCAGAGTCAAAAATGGTACTAAAAAAATTCAAAGCTGATGCTTTCCCAGCAAGCACTGGTGGGATCTTCATCTTATGCAAGCATGGAGGGAAGATTTCCTGTGTGCGGGGAGGAAAGATGAGGTTATAGTGTAGGATATAAGATAAAATGGGGCTAGTGCGTAAGATTTCTGACTATAGAGGGCTGGGTGCTTTTTAGAATAAAGCCAAAGTGATTTTCTCTGGTAATTTTTGTTCACTCCGAAAGTAAATGATACTATTGCCTGAATTTCTTGCTACGAAGCTTGTTATATATTTCATTCGATTAAGTTGTAGCAAGTGACTCTCAGCTGCCTCTCCTAGTACAGTTGTGTTTTTTAACATTATTGCTCTGTGCATATGTCTGGGAAGTAAGTTTGAAGCTGAGTCCTTGGGGTAATGGAGATGGAAAACACTTTAAAGAACATACTGACATCTTCTAAAAAGGTCTATGTCATGTAGCATTTTTATTAAACTTAAAACTTAACTAAGTCAAAAAGTCTGTCAGCTAGCATTTTGATTAAACCTAATGGGAACTGTAAATCTAAAATAAACTTTTCTGCCATTGCAGCTTCAAGCACATTTAATTCCTGGATTAAATCTGAATGCCTTGGGTCTGTTCCCACCTTCTTCTTCAGGAATACCACCTCCCGCAGTGAGCGTTGCCTCCGCTGCTGCTGCTGCTTCGTATCCACCATTTGGGGTAAGGCAAGTCTCTGATTTCGGGTGGGTAGTGATGTTGGTCTGTACAATGCTGTTGTCAAATTACCTTGAAGATCTGGGAACAGTGTATTAGTAGCTACATTCTGTCAGTTTCCTAAGTATTTGACTCTCTGCTTGCTTTATACACTGAAAATATTCCGTGTAGCTGATGTTGACAACAGGCATTCATTGGTCATTTAGTGAAATGCTCAGTGAAACCAGAAAACAGTATTTCTGGGAGAAGTATTAGATTCTGTTTTCTAGAGAACTCAAATTATTACACAAAGAAATCAGGTACGAAATGGAATTTTAAGGTTGCTGGAAGTTCGCAAGTAACAAAATGCTAATCTGCAATTGTACTTCTGCTCACCTGGAAGGTAAAAAAATGAGTCATGAAGCAGGGATCTGTATGTAGCAAAGATGTTTGATTGTAGTAGGTTTATAAAGGTACAAGCCCTGTTGAAATGAAGTATTCCTAACTATATAGGATTTAAATTACATGGATTAATCTCCAGAAACCTGTGATTTACTTGCCATGTTGTTCTCTAAGAAATAAGTGAAAAGGCCCAGTAGAATCGTATTCAAATCTCATTTACGACCACTGTGAAGCACTAGATGTTTTTGCTATGGAGCAGAAGAGAATTTGTTGTATCAAAGTGCCAGAGCCTTTCTGGAAAGAGAAGGTGCTCTGCTTGCAGGTCAAGAAAAGACAACGGACATGGAAGAGGAGGTTTTTCAACTTTTTTTCAACTTTTTTCAGGTGGTGGTTGTTAGTAACTCGGTGTAAGATGAATTTTCAAACTGAATGCTTAACAAGTATGCTTTACAAACCCTGATGTGGCTGACTTTGCCCTCCTCTTTGCTCAACAGTAACATCTAGAGAGCTAGGTCTGAGGCTTCATGAACTAGAACAGTGAAAATGCAGCACAGCACACTGAACTTCATCAAACGACTCAAGTGGGCCTACATAAATTGCACTAAAGGGAAGTTGTTGCCTAAATATTTTTCCCAGAGGAAGAAGCCAAGAAAATGTCACTGAAAGGAACAGGGAAAATTCCACACTTGCAGCATTGTTTGTGGGAATGAACAGCTTGGGCGATATGAATGTATTATAAACTATAGTCAGTATAATAGTGGCTTTATCAGGAAAAGGTTCCAATGAGAACCACAACAGAAATGTGTTTATACCCAGTTAGCTTACTGCTAATAGCAGCGCCTCTGTGTATGACAAACATTTTTTCCCTCCCCACAGTTCCTTTCCAGTTTAATTAGTGGTAGACTAAACTAACTAAAGACCCCAGGTTTTGGCTTCATTGTATTGTGTAAAATGCCATCTGTTGTTGTAATGGCATGCCTCAATTTATTCTATTTTAGAGAAACTAGAGATGATTTGTTAACAGTATATAACTTTCTTTGCTTTGGTGGTCATGAAGACTGTAGTTTTTTCTTGTTTCTTCAAATTTGCAAATTGCTTTACTCTTCTTGAGAGTTTCACAGTGTAAGCCTATGGCTTTGTTCCTCACTTGTTTTGTTTTCATTTTTTCCCCACTTTTTCTCTTGTCATGATTCTTTCTTGCTTTTGCTTTGAATACACACCCAAACAGTGTTGAATTTGGCAATTTTGGTCTTATACATGTCTGTCCCTCTGTTAGTAGGCCACTCTCCCCCACAGATGCACCTTTTTTGGCCTACTGGGATCTCTGGAAGTTTCTGGGTTTTGGGAAATAGGATAGTGGCCGATAGTGGTACCATCTGGAAAAAGGTCACCAAGAAACAAGTGTTACTTTGTAGAAAATGTAGAGACTTTGGAGCTGGATGGACCTTGCCGTCTGAATCTCTCTGGCTCCTGTTCCAGGTAGTCAGTATGTGTGATAAGCTAATGAGGGACAAGCTCGTAAACACGAAGAATGAGTTCTTATGGCTTTTGTGGATCTTGGGTCTGGTACCAGGAAAGCCCCTGAACCTGAAGCAAAGAGCTGCTGGAACACAAATGCATGAACAATTGAAACTCCCACAACTTTATTTACTTGTGTATTACCTTATAGTAGGTCATTTTGTGAGCTTTGGCAAGCCAGCCCCTCTCATGTGCTTTAGGAGTACCTCTCCATCTCTGGGGTGAGGAAAACAAGGAAAACGATGAGTTTTGTCTTTTTTCTTTTTAAATGGATGTTTTTGGAAAACAGAAACTTGATTTTCTATTTTGTGTTCTACAAAAGCTCTTACCTCTTCTGTATGAGGTTACTTTCTGTTAACTTCTCATTTTTTCTCCTCTAACTTTTTTTCCTTCAGTAATACATTTTATTTTTGAAATAAAACTTTTAATACTGTTCAAATACAGTATTGGGGGCATATAGGAAAAAAAAGAACAAGTGGAAAGGGCTGTCTATATTTAGAAGAGAAGTGAAAAAAAATGGAAAGGCAAAAGGTAGCCACAGAGGGGGATCTAGGAGAGCAAATAATAAATTAAAAAAAAAAAAGTTTAAAAAAGACTTAAGGGAAAGAAGGTCTTAGAAATGTTAATGAAGACATCAGAGGGAGGCTTCATGGCTGTTTGCCTATAAGCTATTTGTTAGCAAGTTCCTTGTTTTAGCAAAGGTGTTTGGGCAACCCAAGACCCCTTGGCTTGCTTTAAGTAATGCCCTCCTATGCGTAGTGCTGGTAAGCTGGCATTGAGGATATCCCTTTCAGGCACTTGAAAATAATTTCTGAAAATACTGCTGGCACCAGGGTGTACTAAATATATCCCACTGCTGTTTTGCTTATTTTTATCAGTGTAAATTTGCTCAGGAGGTTCCCTCATAACCTAGAGCCTCCTGAGAGCTGTGAAGCTTTTTTCTCAATACGTTCAAATGTATGTAAGGTATGTAAGGTATTTTCTTCACCTTATCATGGAGATAGAGTTGCAAGTGTCCCTCCTGTAGGTCAGAAGAGGTAGGTGGGTAGGCTTGGGGCATTTACAGAAATGTTTCCATATGCAGTTCATCCTGCAGATGTAGTATTTTCTAGGCACAAGGTGTTGCTGTGAATTTGTGTAGGACTTGACTCCCAAAGAAACTGAGGTGTTGTCTTAATTATCAAAACAAGCATCTGTCATATTCCTGTTGTTGCTTTTTTACACGGGTGGAAAGAGAAAAATCCACACCATAAACAGGTTTGGGTTTTGTTCCTCTGCCAGAGCTTAGAGTGACAAGTCTGAACTCCTAGCTACACAGCCATAGCCAAGTATTCCTAAATTCAAGTTTTCAAGAGCTTGGAACTGAGTAGTTTGGGAGGTCTCATTGTGCTGTTGAGAGCTGTGTGGTGCTTCCTCCTCTCCATCTCTCCACGTGGAACTTCAATACATATTAAATAAGAGTGTGAACACTCTTCTCCACCTGCTTCAGCATCAGCCCAGCATCACAGCCATGGGAGATGTTCATGTTACCTGTGTTGGATTTAGCACTTTGGCCTGAGCCATGTTCATGAGAGCAATTTTCACCTGACCCAAGAGCCTCATTCTCTAGGGTCAGTTTCCACAGTGATTCATAAGACTCATAGGATTCTTATTACAGCCTTATCTAATTTAGGTTACCAGACGTAGCTTCTGTCTCAGAAGCTGCTTGTTGCTTTACCCTCTGTCCTGGCAGTAGAGTGCATGCAGGAAGGCACAGGCTGTCCTTAGGATCTGTCTGGCTGGCTGTAAGCGCACGTGTGCGGGCACGTGGCTAATGGGTCTGAGCACCAGGTCTAGTGCCAGATAACCATTAGGTTTGTTTATTTGCTTATCACTAGCAACAGTTCTTTATATTGCGAAGTCCAGGCTCTGTTTGCCTGTTCAAAGCACTCATTTTGTATAGTCATTTGAAGGGGATGCAACGACATTGCATATTTCTATTATTTTGAGTTTTTTGTCTCTTCTTGCAAAAACCCAAGATGTGTGCTTTCTCTGTCCTCCTAAAAGACAGGCAAGGAATTGTTGGAACATCTTAAGATTGGAGGAAAATGTAGGAGTTGAGCAATGTATCAGTTGGTTGAGAATATTGAGTTAAAAATTCTTGATGCTGGTAAATTTATGTGATTTTACTCTTATGATCCTGATATGATATCACTAATGGCTTTCTTGATGACTGTGTACTCTTGTGTGACTGAACTAAGGACTGGTGGCCTTTCCGTTCCTGTTTGTAGTTGATGTATTGTCCAGCTGCGTGTGGGTCTGAAGAGCCACCACTTGTGTTTACCCTTAAATCTCTCTCCTTAGCTCTGCACACAAACGCTTGTGTGCTACAGTTCGGACACAACTACCAACAGTTCTGTTAGTCTGCCTCCTGTCACTTGTAGACATATCATGAGCTGAGCACACAGAACTGGGTTGTGTACGAGAAGGAAAATAAGGTTCTGTAAAAGTGAGTACGCCCATGCTTACATTTTCCAGGAGTTGCGTTACCAAGAAAAATGTTTGAGAAGTATCCCAGACAAACTGCTTCAGATAGTGTTGTACTGCTCATAGCTGTTGTGATGAACTTTCTGTTTCTGTCTTCTGAACTTTGGGGAGGATATGAACGTGCTTGTCTCACAAGAATAAAGGGTTGTTCTTGTGTGAAGCTGAGGAGCTTAAAACATCAACCAAACAAGAAATCCTTGTCTTGAAGTCCAACGATGTACAGTCATTCAATTAAATATACTTGGCCAATCTACTGGGGTTAAGTGGGTTGCACCCTTTCTCTTATAATTGAATTTTTGTGCTTAATTGTACATCTGATTGCATTTTTTTGGTAGCCTTTGGGTCTGAAAGTTGGCATCCCAAGGGATGGGGGAGGGAATTGGGAATTCATCCTGCCCTTGAATGTCCTGAAACACTGAGGTAGAAGTAATGCTCCTGTTAAAGGATCTCTGACACCTGTTAGATGTACTGAAACACATCAAAAGGTGAGAAGGAGACAGCTTTCCTCCTTGAGAGGAGGTCATGCCAGCTGGTCTCCTGCATCCACAAGTTCCTGTAGGAATCAGCTGAGTGTCTGCTCTGTGAGAATTAGCTGAGGTGAGGAGCTGCTCCTCTGCTCACAGCGCAGCCGCCTTCTGTACTGGCAGTTTTGCACACCGACAGTAGCTGTCAAAATGCATTTTTCTAACCTTTTCTTTAGCCTCACAGTTAATTTTTAGGTTGTGGGATATGCATAGAGACTTCTGGGGGTGGGGGAGAAGAAAAAAGCAGTTTCCTACAGTAAACAGAAATCAAACCACCTTTCTCCAATGATGAAGAATCATCCCTGTGCAGCTGGGCTTAAGAGGTTGCTTTCCTTTTTCGCCATCTTTTAAGGCTTTTTGTTGCAGGTGAGGAACATGCCAATGGGAAACTTTCTTAGAAGATGTTGTGTTCAAGACAGATTCCTTCTTTATTCTCCAGTAATGTTCAGAAATAATAAAGAAGAGTTCTTCTATATCGCATAGATGTGAGAAGAAATAACTGTATTGTGCTTTTGGCAGGAAAGAACAGTAATTTAAAATGAAAAATTGCTTCATTGAAGGGCCTTCATTTGATGCCCTGAGCATAGATGAGAGAGACAAGGAAGAGGAAAAACTGTCCTATGTTTCCAGGTACTTTGACTCTTTCTTGGTGCAGTTGGGCTCCTTTGGATGTCTGAGTTTGATAGGATTAGCTTGTGCAACTGTTGTCTGAACTACCCAGGGGTAGTAATGTATGTACATCTATAATTTGTGTAGTCTAAGTGGCTTTGCCCTAATTTGGTTAGCTTGTTAAGCAGTAGATGATTTTGTAAGGAGCTGTCCTACAGCCAAAAGAGGATGTGGTTTTGAGGGGGGATGAAGGAGGATTTGGCAGTGTTTTCACAAAATGGTTTTATATCAGTGAAATGAAAACCATACTTGTGCAGCACACACAATCTTGAGGAGGGTACTATAGGACAACAGCACTGTCTCAAAAATAAAAAAGCTACTAGCCCATCAGACTTCTTTTTGAGATTGTAACCTTGGTGCCCTGAATATGGCACCTGCTTAGTTTTCTAAATTTATGAATGAAACTTCTTTGACACCTAAAAAATGTGCTCCAGGTTGCATAATGGTGTGGGATTGTTCAATTGGTAGAGAAAATGGTTGGTCCTCCCACAGCTCCTCCTGTCCTGCCATGCTGTGTTGGCGGGGGCCCATGTCGGGAGTAATCAGAAACTATTCTGCCTCTGGAGATGGAGTGGTCCCCAGTGAGGGGGATGGTGGGGAGCAAAAATGCAGCTGGCACCGTATGATGCACAAAAATCTGTCAGGTTGATGGCAGGCATCTTTTCCAAGGTGTTGAAGTCTTCAGCTATTCTTAATAGCTCTTCATACGGTTCTGAGGCTGTCATAATGCAAAGAGTGTCTCTGTCTAAGCAGGAATGCACTGTTTTTAAAATAAAAATGGTACCTTCCTCCCTGAAGTTTTGGATACTTGTATTTTTCTTTGTAGCTCCCTGGGACTAGAGATGAGAGCTTGTGCTGGTGCCCTGCTCCCATATTCTTGTGGTGGGGAGATTTCGGTGATGCTTGTGAACATCTCAGTCTCCTGAACTCTAACTGAAACTCTAATTAACAGGCTCAGCATCTTCTGAATATTAAGCTAAATTAGAAGTTTAATTCCTTAAGGTACCAAATAATACTTTGTTAGTACAGTGTGCTGAGCTCCTTCAGGCCAAAACCAAAAATAGGTCAAGTCCTCATTCTGGTGTAGCTGGCTCCATCTCTTGTTTGTTAAACGTGATGGAAAAACAAGTGACCTCCCTGTGTTTTCACAACCTGTTTTCCCTGCAGCTTCTGAGAGCACTGCCTTCATAAAGCAGAAATGAAGTCTGAGGTCTTTCAAAGCCATTGATTTCATGCGTACCTTTGAGGAGTCTGCGGTGTCCAGTGGCTGATGCGTCACAGCCATGAGTTTTGCAGTGCAAGTGCTTTTATACGTAAGCATCACTTTTGTTTTAGTGGCTGTGTGGTGTTAGAGCACTGAATACCTAGGTTTTCTGCTTGTGGATGACCAGCAAAGTTCCCTCTTATGTAGTTGCAGAATCTGTTCCTTGTGCTGTTTTTTGGTCTTAGCTATCTGTTCAGAACAAAAGGGAGCAGATTGCTTTTTTTGGCATAGTGGCCAATCAGATTTTGCAAAAACAGGGTTCATGCCGTGTTCAGAAATATGTCAGACCTGTTCCTGCTTGTGAAATGCCTTATAACCAGCCTGCCAGAAAATGTTCCCTCACTGCCTCTGCGATTGCTATCCTCCCCGTTCCTGGCTAGGTTTCCCTATTGGAACCACTTCTGATGAGTGTAGTTGTGGTAGCGACTTCTAGTAGTATGAGGAGATCCCCTTGGCTTGCCAGGTAGAAGATCATGGTGATGAAAAGCACTCAAGTTCAGAGCCAAGAAGTGGAGTGAATACTACTAAGAGGCTACTCTTAAAATCTTGCTTATTTTAGGGTACGGCTAGTGGGCAATGATCAGCTTGGTCTGCGAAGAAGCAGTAATGCCCCTGGGGGCAAGAGGGAGTCGATTATACCCAGTACAGTGTGTTGTATTGATCTGGGTGGTGGAACGAGGTGGTGTCATGAGCTCCCGGCCACACTAGGAGAAAGTTGCTGCAAGTGTGGCGGTGAAGCTGCTGGGGGAGCTCCTTGTTGTAGCTGGAAACCTCTCACACCCCTCCTTGCACCAACTTGGAGCTCATGGGAAGATGCAGCCATGGGTGAGTGGTGGCAGTACTCTGTGTGGATGGGGGAGGTGGGTCCAAAGCTACGCCAAAAACGTGCATCACTTCTAAATTGTGTTTTGCTAGCTCTTTGCAGACTGAATTCAGCAGTGAGAACTCTCCATTACCTTCTGGGTGGAGGCAAGATGGCAGAAAGCTTGTGCTGCAGGTCTAAAAGCTTAATCTCTTCTAAATAAATGCAGAAAGCTTGGGGAGTAGGGAAGCTTAGGCTTCGGTTTATATTAAACTGGCAGCACCACTTCAACTGATGTACGAAATGGTAACCCAGAAGGTATTTTCAAGGGTGTTATAAAGCTTTGGGTCAGATTAGGCATATCTACCAGTACTTCATGCTTTTCTTAACGAGTCTTTTGTTTCTAATGAAGGCTTAGTTTTAGTGCTAGTATCAAAATGAATACAGTAGGATTTCTTCCACCAGTGTCAAAAGCTAACTTTATGTTAATGCATTGATTCTTACTGGAATGTCTTCAGGGATACTTGGCTTAATGTTGGTTTTCCCCTTTCTGCAAACTTTTATTACTACCTAAATAAGAATGCTTAGTGCAGCTGTAGGCCAGAATAATTCTTCACAGGGCATTGCAAAAACATGGTTTAAGTTTTGGCTTTGTATCTGGTAGGGGATCTGAAGAAAATGGTACATGGCTTCCTGACAAAGCTTAAGGTATTTGAAGACCAAGTGGGTCGCTGGAATCTTGGTCCTGCCTGATCGTGGCAGTTGGGAAAGGAAGATGGGAAATGAGAGCTTCTTAAAGCAGTTATATTCTAGTGTCTCTTTTTTACTGAGTGGATTTGTTTAGCTTTTAACAACAACAACAAAGACCAGCAAAAGCAATAACCCACTCTGCTAGATGGTAGACAAACATTGGCTGAAACTGTTTCATGCGGTCTTAAAATAGTTCTTATTTCCCTCACAGCTAAAAACTGATGCTGGCTAGAAATGGATAACATGACTTTGTGACTTAAAATAAATGCCTCATCCGAAGGTAATTCATTTGCAGCACATTTAGAGTAAATGAAAACATATACTGGGAATGCAGAACAGGCTTAGAAAACAGCGATCTGATTCTGCTCCCACTGACGTCTGGCACAAAATCCTATTTACTTCAGTGGGTGCAATATTTTTAAAGATTTACAGCCTTATCCCAAATGTTGCAATGGGTTTACCAACCACATACGTTTGATGGAGCAAGGGGTCTGTGGAGACACTTAAAAAGATGACTGGGAAAAAAAATCATGCTGTTGGCAGGCTTGTAGAAAAAGACAGAGATTAGTGCTCAAGTTAACATGAGGGACATGAAATAAAACCCATTTCCCCTCACTAGCCCTTCAAAGGGTGGGAACACACTCATGCTGGCTGAAAGCAGGAGAAAGGTTTATCTTGGGGAAGATCAGAGGAGGCAAAACTCTATTTAAGACAAAAAGACAATGACAAAACCCAAAACCAGTCCCCAGATGTGATGTGCAGTCCCACAGTTTTGTTGGTCTGGGTCCTACTTTTCCCCACCACCATCCATCTGAAGAATCATCTGTGATTTTTGAGTGTTCATTCTTGCCTGGCCAGACTTTGGCTGTTATGCAAGCGTGAGAAGATGATAAATGCTGCTTCTTCTGATGCAGTAGGTAAGGGAAATGCTTTTCTGTTCATGCACAGTTTGCAGGACTGATGCGCTGGAACTGTGTTAAAATAAGCTTATCCCACAGGAAACCTTTGGGGCTCTACAGATCTTTTTAAGTGTGCAAGCAGTTCAGGTAGGTGCAGGAAGAACCTGCAGATTTGCCTGACTGGGAGTCTTCAGCTTCTAGCTGTGGGTGAGTAGTGATGAGACCTTACACTAAGTGTATACCCCAGTGAAGGGAATAACCTCACCTCAGCAGAGGCTCTGGAAACAAAAATAACCATTCCGTGCTGAGCCAGGTTGCTCAGGTGGTAGGGGATGGTAGTGGAGAAATGCTTCTTCTGGAAAAATGCCCAGGAAAAATCTTCTATAGGGTTGTGGAGTCTGGGTGGAGGGATGGGACCATCCTATGGTGCCTGCAGTGCAGGGGCTCCAGGCAAGCAGCAGGTGTTACAGGGCTTAGGATCAGATTAAGTTAAATCTTGGAAGGAGGTGGGAATTTAAAATAGAAGTAATTAAAAAAAAAAAAAAAAGAAAATGGTGTGGGCTGTTACACGAGGGACAGATAGCAGAGGGCTGGGGCTGGTGTTCGTGAACTTGTAGGAGGTCTGGAAGGAAATGCATCCAAGCTGCTAGGGGAAAAAGAGTTGGGCTAGTCTAAAATGTTAGTTACTGTGTGCAGGAGTTGCTTGGCTTCATCCAGCAGTGCAACTAACTTACATCTGTGTGTTAGATTATTGCTTTCAGTCATGATTTAAATGAGCAAGCAGGAAATGTGATTTAAGTCAACTTATTTCATTTTACATCAGTACTTCAGTTACCTTTCTGCAAACCTTCATGGAGCCTGTAGCACCACAGCTACCTTTTGCTCACATAGTGAATCTTTCTGTTTAAACACATATTCAGGTTAGTTTGCTTTCGTTAATGTATTTGCTCTATTTTCTGTGTGTTTTTTAAATGAATGGTGCTTTTCGTATTTGCTTGATTAATTTTTAAGTTCTAATTTTCATCAGGCTACATTTGGATGGAAATTGGAATCCAATTAATGAACAAAAATGGCATTTAAAATTGTTTTCATTAGTTAAACGTGCTGGATATGGATGAAAAATGCTTATTAAGTCTGTTTTTGTTTAAAGCATGCTGATTTTTGTAGCAACAAAGCGAGTATTAGCAGCTGTTTATGAACCAAATTAATTGTTTCTGGTCAGTGTGCTCTTGAAGAATCTGTTTCTTAGAACTAAGAAATCTCAGTTTCCGGAGTTGTTCTTTTTTTATTCTAAGAAACGAAATTCTCCATCTGAGCAAACCTTCTGGCGGAGTCTGGGCGCCCCGCCTATCTGAGACCAAAATCTTTCCCCAGATCTCTCTCAGGTGTGCGCAGGCTTCCTGCCCTGCCACCCAGAAGTATGCAGGTCAAACCCAAAGTAAGCTGTTCGATCAACAGCTGAGCTCCCATCAGGTAGCATTAATGAGCAAAACAAAGACAATCCCCCCTGCTTGTTATATATTATTTGGACCTGGATAAAATTAGGAAGCAACTAGTCCTGAGCCCATCTAACAAATATTGCTGGGGCAAAAGAGTTCTGTGCACCACAGGCATCTGAGGTGCTTACTTAGAAGTTCAGGTGGACATATGGACCAGATGTGACTTGAAGAGCTTAGATTCATACTTTTCAAGTTTTTTTTCTATGTGTTTATGTGAAGTCAGTTCGCAGGGCTGGTCTTGAACAAACTATTTTGTCATGTGGGTGGAAAATGAAGTTAACTGGGAAGCATAGAGTACAAACAACTCTCCACATGCAGGAGACCTTACTGGTGTCAAAAACTAGTTGATGAGTACTACTACTAGTTCCATGATTAATGAACTCTGCAACTTTGATAAAGAGTGCATGCTACTTTAATCTTTACACTGAAAAACACATACATGTTAAAACCATACAGGTAAGGCCTTTCAAAGTAAAAAGATGATGAAGACCTATCACAAGGTAACTATCTTTAGGAAGTTTTAAAATTCTGAAAGAAAAAAAAAAAGATTCATTGTTCTCTAAGGAGGCTATAAACCTGGTAACATGATAAATTCACTGTAAATCTTAGTGAACCTATCTTAGAGTGCTACAGCTCCTGTTAAAGCACAATAAACATGACCTGATAAAGCATCTTTCCCCCTATCCTCATAGCTTGGAAACAGTCTTTTTAGTAGCACTCTAAATTTAGAAAGACAACTATAAGATGAACTGCAGGGTGTTCTCTGGAGTCCAAATGGATGACTATTCTCCAAAATATATGCATTTTAGTCCTTAAATTTTAACTATACATCTAAGGAAGCTGCTTTTGGCCTTGTGATGGGAGTGAATGTGAAGCTCGGATTGCACACATTTGGAAAAGAGTTTCCTAAATTTAGTGCCTCTAACATATGTTTAAGATCTAGGAATCTATTTCTGATATAACTCATGCTAGAAGTTCCTGGAAAGCTACATGACTTATGTGGCATGGCATGGAGAAGATTAAATTATAGTTGACTTTTTTCCCCTCCTAAGCTCACCAGAAGCATCTGTGAGATTGATGGGTGGTGCAGTCATTGCATTATGTTTTGATGTGTTTCTTTTGGAAGAAAGTCTTCCAGTAAATATAAAATTATTTTTAAATTATTGTGGGTAAGGACATGAACAGATTATCATAACTCCAAGTTCAATTTATTTGCTCCTGAAGTCTTTGTTATACTTGATTTCTGCCAAAAGAAAAAAGAAAGACCTGTCTTTTTTGATGTTCTTGCTTTAAAACAAATCAAACATTATTTCTGTTGAGTGATTAAAAATTGGTGTGGCTGAGGAAATGGACGTAATTTCTTTAAATCCTATATTTTACTGGAGATGAATTTGGTTACACACGTGCCAATGTACTTCTGTAAACAAGAATATGAAAAAGGATGATATGCAATCAGCTCAGTATGGACAAATTCTCCTCCCTTCCCTAATAAACATATATCACTATTACACCAAAATGGGATTGTGATGTTAAGGATCCTCACTCACAATGCATAAATAAATATTAGCAAGTCAAAATTATAAGGATAGATGGGGAGAGAGCTGCGGGCTGTAGGGTTGGGAAGGCACGGGTATGTTTTCTGTCTCCAGTTGCCTTTGTTGCCCCTGTTTCATGTTTAAGGGTGAGGCAGCAGAAAGGAATTTCGGTGGTGAATTGAACCTAGCCAAGAGAGCGGCTGGAAATCAAGCTTTGGGAAGAAGAGGGGAAAACTGGGCTGCAGGCAGATGGGCAACAGAGGGGAGGCAGGAAATACCTGCAAACAAAAGTAATGAAGTTTGCTTTGTTTGTACAGGAGAGAGATGTCTGGAGGTGGATCGAGGCAGAAGCTGCGCAACTTCTTGACACCCAGCTCAGGCTGCATGTTTGATCTATAGCAGCGTTGTAGGAGTTAGCTTAAAGTGGAGCTGGGACGGGGAGGGCTGGAGCTGCACGTGGGGAGGAAATATTTGGCAGTGGACTCTTGCAGGAGTTGGTGTGGGGTTAACTGAAGGTAGCGGTCACTGCAAAGAGCAGCTAAGCTGTCTGTTAAGCTGTTTGTGCTTGGCTGCAAAGAGTCATTGCGTCTACACCCAGTGCAGGTAGCATGGGTCCTCGCAACACAACTGGAACATACAAATGTCTCGCCAATTTGTATCCGTTCAGAAACTTCTCCGACATGATGCCATCAGCCAGGCATCCACGGTAGCGTTTCCAAATTACTGGAAATCTTGCTGGATTCACGATGAAGATGTAAAAGGATTTACTCTGAGTACACTCACAGGATGTTGGTAGCAATAAGAGGAGAAAATGAGTAATCTGCTGGAAAGTGGTTCAACATCTCTACCGAAATGACTGCTATCTTTCATTACAGCTACGTACTTTCAGGGCGTAGTTTTTGAGATTGTTTAAACCTTGCTCTAGGCAGACTAAAAAGGCTGCTCCACCTTTTCCCATGCCCTGACCTAGTTACTCTCGCTTCCTCCCTTGCTCCAGGACTGCCATTTGTGTGGCTCTGTGGTTATTCAGGTCAGGGACCCTCCGCCAGCACCACACATCAGCCGGAGCTGCCGTCCTGCCGGCTCCAAGTCGCAAGGAGGAGCCGGGAGGCTGGCTGTGGGGGGCTGGATCCTGGGTCCAGGAGAAAACATGGGCTAAGATCAGCACAAGCTGCCTGTGAATGCTGCTGTGGAAACACGGGGCAAGCTGTGTAAGGGGTGCGATCACCTAAAGCAACTGGCAGAGTGCGTTTCTATCCTACATGCCCTATTTTGGGGTTTCTTCACCTGGTCCATGGAGCTGTTCCTGGAATTGTTTCCCCTGAGGTTATGGCTGACTTGTGTTTACCGAAAGAAAGCGGTAAAACTTGGAAAGGAGCTTTTCATTCTCATTTGTTTACGGTTAGCATGCTGGGACTTTGAAAGAAGTTCCTGAGACGCTTAAATTAAAGTAGTGATAGCTTCTTGTTGTTGGATTACAACAAAATTAGCAGCTTTTTGTTTTCTGTTGCATAGAGGGTGTCTGTTTCTTAAAGTATAGCAGCAGAGGCTGCTTTGGTGAGGCTCTGCATGTGGGCCTGTCACCTCCCCACGATGCACAGGAGAGCAAAGGGAGCCGGGCTGGTCCCCCTGCTCTGCCAGTGGGTGCTGGGGCTGGGCCCTGGGGCAGGCACTGAGGGTGGAGGTGAAGGTCTTTCCCTTGAAGACCCCTGCAGGAAGAGGGCTCACTGGCCCTCCTGCTAGGGATGAAGGCAACAAATTCAGAAGCTGCATGCGAGGGCGACTCAGAGGAAGGAATTTTTTTCAATAGAGGTCTTCAATGCCTTCTAGTTCACAAAAGGGCTTGCGTGAAGTGCTTTTGAGAAGTAATCCTGACGTAAACGGATGGATTAATGGCACTGCAGTGTAGTGGGTACTCGGCGGTGCTCCGCTAGCCCAAGACGAGCTCTTCAGAAGCTGCTCCTGAGGCTGGTAAAATAAGTAGGGTTTAGCGGGGCATACGTAGCCCTGCAGCCTGATCAGTGCTATGCAGCATGTAAAGAGGATCTCGAGTGTGAGATGGTGTTCTCCAGCTGGGCTGTCTGCTCAAAAGCCATAGAGAAAACCGCGGTGGTGCCTGGTCTGCAGTGGGCGCAGTGCTCGGGCCCTCTCACTGGTACGAGTGCCTCATCTTGCCTTGAATTTGCCGGCCTGCCTCGGGCCCACCGCCAGGACCCCGGCTGTTGCATAATGTTACCCAGGAGGAACCACTGGCAGTTTTTACGCTGGCTATCATTCCAGAGTACTCCCACACAAAGGAAATTGTAGCGTATATGTAACTCTGAGGCTTTTTGTGCAGCCCTCAGCACAATCTAAAATTAAAAAAAGAAAAAAAAAATAGCTAGGAAAACTAGAAAGAGTTTGGCTGCTCTGACTGCAGCCCGTTCACTTGTGGCAGCCTCATCTGCAGAGTCTTGCATGTGGAAACGCATCAAGACAGTGACAGGTAAGAACGAATGCCTTGTGAAGAAGCAACGGCTCGATGGTTTTTAGAAGAACTTCTTAGCATGAAAATTGCAATTATTTTCTAAAAGACAGAAGAATCCTCTTTTGGCTCAAACTGTTCTTTCATGTTCTGTGATTTCAATGATTTCCAGAGAAAAGGCAGACCCTTAATATTCAGACTTCAGAGGGCATCATAAGATTGCTCCCTCATTTCCATGCATGCTTGTTCCATACCAGTTTTCCTGTCAGTCTGATTCATAATGTTCAAAAACATTCACTGCATATTTCCTTTTTCCCCACAGCAACAGCCCGAGTCTGAGACTGTTCATCTGTTCATCCCAGCCTTGGCAGTTGGAGCTATTATTGGCAAGCAGGGACAGCACATCAAACAACTTTCTCGTTTTGCAGGCGCATCTATTAAGGTATTATTACACTGACTAACTTTGTCTATTCTCCACGACACTTCCAGCAAGTTTGTACAAGCCATGTTTTTGTGAATGTCCTCCCCCACTCCGTGCTTAGAATGTGATGTGATAAATGGTACATTTGTTTATAAATCATCTTTTAATCTTCCTTGAGACAAGATAATTAGAAGCATGTTTTCAAACGTCTCCTGAGGTGTGAAATATAAGCTGGAAAGAAAGCTACTTTGGTGGTCTTGATTTCTTAGAAACAGACTTAAGTCTTAATGATGCGGTGCTTAAAGGCTTTCTTCTTGCTTTCCGTGAAGTGAAAATTGGTGAGGTAAACTCCCCTCCTAAAAACAACTGCACAGGTGACGTCTCCTGCTACTGTGACCACTCTTGCTTTGCTCTGGATGGACCAGGCAGGGCTGTTAGGCTCTGGTGGCTCCGCAGTGAAGCGCTTGTGTTTTAAAACCTCTGCTTTAACCTGGGTTCCTGGCTCAGCTTGCATTTCGACAGCGTGGTTACCTTAGTGCCCTGCTTTAACATCTGCCTGCTTGTGTTGACCAACTCAGTGAGGGGAGAGCAAGATGGTTTGCAGAGGAAGTCATCGTGGAAGCATAAGTTTGAATTTGAACCAGTTTGGCTAAATCCTTGATTCCTCTGTCTGTAGGGGTGGGGTTAGTAACAGCGGCAGTTGTAGGAGTTGTAGGAAAGCCTTGGGTTTCTGCCAGGAATACCGTTGTAACTACAGGTAGCTTTTCTAGGTGCTGGAGCTTTTTTTTCTTGAAAAATGGTCAGTTCTGCTATTCTGTGCTGCAATGATAATGTCTTGGCCTAAACCATGCAGTTTTCTGCAGTGCTTTGTTATCTGCTGTTAGACTGAAGATTTCCTGAGCAAATGAAACAAGCGCTTTCTCCTTTTTGCTCAGGAGATGTGGCCTGTTCAGTGAGGGCTATGGAGCAGGGATCTGCTGAAGGGGCAGGAGGTGTCTCTGCTGAGTGAAGCTTGGTGGAGCCAGAGAGGCTTGGCTTCTCCTGGAAGGTGTTCATCTAAGTGTGCAGGGCAAAATGTTCAGAGAACCCCAGAGGGTGAGCATTGCGTGTGGCTTGCTGATTGCCAACAAATGTACTGGCCAGTCAATGAACCAGCACGCTGCCCAACCCCATCTTTTATTAAGATGGGTACTAAATATCTGTTATACTGCCTGGGTGGTTTACGTTAGTAGAGCACTAATAGTCATACTTTTAGTGGGGAAGTTTGGATGGAAGGAGGTGTAAGGTGTTGATTCTTCATTGAATCTGTCTTGCATGGAGGTGTGATGTATCACATGGATTTCTTGCCTCCCTCTCCACTTTGTATCTAAAGATGAAGCGGTACATGGAAGGGTACTGCCGGGTGGAGAGAAATGCAGAATAACCTGGACCTCTGAGAGCCAGTCCAAACTAGTTCGTTGGTTGGTCCTTGGAAGACAGTTTAATGGAAAGGGAGTTTCCTGCATTTCTCACACATCTGGCTAACAGTGGCCTCGGGCTGCTTTTACTAGCTGGCACCCCATCTACTCAACGTGCTTAATGTACCTGTATTAGTTGAAATTAAGCTTCTTAAAGCTCTGGTCTTTTGTTCCTTCAATAAACATTAAGGTGAGGAAGATTTCTGTGGAAGTAGGATGAAGCCTTAAAGGAACTGTATGGATATAGGATATGCTTGTTAAATCCGGAAGTTATGGGTTTTGTGTAAGACTATTAACTAGGATAAAAACACAAATTCAACTCTGACCAAACAACATGGAGCAGCAGCCCTGTCTTTGTGGGAAAACGATTGTCAAATGTGACAGCTAGAACAAACTTACTTGAAACTTCTAAACTTCCTTTGTGCAGACAGCCTGCCCTTTATTGCAACTTCTGAGCAAAATAATAAATCACAAAGCCAGGAATCTGTGCTCTTAGTGAAGAGCTTGAGGGAGTGCTGCTGGAGTAATGTCTAGCTTTCCAAACTAGTAATCGTGCTTTTGGGAGGAAGTAAGGCTTTGTGCATGATGCTCTGAGCTTGTTTTGAGCAGTGCTGGAGATAGTTACATATGAAAACATTTTACATCCGCATGCATTTTCTTTGTGCTCGTGCTGAGCTTTGTAGATCTGATGAAACTAGTTAGCCACAAAATAAGACTAAATAAACTGCAGATGCACAGGGGCTCTGCATAAGGCTGTGGTCAGCCCAGTGCTTCAGAGGCGCACGCGGCTGCTGATGGCCTTGGGTTGTGTTCCTGTGCCAGAGGCTGCTGCTTGGCGGGGCAGGCTTGGCGTGGGCCTTCTGTAGACAGAGTTACTTAGAGCCAGGCAGAGGTTCTCCACCTTGCAGGGGAGTGCTGGGGCCTGTTGGGAACACTAGCATCTCTTAGCTTATAAAATAATTCCCCCAGTTCTCCTTCCTGTCTTTGAAAGAGCTGGGATGGGCACTGCTGATTTTGGGTGTATGAAGGTGTCTGATGGTAACTCAGCATATGGAAGACTCCCCCCAAGTTAGCAATGTAAAGGCATTTCTGTTAGGAATGTGAAGATATTTCCCTCAGAAGTTAAAAATTCACCACTTGAATAATAATTGTACGTGTATATAACTGCTCCTTCCAAAAGCAGGCAGACAGAATTAACACTGAAGGCTCTTAGATTGCCCCTTCAGACTTCGAAATGCTCCAGTTGGTACATGCTTCTCTCATAGCCCTCGGCAAGGTGCTGCTCCAGCTGTGGAGAACAGGCCATCCCAAGATGAGAGCAAAGCAAGAAATGTCCCAGAACACTTATATCTTTGCATCTTACGCATAGTTAATGAAGACTTGATGGAAAACATTTTTCCTAAAATGTCAATGAAGAAGCAGACTTTGACTAAGAAAAACTGAGGTAACTGAAAGGCAAACTACAACATCCATCTTACCGGAATGGAAATCAGTAGGCGAAGCTCTGTTCAGTCAGCTGATGCCAAATGTGCCTTAAAATTTTACCCCTGTAAAATTACTGCGCTCCAAAGAGTGAATGTATTTATCCTGTGCTTGCCCTTACCACCATGCCCCATCTTGGTGTTTGAGTAAATGCACTGTTGTAAAGTGAATGTGTATTTTTAGCTGTAGCCGATCGGAATGCAGAAATGGTATGAAAAATAAATATGCAAACCAGATAACTAGCATGTAATATATTCTCCATCTCAGGGTACAATATGAATAATTATATAAACTTTGGTTAGCAAAATTCTTTAGTGAAAATGATGCATGGTGACTGGTAATTTGTCTGAAATAAACTACAGCTGTTAAATATGAATAACATCCCCATGCCAACAGCTAAGATGAAATCCTGTAGTGTTTAAAATATTGCCCATTCAACAGCAGCTATGTAATAGTAGACGCAACAATGGAAATGTCAGTTGTGATAAACAAAAGATTCATCCAGAATGTCAGAGGCTAGTTTGAATTATTTAATGTCAATGGAGTCTGAGAACAACACCCACAGAAATCTTACTTTTGTGGTGACATGAACTGCTAAAGACCCTGCAGGCGTCTCTGTCTCAGCTCTGGTGGAGCTTAATTTTTATTTGGGTCACACAAACGTCTGGAGATAGAAAACCCTTGGAAACTGTGAACTCATTGTCCAGTGCGGAGGAATGTTTTGGACCTGATTAGTTACAACAGTAAAGTGATCTTCTGCTCTCAGGGGGACAGATGCGAACTTCTGCTAATGAGCAAAACTCGTTAGACTATTTAAGTTAGCAGGCAAGGATAAGAATCTCAGCCTATTAACCATGCTTTTCTTTTTGAAGGCTACATGTTTTGCATCCCTCGTAGCCACATGAAAATTGCTTGTGGGATTTTGCCATATGCGGATGAGCAGTTATGCCTTTAATTTTCAGAAGTGAGCTTGCTTATGGTTTAGCCAATTTCTCCACATTTCATTACAGCTAATTAATGCACTTTAAAGAGAACAAGCCCGTCATGACTGAAGTGTAATGCTGCTGCAGTAATGAATAACTTTTCACTCTTGAACAGAATGTGAGACTGAAACGGGGAGGAGGTGGCTTTAAATGATTCCTTCAAAAGACAGCTACCAAAAGCTATGTTTATCCATTCCAGATTGCCCCTGCTGAAGGACCAGATGCCAAGCTGAGAATGGTTATCATCACTGGACCTCCAGAAGCTCAGTTTAAGGTATGCCACATAAAAACTTGTCAATCTGTAGTGGCCTTTGTGCTGCAAGGGGCAATACTGAAATCTAACCGCTCAGTTCAAACTGAAGTGTATTCAGAAATTTAGTAAATAATCTCTTATTTTTGCTTTCCTTTTGCTGAAAGGTATTTCATGAATATATGAGTACCATCAGGGGCTGTGTTCTGGTCATCTGCAAACTGGCAGCAGTTCCACACAAGTTAGGATCAAGTCTAGCGTGTCAATGTGACCATATTGCATTCCTCATTCTCATTTTTGGGCTATGAGAGCAACAGTTGTCTTTGTAGCCTGCCTTAGTACCTGTAATAGGGTAGTGTGTTTAATTGTTTTAACAGTAACAAGATGAGACTGAGTCTCTCCAGATTACTGTTGCATGCTGACTGGAAAGTGCTGTTTGGGTGGCTCTGCAGATAAAGGCAAGGCTTGTAATTGTATTTACACTACAACTGCACGGAGATACTCCAACACTATTATCCCATTTGTGTTCAAATTGAGTTGTGGAGCGGCCTTCTGCCTTAAGTGCCAAGGGCTAAATCTAGTTACCGCCAAAAGGAGCTGACCACGCTAACAGGGGTGCAGATGGCTCAGTGCAGCAGCTCAATTTCCTCACAGATGAGGCCCCAAGCAGGTAGGAAGTCACCTGAGAGTTCATGTCCTGGCATTGCTCTCTTGCCTGTTCTTGTTTTTGGCTTTGTATTTTTGCTTCAGGGTGTCTTGCAGGGAGAAGGTACACAAACTTCAGGCATATCTAGAATCAGTTTCATGAATGCCTTCAGGAGTTTTGGAGAAATATCAGGGCAGGTATTTTTACAGGAGTAACAGTGATCTGGATGCATTTGGGATTGTTGCTCAGTTGCTTACCATATAGATTTGAAAAGCTACTGAGTGCAAAGCATAACTTAGAAGCTCTGCCTCCTGGAGGTTTTCTGTGTACATGTAGGCTTGGTCACACGGCGTTCTCCACATAGGAGGCATTTTCATGACCTGGGATCAGCACAAGGTTGGATTTTTCAGGACCTTTTCTTTGTCAGATACTAGCGAACCCTTGAGTAGCAGGCCCAAGTGGATTTGGGTGCCCCTTGTCTTGACTTTCATGTAGGCAAAGGCTTGACCGTAGGCTTCCTCCACAATGTTGGCTTGGAGTACCACAGGGCTCTTCTGCCAAGTTCTTTCCCCAGCCTGGACCCTTTGCAGAAAGTCTTCTTTCTCTGTACCCCCTGCTTTGGCTAAAACCACATCAAATTAAACATCAGCTACTTCTCTACACTTAGGCTTCTGCCTGCAAAGAGGGATCGCTGTATTGTCCAGTGTTCCTGAGAATGCAGGCCTTGAGAAGGAGAGGGACTATCCCTTAGGTCTTCCATCACTGCAGCCCCCATAGCTCTTTACTACTCCTTGAGCAATACCCTCTTGCTGGGGATGGGCAGAGTTCAGTCCTTTCTTTTATCACCACCGCAGCTCTGTGTAAGTGTCTTCTCCATCTCTGAGCACAGGCTCTCATTACACAACAAGAATGTAGTCTGGGTGCACAGCAATTCGAAGAGGGACTGGTTGCTGCTCAAATGAGTAACCAGCTCTCAGAGAGGCCGTGTCAGCGCAGAGCCTGTGAGTTTGGCATCCTTTCCCTACTACATTGTGTTCCGTTGTGTGATTCATGTCAGTGGTAGCTGCAGTGGCTGCACCCCTTTCTTCCTCAGCTGCAGTAGCCCGAGGACGTTGCGGTATGCGGGACCATTTATTAGCGAGGGAGCTGGAAGAAGGATGAGAATATGCTGCTGTTTACAGCCTCTGCTGCAGTGCTCCCTAGAGTTTAGGCATGCCCAGATGCCAGCATTCAGGGGGATCTCATAGCTTTGTGGGACATGTGCAGTGGAAGTGGAATCAAGTGTAGACAACATATTTCAGCCACTGTTTTACTGCAAAGGACTTGCCAACCTAGTTGTTTCCTTTCCTTAAAGGCTCTTTCAACAAGCGAGAAGACAGTAAATACATTTCTAACACCACAAGTCTTTCTAAAACCAACATCCCACCTTGTTCTGTCATTCAACAGTAATGCATGTGTGCCTTTTTCCCATAGTGCGTCTCCTACCTAGGCCAAAGCCATACACTACAGGTTTTGTTTTTTTTCCCCGAACTGTTTACATGGAGTCAGACCTACAAAAATACCAAGTACTTTCAGCTCCAAGGTCACAAAACGTCTTTCATCTTACCTGTTCTGGAATAGAGTGAACTTGACTAGGCTTGAGGACGTGAGATAAGATAAGCTGCCACTATTGAACCTAATTACCCGTTCACACGGTCTTTCTGAACTTTGTATTCTGTTGCATTGGTGGCCTGCCAGGAAGGTGGCTGCACTTAGGGGTGTGCAGTGACAGGACTGGTGGGTCTCATTTAAAGGAGAAGAAAAAGGACCTGAACTGGAAAGGCTTTGACCATAGGTTTCTGCTCTTCACAGAGCATCTCTCTTCAGTACCTCAATAGAATTAATCTTTCAGTGCTTCTAGGATATGCAGAGATGAAACTCCAGTTGTCACTCTCAGGAATTCCTTGACAAATGGCAGGTAATGAGGAAATAAATGTCTTTTAAAGATCAGCGAGATTCAGTGGCTTAGTCTCAGTGGGCATCCTTCTTGCTACCTGGCACTTGCATATTCCCCAGAAAAGGCAACTGTGTGCAGGCTGAAGGGATCATGTTCCCACGGTGCCATTTAGATCTAGACAGCTTTAATTTTCCACTTCAGAAAATGGAGCTAGCTCTGATTTATTTATTTTTTAAGCAATATGTTGTAATTGAGTGTTAAACTAAGCAGCTTGCTGTAAGTGAAGTCTTTGTCCTGTGACTTTTTTTTTTTAGTTTAGCATCCCTTAAAGAAAAAAAAAGGCTTCTGAGCCAATTAACTGTGTTCTGTGCTTCTGGGTGTAATAAAAAAAAATGCTTCAGCCAGACGGTTCTTCTCTCTACTACTCTTTACCTCTATAGAGATGTAATAGCTTATTTTAAAAGCAACATTTCTACTGAAAAATGGAGTAATAATGATCTTTTTTAAATAATTCCTTGATTCACTGGTTTGTTGTGCAATCTTTAAAGTTGTACCGCACTGCTTCCTAGTTTGGTACAAAGACATACTTCAGAAAAATAGCTGTTGATAGCTATTGCATTTATTGGGGAAAATGGTTTGTCGGGGTTGTGCATTGAAAACGCTCCTTTCTGTGGAATTTCTTTGAAGTTAACTAGATTTCAGTAAGCACATTCTTTAACTGGAAACACTTTTGCAGGCTCAAGGGAGAATCTATGGAAAACTTAAAGAAGAAAATTTCTTTGGACCTAAAGAAGAAGTGAAACTTGAGGCTCATATAAAAGTGCCATCCTATGCTGCTGGTAGAGTTATTGGTAAAGGAGGCAAAACAGTAAGTAGCTGGAACAAAACGTGTTATTCAGTTATGTTTCTTCATTGTATATATGCATATAAGACTTAAAGATTTAGCTAACTAATAGCTAATCCTTTGAAGTTAAGTTAAAGCTGGTGTTATTTTCTTAACTGTATTTGTTAAGCTTTCTGTTGTCTCAAGAATCTCACAGAATGATGTATTCTAAAAGATTTTTTAAAAAAGGTACTTGCAGTCAGAGGCTTTTATAGGGCTTTTATTAATAGAAGTGTTGTTCTTCCATTACATTCCCACTTGAAACAACTTTCTTTGAACCTTACCTGATGTCAAATCTGGGGGAAATAGTCACTGACCTCATCTGATTTAAATCAATCCAGTGTGTACAAAGGTGGCATTTCTGTCCTGAATTGAAAGCATAACTAAAAAATGGTAGAAAATTAGGACATGTTCAATATGATAAAAACAACAAACGAACACAGTGATTTGCTCTGTCTTAACTAATGGCATCCCTTCAAATCATTTTGTTGCATAAAGTAATAGAACTGAGATCTTCAGCCCTGCAAGCGTGCTGGTACTCTTCTATTTTCCATACGCTTGTTAATCAGGAGCTAGTTGATATTAGCAAAGAAACGGTTCAGTCTTGGGTCCCCATCCTTGAGTACAATGGGGTCTTGAAGTTGTGTGTCAGGAGGCAGCCTTATTACTTGCAGTACTAAGAGATTAAAGGATTAAAATCTTTGAAAAATTGGCCATCTAGAATATTTTTGAATTATATAATGCAATATATAATTTTGTTCTAAAACAAAGGGAGTGTAAATCAGACAATACAGAAGCTGATGGACTACTGAAAATAGTCTGGATGCTTCTCATTGTTCTGTTTATCATTCTCCATCTTGTGGAAGCTGTTTTTTTATAAATACTTCTACATTCATTTTTCCTTACATTATACGTTGTACGAGTTTTCTGACCTTAGGCTTGTAAACTCAACTGCAAACACTGTGGCATCTATCTGCTTTTTTAGGTGGTGTATTTAACACCTTCTGTGTTGTATTTAGTCTTTAAAGCACTTCTACAAACCTAGAGAACTTGGTGCTAATTTATGTTAGAGAGACGAGGCTCATCTTGCAAAGTACACTGCTGCATGAAGATGCTTTCTGTAGTGGATTTCTTTTTTTAGCCATAACTTAGAGGATGTTTCTATGGCCAGCAGCATATTTGAGGTTTGCATGTTGTGGGATATTTGGTTGTTCAAGATTATCTGACTTTTTCTGTCTATTTATAGGTAAATGAGCTTCAAAACTTGACAAGTGCAGAAGTTGTAGTCCCTCGTGACCAGACACCTGATGAAAATGATCAGGTGGTTGTGAAAATAACTGGTCACTTCTATGCATGCCAGGTAGGACTGGAATGAATTTCTACGTTGCCTTGATGTTTCCATGGTCTGTCTTCTCTGTCTGTGTGCAGAGCCACGGGATGGAAGGCACTTGTTTGGGATACAGAAAGCACTGCTTGCCAGGCTTCTCTAATTGCCTTGCTCAACAAATTTTCCCTGTGCCTATGAGAAAAATTTATAGCAATGTTGCACTCTCACGTACCTAAAACAATCTTCTTATAAGTGTCCCATTGATGTGTTTAGGCTCTGGCACTGTTAAAACTTTCAACACAAAAGAAACCCCAGGTTGGGATTGGACTGAAGGTGCAAATGAAAGGGGTGTAAGCCTGTAGAACCTGGCAAGAAATGCACGTGTGTGTGCAATCTGTCCACATTTCCCAATCTGTTGATTGAATGCCATAAAGAAAAGGATTACAAGATCCCTTCCCTCACCCAACTTTGTAGTTCAGATTGATTCCTTTGTCACGTTGCTGCAGGTGCCTTGTAGTTTAGAAATGAGATGGGGAAGGCTGGTAAGTTCTGTAAAACTTAAAACCTTCTGGAATCTGTGTACGGAAAAATTAGTTCACTCTCCAGTGAAGCAGTGGTTCCTATAAATACAAAATAGTATCTCCAGGGAATAAAATTAAATTAGGCTGGAACTTCAGTTAGTCTTGTTGGTAGTCATCTTCCTATGCTCATGCTTTCTATATTACAGATGGAAAAAATGACTGCGCAGGTAGTTGTGGTAGGTGGAAAAAGCAGAAGTTTAAAATAAGTTGTGCTTGGGGACTACATTATGACTAACCAAAGTGTATTCTATCTAGTGAGTAATCGGTGAGTAGTAGGGACTCAGTTATTCCGTGTTTTCTATATCCTGGTAGCACCTACAGGGTCTGTTGTAAGCAGCATGGCATCATCATGGGTTGTTTCTTCTTTCTGTCCTTCAGCTTGCTCAGAGAAAAATTCAGGAAATACTGGCTCAGGTAAGAAGGCAGCAGCAACAGCAAAAAACATTGCAAAGCGGACAGCCTCAGCCAAGACGGAAATAAAGGTTTAGGAAATGGCCCATCAGAGACAGATGCCAGACCAAAGACAGACTGTGCAACAGAGAGACGGGTGGTGAGCACCTGTTGAAGTTATATGCAGAAGATCCACCAAGCCAATCACCTGTTCGAGGACCAGGCAACCGTTGAACGCTGTCTCTGAGAATGTATTCTTTAGGCTCTCTCAAACTTTTGAAACCCAGCTTTAAAATAAGGACCCCTTCACTTCCCTTTTGTTCTATTCTCACAATTTAACATAAACTCGTTAGTCTTTTTTATTGTTCTTATTATTCCCCAACAATTTTAGAACTTGGTTTAATGAAGCTTTCTCTTCTGAGTTCACTGGTTAAAAAAAAAAAAAAAAGAAAAAAGGAAAAAAAGAAAAGGCATTGCTCTCATAGGTCCAGTTGTAAAAGAAGAAACACATTTGGAGGGTGGGATTGTGGGTGGGCTAGGGTTAGAGCAAGGGTATCGACAAGAGTTTAAGTGTTAGTCCCAATGTTGAAACAAGTGGCATTTTTTAAAAAGAATTTGGTTGCATTTTTACATAACACTGCCATGAATAACCTAAGGGAAGTGTTGAATGGTGTTGGCCAGGGCATAAAAAGATAAATATGCATTTTACTAAACTACCTCAGGCATTTAGTACCTCAATGAGAAATTGTTCCTTTTTTGCTTTTTTTTTTTGGTATTTTGTATACTTTATAAAGCTAATAGTTCTTGAGCATTTTATTTTTTTAAAAAAAATTAAAATTTGATCAGCCACCAGCCAGGAGTACTACAGACTTACCGGGGAAAATATAGTAGAGCACTTCTAGCTGCTGGCTGATGGGAGTAAGGTGGGTAAAAAAAACATAGCCTCAGGTTTTCTGAGGGCTTCAACACCATCATTTGTTTAAAAAAAAATTCAGTGAATGTTCAAAAGATAGTGAATGATGCCAACATTCTGATAGCAGCAATGCCGTTTAGTTTTCTTTTAAGATGGGATGAAAAAGTTTGTGACGGTACTTTTTTGGGAACAGGACAAGGAAGTGATGGCAAGAGGCTGGGGTTGGGGGAAAAATTTAGAAGGCTGCAAGAGGCTGAATTTTTTTTTTGTGCTACTTGATTGAATGCATGAACCCTTTGTGCCTTTGACCATCACTACCTAATAATGCTACATTTAACCATTTGCAGCCCATTTGGACTTTGCCATTTTGTTCAAAGAGCAAGCTTCATCTTCAGTTTGATAGAACACTCGATCTGCTAGAGCGTATGTGAGGCCGCGCGGGTCTCTGCTGTCTGCAGATCACATCATACTGCTTTCAGTTACCACGATGGGGGAAGGTCAAACAGTGTTTGATCACGTTGAAAGATAATGAAAGGCTAAGTTTACATATCCAGCCGCTGTTATGGGCCACACTAAGCCACTTTGAAGGTTTTGAAAACTATTACGAGAAAAAAAGCAAACAAAAAAACAACAACCTCTCTAGCCTGGCTTATAATAGATGCAGCAGGATTTATGCACGTTCTGCAACCAACCATTAGAGAAGAAAAAAAAATGTCAAAAGGCAGGGATAACAGGAAAGTTACCAAATTTTTTAATTTCCGAATGTAATTTGAATGATGATTGTGGTAATAGTGACACATTCAAGTTTCTACAATAAACTTCAGTCTACCTCAGTTTAAAAAAAAAAAAAAAAAAATGTGGCAACACATGGTGCATAAAGACTGCTGTGTGTGTGTGTGTGCGCGTGCGCGCCTGTATGTGTGTGGTCGACAGAGCCATGCTATTACCTCTGAACCTTTTTTTGTGATGTTTTTTGTGCATGAGATGATCAGAATCACCATGCTGCACTGATTTGAGGGGCACAACGAGCAAAAACATTTGTTTCATCATTTTGTTATCTACCTCTTAGGTTCATGTTGAAATAGAGGCATTACTACATAGACTAGATAATTTTCCCAAAGATCATTGTTGTACAGATTAGATAATTTTGAAAATGGTCTGAAGTGTTTTTCCTGCATCTCTTCTTTACTAATTGGTTTAAAAACCACAAACTTATGTTGTAGATTTAGCAAAGAAAAATGAATTTCTTTTCCTTTTTTGACAGTGACCTTCATCTAGCCTTTAGGATAATTTTTTTTTTCTTACAATGAATTTAAAATTACTGAAGTATGAAAAGTCATAGCATTTTAATTTTTGTTGAGGCTTAAGTCAGTCTGACATTCCTTTCTTAACATTTGAGAAGGATTTGACTTCATTATTTTCCATAAAAAATGACTTTACAAATAGGCGCTGCATTTACATCTACTGATTTAAATACTGTCATATCTCTTAAATTTCTAGACTTAGTATGGTAAATCATGTTTTTCTTTTCAATGAGACTTGGTAATTTGGAGTATTTGGGAATAGCTAGAAAGTAAATACTGTAAATGATTTCAATATCCACAAAGTATGGATCATTTTTCATCTGTAATGTGCCCCCCAATGCAGCTCCACTTGCCAGATGCCTCTGAATGGAATAAAGAGTTTAACTCCTATCATCAGATAAAGTTGTGTGGTGTTTTCTTAAACTAATGAGGCATAATGACTGACTGCTCCACGTGTCTGTGGTGCTTTGATCAGGTTGGTTTTCTGTCTGTTGTAATAACCGGGTAGGAATGAACGGTCACCCACAGGCATCCAGCAGCCAGGTTACGATGTCTGCGCTTTCCAGTACAAGCAGTGACTTCTGTGGCTTGTAATTCCTCATCTTTTTGTCTACCACCACTGTGCAGTCTGTGGAACAGCCCTTAGCACACCGTGTGTCTCCTGCAGACAAGCTGGGCTGGGTTGCTCTGGAAGGAACGCGTGCTCAAGTCATGACCAAGGGCAAACGTGAAGGAATCTTTTAACAGGCTTGAAGTGAGATCTGAATCGTAGTTACATTTTTTTGGCAGCATTTTACCCAGTCTTTACTTTGGTGCTCTGTGCGGTGCAGCTGTGTAAGGAACACTGCCCTGGAAGTGTAGATAGGCAGAACCAGCCACAGGGAGCACATGTGGAAACTTGCTGCTTGCTCCCCAGCTGCAAGGGGGAGGTGGCACCTCCTCTTGATTTAGGCTAGACCCATAACTGAATGCTTTAGGTGGAGATGGAGGGATTTGGGGAACTGGGGTTGTGTTCACCAATAATTTAACTATCTTTATAGTGGAATGGAAAACCAGGCTTGTTTTCCCAACTCCTGCACCCTCCTACTTGTCCTCACAGCTCGCTCACTGGGACTGACCATTAAAAGGAGGGAGTTGAAGGCACGATGCATGTAGGTAACGCCTGGTATGGTTCTGCACTTCACAGGGAGCTGCAGCTCATTGTCCCATGCTGATGCTGAGAAACCCTCTCAGAACTGGCATCCCTGCCCTTTGAGCAGCATACCTCGAGCCTTCCTCTGTATTGCTGGCGCATTTGTGATAGCTCAGCCCCTGACTGTTCTTAAGCATTTGCTTAATCATGATGCTTTATTTGCTTCTAACCTTCCAAAGCTTTTATTCTTAAGCTGCTGTTTCAAAGGCATGCGCTCTTTGTGTTAGCTTCCGTTACCTGAAGCATGTATGCTGTGCAGGACAACACAGGCTCAACGTGGGTGCGGGACTTCTAAATGACTGTAAGAAGTCAGGGAGTAGGCACTCAAACTGGGCTGTAACAGATGTTTGCTCAATTTATGGATGCAAACACTGCTCAACACCCAAGTAACTCAAATGCAGTATGGGAAATTCTGTGGTATGACAAGTTTCACATTGGAAATTGTTTCTCCTCTTCATCCCATCAAGAGATCTGCATGTGCCTCTGCAAGAGGACTGAATGAGGAATCTGTAGTGGACCAACCACTCTAGTTTTTAAAATAATTTTACACAAGACTCAACTTAGCCATGGAACTGAAATACTCCCAAATGTTTCGCTTTCCAAAGCGGGTTAGCGTTGCACAGGAGCGAGCAGCCAGTCCATCTCTGTTAATTCCAAGGTCCCAACCCAAAGGCTCAGCGAGTTGGGCTGGTAAGCTGGCTGGGGCATTGCAGTAGGGTGGTACGAAGTACGGGTTTCTTTTAAATGATAAGGGGTGAGGACGTGCTTTTCCTGAGCTGGAAATTCTGATTAATAGCAGCTAGTGACTGTTTCAGCCAACTCATTTTCACAATATGCTTTGACAGTAACTTCAGTTACACTCTTCAGTGCTTGTTGTCTCCTCATTTTTATTTTTACAGTTGGAAAGGGATGACACACACACACACAGAAACACCTTTTTCTGATCACACAGCTGTTCCCTATCCCTTACTGTTCTTTTCTGGACTCCCCTGTTGTTACCCTTCTCTGTGAGAGACAGCATACTGTGTGTAGGTCCAGCTGCTAAACATAAGGTACAGCAGGAACGTGTAATGGCATCATGTTTACTGCAGCTGCCTCTACTCATCCAGCAGTGCGCACCTTCAGTAGCAGCAGGAAAAGGTAAATGGTTTCAGGGAACGGTCCACACCTCTCTTGGGAGGTCATGCCAGATGCAGAACCCGTCTCTCTGTAAGAGAGACATTGTTATCTTGCCTCTGGGCTACTCTGCAGTAAGCAAAGTATCATGAAGTGTTTTGCAAATCTTTAACAGGCAAGTTTACCACAAACACCTTTATTTTGTGTTCCTTGTATAAACGTTCCTTGTTGAATTTGGAGAACTATCTGGTGCCTTCTAGCAGAAAGCAGGTGAACTCAGAGGCAGTTCTTCCTGAAAGAGGCTAGACACAGGAGGGTAACATAAGCAGCCTGAAATGAGGCAGAGGACGTTCTTTGTTTACAAAGCCCAGTCCACCCCCAACTGCTCCCCCTCCCCCCAAAAAATAAACACACAAAAACCAAACAAACACAAAAAACTTTCTCTGGGCACTGCAACCAGCAGCTGCTATGTAGGGACAAGATGCTGTCAGCACTTAAAGTAGGTTATGGGATAAAAGGTGGCCACCCTCAGCAGTCACTGCTCCTCCTCCCTGATGCATGGCAGGGCCAGCTTCAAGAAGAGATTCTACTCTACTGCTGACAGCTCTGTCCTGGAGTGGAAAAAATCATCTTTTACCTAGAGACAAGTTTTTTTACCAACTTGAAGCTCTTCTAACTACTGCTGACCTGTCTGACAGCAAGTCATGCTGAGTGCTAAGGGCTTCCTGCAGAACTTTTCCCCCACCTCAAAGGGGCTGAAGGTTTAGGCTGCCACAGCACATTGCCTCTGTTCCTTTTGTAGAAACGAGGTGAGAGGAAAGCCCAGAGATGGGCCAGTAGCACACTTAAAGCAAGCCGCATGTTTTAATGTGAAGGCACAGAGCTCAAGCTCTTCAGTTTATTATTGTTATTAAAAACAGATTGGCCTTGGCTGAAGAAGTGACTTACTGCTCTGTTAATTCAAGACACATTTATTTGTCACTGCTGCTCTTTTATGCGCTCAGTAATGCCATTATGTTTTCTCTCCTCCTTCAACTCAGCACATGATTTGCTTCAACATGACCAGAAGCAACTGGCTTAATAAAAACCTCATCTAAACTGCACTGTTTATCTCATGGTTCACCTTGCAGCACTCGGCCTTCTCACAGGACAGGTACTTCACATGCACTGCCACTACGGGCAGGCCTTTCAAAGGTACTAGGAAAATGATCAGCGCAGAGGCAATGCCCGCGCTTCAGGGTAAGCTGCAACGGAGCAGGGAAGAGCCTTCTACTTCAAACTCCACTGAGGGAGTGACTCTCCCAGGACGCTCCCTTGTGATTTGGTTCCTTCGTTCTCACATTCTGGTAGCTCCTTCAGCAATTTACCCAGGCACATCCAATAAATGCATCGTTTTGTGCTGACCAACTGCACTGATGGTTGAGTCAGCACTGAAGCCCACTGCCTCTCGTGTCTGTTAAGGCACTCATTTCTCTTGCTACTCGCCACCTCAGCAGCTGGCCTTCAGTTCTTGTCACAAGACGGTGACCCTTCCCACTGCTGTTGGGAAGTCAGCCCAAGAACAAAGTCTTCTGGCAGTGACTGTGGAGTCATCTCCGTTAATTGGTCATCGTAGGAACCCAGAGTCCACAACTTCTCCAGCTCGTAAGTCTCCCGTGCCTCTGGCAGCATGAAGTGCACCACTATGCTACCTGCACGGAACAGAAATCCACAACAACTGAGCAGTAGGGAGTGAACCGTTCTGGGCAATCCATCAGATAAGTCTGAAAATACTCGCATTCACATTCTCTCTTTCAGAGGGTGAGATTACAGAGACAGTGGTGAAGGTGAAATGCTTTCAAAGGTAAAGTCTTCATGTTTGTGTAGACAGTTTCACACGTGAAGAACAAGGACCTGAACTCGGTTTCTTTTAGACTGTGGTTTTACCCAGCGCTACAGTATGACCCGGACAGTGCCAAAGTCTGTTCAACAGCTCATGACTAAGGCAGCGTACAGAGAGCCCCAGCTCGCCCAGGGATCATATAAACATGAGAGAATTTACTGAAGTAGCTTCTCTCTTGCTACTGTTATCTTCAATTTATTAAGACCTGTTTTAGCCACTGATGAGTAGTTTCTACTTTCTTTTCAGTGCCCACGATTTTAGTGAAAATTAATTTAGTAACTCAATAAAAACAACCGGAATTCCAAAACAGCAGAGTATTTTCAACTCTCCACAGCAGCCAGGGCTCACAGTGAGATGTGTCCTTAATAAAGGGCCCATGCAGAACTTCATATAGGTCAGATCCACAAATACTTACCAAAATCAATGCACAGCCAGTCATCTGTCTCCTTCCCTTCGATCTGAGCACGAGGATCACTGTCTTCTTTCTGAAGCTTGTACTGGGAGAGAAGCAACAGCAGGAAGTGGAATACTTCACATTTATTTGAAAGCATTCAAACCTAAGGTATAGGCTCCCCATAACTGCCATTACCATCACGTTTTGCTTCCTTTCAGATGCCTTTAGGTGTTTTGTGCTGGCTAGCTAAGGATGCAGAAATGGAGATGCCCAATGGCAAAGGGGAGGTGGGGAGAAAACAAGTTTGACCTGGTGTCATGAAGAAGGCGTCCAAACAAGCTTCCTGCCCCTTGAGAGCGTGCTCTGAACACTCATTGCAAGATGGAGAACATACAGCTGGCATACGGGCTTACAGGCTATGAGTAACTGTGACAGAGGGGAGAACAAAACTCAAAGCAGGACTGCAAAATCTCAGCTGGGGCAAGGTAGGTAGTTCGCTGTGCAGTTTGCCATTCCTGTGACATTTTAAGTACTGTAACAGCAAAGCCAGCCAGCTGCCCCAGCACCTGCCATGCTTCACCTCACTTTTGCCTACAAAACTCTTAACACCAGGCAAGCCAAGCTTCCCAGTTTCTCAGCACACAGGAAGACCCCTTGTCTCTCCCCAGAGGCTCTGCTCTGGGGAGAGACGTTCCTGCAGCCACCAGAGGGAGCACACTGTTGTAGTACACAGGTATTTTTGCAGAGTTGGGGAGTATTCATCTCTCTTTAGAGTGAGTGGTAACAGCTATGAAGTTTGCTGGACAGAAGTCAGACATGGATACAAGTCACCAGCACCATTTCACATCACTGATGGATACTCTCATTCTAGCCACCAAACTGTGCTACTGCCATCAGCGTTCTAAATACAGAGAGGGCTGTTTTTAAAATATAACCTCCACATACTGAGTACTGTCACTGTAAGAGTAAAGTACAGTTAGTTGGTAGGTGTATTCGGAACTAAATGGCATAAGGACAAGTAGTTTCATCTTGCCTGGTGTATCTGTACACCCGCAAACCTAGGGAAATTAATTTCAGAGCATCTCCACCTAAAACTAGTCCCAAAAACCTAGAGAGGGCAGTGGGAGCTGTCTTACCATTTTCATCATATAATTTGCCATTGCATGGAGATGCCGTGTTGAAGATCCACTCACAACGATAAAATAGTTACAGTATTTCATTTCTGGAGGCACTTCGATGACGCAGATGTCTTTTGCATTTTCTTGCCTCAGCAGAGCTACAACAAAGTCAATGCTGAACTTTGCAGTATCTGGAACAGAGAAAGAATTAGAGAGTGGTAATTTCTCTTAAATTGCAAGCATCAGCCACTCTGAAAGTTATTAAAAACACAAAACGGCAATGAACTAAATTATAGCCTAAGCTAGTCACTCACTGTGAAGTTTGGTCCGATGCTGACAATCCAATGTGGAAGACTTTTAAAAGCCATTTTTTAAAATCATCAAAGCTGAGTACTAAGCACGCTCCTCGTAAATAATGCCCTGTAACTAGACAGAGCAAACATCCCGGTTTCTTTTAGCTAACTTACTTAGTTCTCTTTATTCATACGGATTAGAGTCAGTATTATCATCAGACACCTGATGATTAAGATGAATGAAACCTAAGTACTTCAACAGACATTCGTTTCAAGCCCATTAAAAATATTTCAAAACAATGCTTGTCAACAGGCCCCAGCAGGCCTGTGATAATATGTGGTGACGAAAGTACTCCAAAATTTCAAGTAGATGGGATCAATGTCAAAAATGGAGCTGATGTGATGCAGTGGACAGCCACTTCTTTTACTTACTTTACTTCTCTAGCCTGCTCTGCCATAGAGCCATGCAGGTTGTTAGAGACCTCCGAGCTCACCTGCTCCAACCACCCCCTGCCACCACAGTCACCCACCAAACCCTGTCCCCAAGCCCCACGCCCAACCTCTCCTTCAACACCCCCGGGGCCGGTGACCCCACCACCTCCCCGGGCAGCCCGTCCCGCTGCCTGAGCGCTCTCTCTGCGGAGCAAAGTCTCCTCATTCCCAACCCGGACCCCCCGAGCCGAGCAGCGCGCCCAAGGGCTGCCCCCACCTGCTCCCGAGTGGCCCGAGCACAAAATGGCGGCGGCGGCGGCCCCGGCCGCCCCTCACCGCGCCCTACCTGCCGCCCGCCGCTGCTCCGCCGCCGCCCCCAGCGCCCCCAGCACCCCGCTTCCTCCTCCTCCTCCTCCTCCTGTTGCTGCTCCGGCCCCCGCCGCCGGCCCGAGGAGCGGCCGCGGGCCGCGGGCGGCGGCAGCGGAGCGGGGCCGAGCCCCCAACCGCAGCAGGCGGCGCCCCCCGCGCAGCGCCCGCCACATCCCCGCCGGCCGCCCTCTGCCGCCACGGCCCGCCCCCGCACCGCCATTGGCCAGCTCTGCGGCCGCCCTCGCATCTCATTGGCTCGCCCCGCTGTCGGTCCGGGGCAGCCGTTGGGCGCGTGCGCAACGGTCACCTCGAGGCTGAGGGCGTGCCGCGCTTCGAGTTTGGCGCCTCAGGCTTGGGGCGCCTCAGGCTTGGGGCGCCGGCTGTAGTTTGGTCTAAGAAAGCTGCAGCTGGCTTGAAAATAGATATAAATACACTTATTTTTTACTGGGGATAAAAGTAAACTTACCCCACTCCCTGAAGATGTGAGCATTTACACTGATGCATAAAAAAATGACTCTTCTGTTTTTCTCCCCCTCACAAAGTGATGATAATAACAATGGTAATAAGACTTTAAAGTCATAATCTTGTTACTCAAACACTTGTAGTGATAAAAGCTTTAGCTTTGAATAAATTCAACTACACAGCTGAAGGTGTTCTCTAAAGGGCTACAGTATCTGGATGTCTTACAATGTGTAGTTTGGTTCCTTTACGGTTCCTTCAGGAGCTGGTATTTTTTAGCCTTATTTTTATCTCAGAAATGCTTTTAATAAGGATGTTAATATCTGATGAATCTCTTAATTGTGTGCTATAAAATGCGTTCAGCAAATAGGGGGAGGACAAACAAAACAAGCTGTTTGAACAGTACTTCATTTTTAAGTAATTTTTAAACAAACATGCTACCCAAGTAGTGTTTCTGTTTCTCTTGGTGGCGTGTTTGAAAATACCATTTTTAAAGATGATATACATTTATGTCTGATGCCATTCTTTGATGTTATTTCTCCAAAGGGAATGCCTGAAACCTATCCATATTAGAATCATAGAACATTGGAGTTGGAAGGGACCCACGAGAATTATCGAGTCCAGCTCCTCTCCCCACACAGGTCTACCCAAAGAATCAGACCATATGACTAAGAACACGTTTGCTGACATTCACAAATCTGTTGTTTGTCAGCTGTTCTTGCCTTTGATGGACATGAAGATCGTTTTTATCCTGATCTCTTCCAAAACTGAGTTCCACAGCCATTGTGTGGTTAACAAGGAAGTTTCCCCACTTCTCAGGTTCGTGGTGCTGTTGTTCTAAGTACACTTGAACAGCAGCAGTAAACACTGCTGGATAAGCAATAATAATAAGTAATACCAGATACGCATAAGTAAACTAAGACTAAGGCAAATCCATATCTGTTTTCTAGCGGTAGGTACTGTTTTGATCAGTAATTAGAAACTCATCAAGTCGCCTATTTGACCGTCTCTTTCTGAGATAAAGGAAAAGTACTCTTTACAATCATTAGGTGGTTTATTTGTCAAGACAGCAGTTAAACGTTCATTTGTGTAAAACAACAGATGTATGGAAGGGAAGTTACAGTTGAAAAGGCAAAATCAAATTATAGAAATTTAATATTCTGACATTATAGCTAAAGGAAGATAGTGTATGCTATACTGTATACATAGGTGAAAGGTGAAAAAAGTTCTGTAAGTATATCTGAGAACTGTTTTCTATACAAAAGCCTAAGATGTCTCTGAGCTCCCAAAATGCAGTGTTCTACAGAAACAAGATGCTTTCTGCATACAGCTTAGGTCAGCCACGTGCATCATCACTAATCCTGAGTGTTGTAACTGTGATAGACATAATTTTTTCATGCTTCATTACAGATTTTCTTAAGCTTTTGACTAAACCCTTGTCCTGCAACAAGTCAAGAGTCAAACATTACAGGGGTCATAACATTCTGACAACAATTTTTGTAGGAACTGTTCTCTGTTTAAGTCAAAGAATCATTTTAGATGCCCAGTTATGGTTAGATAATAGCTTGTTATACATACGGAAGACAGAATAAAACCAAACATGGTGCTTTTAATAAAATGTCAATGTCTGAAATGGCCACAAAAGAATTAAAACAAATGGAGAATATGGAAACAAAAGAAGAAAAGAGGTTGTTGCATTTTATAGCTAAAGAACTAATCTCAGAGGTATGCCACAATCTGTATTTTTTATATCCTCAAGTCGTGTCTATGCACTCTGGGGAAGTGCTAACGAAGACTACATTCAGATTGTAAGTGACAAGCATTTGACAGGTCTACGAAGATACCAGAAAAATCTGTTTATGCTTTTTATTGCTGCAGGAACCGAGAACAATATGTATCAGAGATGTTCCAAGATACAGTAAATAAGCTAAATATATCGAAATATAGCTCTTCAAAGAACAGGATTGTGCAAAGGCATTTGCCCCTAGCTGAAAGTTAATTTCATTTTGATTAGAAACTTTAATGTTAACAGTAAGGCACTTATGAAAAACAAACTGTTTAAAGCATTTTTTGGTCTGCTTTCTCATCTCAATTAATCTTCTTAGCAACCTTTTGCCTTCCACAAATAAGATGTTCTCCTTTTCATATTATCCAGTGACCCAGGCTTCAGCAGTGTGCTTCCAGTCTTCCACTACGAAACGCCACAAAGCAGACTTAGAAGAACATACAGCTAGAAGACCAACCGTGTCACTTGGGAAAGGCTTCCATGTAAGATTTGTTAATGCAGAATTGCAGCTACAGTGAGCAAGTCAACACGTTTTGATTTTTTTGCAGAACTTTACACTCTCTATGCTTGATCATGCAAAAGCAAGAACTGGAGCACAGTGCGTTATTTACATTTAGGGGTTTTCATTTACTTGAGTAAGTGTTCAAAGAGAAGGGATGGAGGGTCAAGCAGAAATTAGCGCTTCTTTAAAAGTAAAATGTTTCAGCAGGAATAGCCAAGCAGATGGGCTTTGTCTGTCATGGCAATGTTTTGTTCCACAGACATAACCCGTACCTGTCTGCCTGTAGCTTGCTTTCCAGCAAAGGCATGGCTCTCACTAAGGTGGTAAACAGCTGTACTGGACTGTGTATTTAAGACCAAATATTTACAATTCTTTGTTTTCTTTGTTTAGTAATATTTTTTCCCCCTACAGGCTATGGATCTGATTAGTTTTGCAGGTAGTTAACCCAGAAGTAAGAAAACACAGATGGAGGGGGATTAGTTATTTAGAAAACTATATCCTAGATTACAAACAAGAACAGCAAGTGCTCAAAACTAACTGTTTTATAAGGACTATTTTAATATTTCTAATTGCACCAAGCCCCCCAAAGTTACCCACCAATCTATGTGTGTTTTCCCCTCACCCCTTGTTTTTATAACAAAAACAAACCAAAACCCCAAACCATCAAGGTACAGCTCAGATATGAGTCCTGTACGTAATCTAGTAGTGTCAGACTAAAGGTTTAAACAATGCCTGGTTTGGTTTTCAAGAGAGGATTTCTCTCAGTGCTCCTAGGGAAGAAAAAGGCTTTGAAATTGCTGAAGTAAGCACTTAGTCCCTCCTGGTTCTCTGCTTGTCCTGCACTTCTCTCGATAGGTTTGTATTGTTTGTATCTCCTGCAAGAGAAAGAATGTGTACAGTTAGTTGCTGGAAGACATTTAAACAAAGATCCACATGTAGTGTGCAACCAACACGTAAGAGAGTTAATCGTGTTCATAGCATATATTCTTTTTTCTCCTTCCTTCTTAAATCCCCCCCAAAATAATAAATAATATTAGTTAGCTGTGACTAAGGCCTGGTTAATGAGAAGGCTGTGTTGCACAGAGGAGTACTGGTGCTCCATGGAATTGTTTCTTTCTCGCCACTGGCTCTTAGGGCTGAGCACACTCTTGACTCAGGAGTCTCAGTGCAGTCTTAAAGTTTCATGAGAAATGTCCAAGCCAGAAATGCAGTAAAACGTGCTTCTTTTAACCACTTTCCTGCAGCCCAGTATCCTTTTCCCAAACAATCTATCAATTTTTTAATGAAGTATTTTGACGATTAATTCTTAATCTGTCAGTCATTCACAAACAGTACTTGTAAGAGTTTTAATGCTAAATTAAATTTCTATTTGTTAGGTTTTAATGCATATGTAAATCACATCATGCAGCTTGAATTTGCTTACTGCTTACATGCAGTTTGCAGGCTGCCTTTTATTAATAATTTTTCTAATATTTACATGTTTTGTGATGATTTTGTGGTTTAAGGCAGTAATCTCATTTTCTTGAATATTTGCTAGAATATTTGAACAGCAATAAAAAAAAAGAAACAAAAATATAGCTAACACAAACTTAAGCTGTAGGTCTTATTAATTTAAAGTAATATTCTTGTCAGTTCCTTGAAATACTTTTAATCTTAGCCACTAGTAACTTACTTGTAAAGGACAAAAGCCCCAACAGAGGCAAACACTGCCAACAACCCAAGGAAGATGAAGACACCTTTTGTTGTTCCTGGGGATGATCCTAGAGTTCAGAAATAGTTTGATTAAATGTTAGCCTTATTGTTACAGTAAGATAGACTTTCTAAAGAAAATGTCATTTTAATTTGATTGCTGTAAAGATTGAAGCACGCTTAATACTTCTAATATTGGAATGCAAGCTAAGCATTGGAGGTCAGTGACTTTGGCAGGCGGTGGTGTTTTCACAGCCTGATCAGTTTAACTCTCAGTACCAGCAGGCTGTGACTTGGGCTTTGGTTTTGCATAAGCCATGCTCCAAAGACACAGTGGCCCTTCCAGCGTGGGAGGGAACTAAAGTGCTTGCTGGCATCCCACGAGGTGGTGCTAATTTGCTCCTTGCCAATCGCCTTGACCATTTGTACCAATAAGCTGTGATGTGAGAATCAACTTCTGCTTATTCTTAAGGGTGATAGCCAGGGAGAAAGGAAAAGGGAATAAAAAATGAGTTCCTTAAATATTCTGCATCTTTGTTTCAGCCCCACATGCTAAGATAGCAAAGCATGGCTGAGAACCTGATGAACCCAGGCTCGTTTGCCTTATTCAAGAGGTGAGGGCTCTGCTTTTTTAACATTCACAGTTCTGGGAAATTAACTTTGGGCTCTGCCTGTCATTGAGCTCTGCCTTCTGGTTTGTCATTAAGCATTTCACTCATATCTACTCCTAATTCACTGTATATGATGGAAGAAGGTGAATCATTACAAGTATGTTTTTTAAAATTTGCGTTAAATATCTTAATTTTGCAGTTCGCAGACTGTACTTGGACCTATTTATTGAGTTTGCTGGGATGGATACGCATTGTTGGTCCTCACATTATCAACAGTGTTTATACAGTGGAGTAATCTAGAAGTGCATGTTGGTTTCCCTTTCCAGTGTATTAATTTATAGTTGATATCTATAAAATCAAGATATCAAGATATCTAAGCTGATATCTATAAAATCAAGATATCAAATCAGGATTTACCATTTATTTGTTACATGTGACTCATGCATTTTTCAGTTTGTTGATAAAATATTTGTGAAGGCTTGACCTCATTCCCAGTTTACACAGTATTTTTGCTGAGAGTGCAGAGATTTATTTTATTAATAAGATAGCTCTTTGAATTAGTTTGCAAAGGAACACACATTGATGAGCCAGGTCTAAGTCATAGGACTGCAACCCTTTCAGCAGTTTTTGTGCAATGCCTGCATAACCCAGGCACAGTCCTTCTAAACTTCAAAAGACAGGTGTTCAGGTATTCTCAGGCACCAAATTACAGGATTTTCAGAAATTCATAAATACTTGCCTTCCCTTGAAAAGAGTAGAAAATCATGGCACATGGGAAATGGTTGGAAATGCCAGATGGGCTCCTATGGAAGGTGATTCATAACAGCAACCTTTCTTAGATCCTAATTCTGCTATAATTATAGCTGAAGCCCCAAAATACAACTTAGCTTTTCTTTCTAGAGGAAACCTCGGGAGACAGTCTTTTGGGGCTAAATTTAGTCTCTGTGAATAAAGTTTTGAAAAATCCTACTGCATGCTTATTTTCATCTTCAGGAGCCTAAATACATTTAGAGGTCAGGAATTGTGTCTTAGTCACCACGAACTGATTTAGGTACAGCTAATTTTATACCTAGATAAAATAAAAGCAGCCAAAAATACTGTGACAAATGCCCGCAAAGGGTCAGTGTCTTGGCCGATGCTAATTAAAGCATTCAGAAGAATCACTAAGACATTGTAGTGGGAGGTCAGAAGGGGAATGGGGTGGGAACAGAGAGACAGCATGATCATTTGGGGTTCTACTTGAGACCAAGTTTAATACCTGGTTCTGTCAAAGACTGCTTGGTTAATTATGAGCAAGACAAAGTTATAGTCAGCTGAACAAAAGTAAACCTTCTGTTCTGAAATAGCTGCCCTGGGCACACTTTGTAGTCAGTGAATGACACAGGCCTTTCCAGAATCTGATTCATTTTATCCCAAAGTAAAAATAGAAACCTGGTCAAGATCAATGGGCTACAGAGAGGGCTCAGGGCAGCTAGCTCTGCTGTAGGTTTTTATTCTCTTTCAAGTGAGCTGAATTCCACTCTTAGTTTCTCCTGTTCCTCCATGTGCGGAGTAGACTGGCATGTCCCTCACCTACTTTTCTGTCCAATAGAAAAAATAAACTACAGTTTAAGAGCGCTATATTTTGTGATGCTGAAGGGTTTGTGCAGTTGCTGTACTCTTTAGATTGTACACATAAATCAAATCAGGTTCTAACATCTAAGATTTCCATAGGGAAGGAGTTATCTCTTACCGTTGTATGGACTCTCACATAAGATGGCACAACCTCAGCTGAGGCCTCCAGGCATGCTAAAACCCCTACAAACCCTGCTGTGTTCTCTCCCCAGCAATGAAATGACCACAAGGAGAAGCTGTTCAGACAACCCACATCAGCTCTGTGCAGACTCACCTCCGTTCACAGAAATCAGCGCGCTGGCAAGGGCTTGACTTGTGTCGTCCCCCAGGGTGATGTTTATGCAGTACGTCCCAGGTTCGTCAAAAGCTCTCCTTATGGTGAGTAAGCATTCATCGGTGATGACGACGGGGTCACATACCACACCCTGAGACACCTGGCACGTGGGGTCAGAAACTGCTGTGCAGACATCTGTGGGGAGACTGGGGTGGGAAGACAGAATGCATCACATCTGTCAAGTCCTATTAGGACAGCTTGGAGACACATTGCACCGATGCCCCAGTATTATGCTGGTGGCTGGTTACTCAAGTCAGTGATACTACAGTGATTTATGAACAAGGTATCAATATATTATCTGTACTTTATACATACCTCTATATTTTATATATACACACGTGGTGTAAAATACGTCTATAAAATTGTCTGCTTGTTTCCATATTTAGCATTTTATCGTGATCACAGAAAAAAATGCCTCAAATCAGCTTATGAAGTTTGTTACCTTTAATGCACATCATTATGAAAGGAATGAGGATTCTTATGTGTAATATCATGTGCTGACAAAGTGAACACTAACTTAAGAGAGGTTAATTGTTTTCTGGTTGTGTTGCCAAGACAATTCTTGTAGTTCTCAGTCCTCTCAACTCAAATGTTCTTCCAGAAGCCAGGGATATTAGTGCAACATTTTCCTCTCCAAGAAATTGCTTGGACACACCCATTTACTCTAAGTGTCAAAAAATCATGGCCAAAAAGAAATGGTTTCCTTCCAATTTCAGTAGACTGCTTCCAATTTCACAGTGAGTGCTGAAATCTCGTCTTTGCCAGGAAAATATAGAATTACTTCTCAGTATCTAGTTCTTTTACTTTTACTTAGGCCGGCCATTTGTTCTGAATCCTAAGAGCCTGGCAATAACCTCTGTTGACATAGTTTACAAATGAGACTTGCATTATCTTTAGTTCCAGTCAAGAAATAGAAACACTGTGGTTCCCAGCTTTAGTTCATTCAGCTGCATCTAAGTGCAGACAGTGTTCCAGCACCTAATTATTTTTAAAGAGGGAAGATGATTGACAATTTCATTTACACACTTACCTCCCTTGGCAGGTAACAACAAAGTCAACCAGTGAATTTTCAGCTTGACTTTCTGTCATCTGGATGCTTGTCATCTGAATAATATTTACCTCAAGGATTCCCTCTGGAGAGGAAACAGATGTCAACTGTAGGACACATGACAAGCCTGTGTGTACAGAACCTCAAGTGTTTGGCTGATGCTCAGGTCAAGTCTTGTTTTCCATAACCTTCTCCCTCCCTCAGCACTCATTTTGAAGGGTTTGAAAGCTGTGAAATGTTCCAGTGCTTTCCCTGTGAGGTTGCTCCTTTCTGCTCCACTTTATTTTTCTTTTATAACTGGTTAGTTATTTCTATTACAAAATCACCTCTGCTTCCCATTAACCACAACTTCTGTGTGTGCCAAGGTCTACTCAACCTAATGTGACCCCTCAGGCCTGTACGTTTGGGGTGTGCCAGTTTCAGAAGCTGGTGATACAGAAAAGAATGATAGGTCTCATGTCCCCACCAGCCATTTCCCGGCCCAGGTGCCTGGAAACCCATGTGTAGAATAGGGGCAACCATCAGAAGGCATCGAGATCAAGGCTCAGACTCACATGTCTGAAACCAACGCACTGTAACCTCTGCTACTGACCTGATCTGGCAGAATGTATAGAAACCAAAGAAAGCCTGTTAGCTATGTGCACATTAATCTTTAAAAATGTCAGCTATGTCCAAGAGAAGGATCTTACTGTGGGTCTCACTAATCTGATAAAAGTGTGGCTTCAATAAACACCATCTTTACCATACGTTTAGTACATTATTAGCCCCATTTTGCTCCAAGCATTGACTCGTGTCCTTACCTACAATGGAGAGACCAGCTGTATAGTATCCATTTCTGTAAATATGGCAGCCTCCATCAGGATTGTCTTCCATTGTCTCAGCAGCAGCAGAATAGGTTGAATTAGAAGGTGCTTCAGAGATGAAGGAAGAAAAATAGCTTTACAATGAGTTCTGCTTACAGGTATTCTGAACATGGCTATATCCTTCAACTGCATTCATGTCATACGTCATGGATTATCTTGCTTTACAGTTATGCAGTAATATATTTATCTGTATGGGATCATTGTAAGAGAACACATGTGGTGAGCTGTTCTGTAGAACCCTGGAGTGGCCTAGATAGTTTCTGTGCTAGTTGCCTGTCTCTGTGAAGTAAAAGTGAGACTGCAAGGTTTGGTATAATTAAACACTTCTTTAAAACTCCCTCATCAATAGTAGAATAAATCCAAAGGCCAGTAAGAGCTTTAAAATGCTCTCTTTAAAAGTAGGTATTTTTCCATTGCTCTACATTAGAGCTAGTAGGGAAGTAGTGGAAATTCTGTCTTTCATTTTTCATTCTCACTTACCATTTCATTAAAAAAAATAAAATCCTGACATTTGAAAAATATAGTCAGATTTACAATTTAATAGTGGTACTATTCTAACTACCCAGCCTTAAACTGCAGTCCTTTTGCAAACCTTAATAAAACTTTGAGATAATAAACCAATACTGAATATAATGAAAGTTATTCTGAAATGCAGTAGTGCATAAATGTAAAGTGGAAGAGCCATTCTGGGTTAATGCCGTCTGAAAATCCCATATTTTTAAATATGAGTGCATTTTTTCTGGTTCAATTCAATCTTGTTTAATTTGGGTTGGAAGTTAACGCAACCTAGAAAGGAACAGGCTATAAGAGTGTTCTGAAATACCTCTTCCTCACTTAAAATTTGCGTCTTACCTCAGAATATGCCTCTGAGTAGGCAAGAGTGAAACCACTTGATCTGGCAAAGCCAGGGTAAAAAAACAAATGTGTATATGCTGAGTCCATCTGAACACCTATTTGTGCTGTCACTGTGGTGGTATAGCTAGATTTAGTGCAATCGATAATTAGGTTTTTAAATGTGTAAATGATGTCTGTGTTTATTGATTTTGTCTTTAAACCAATTTATAGACTGTTTACAGAGCTACACAGAGCTCCTAATATCACTGCTGATTGACAAGCTCTTACCTGCTGAGGTGGGCAGTGGTGGCGTAGGTGTTACTGGCCTGCAAGGTACAGGTATAATAGCTTGGACAGTTAAATTCAGAGTGAAGTTTCCTTGCAGAGCATAGGTGTGAGGTGTGGTGGCACCGCTTGCTACAAATAAGCCGCTTCCATCTCCAAAGTTCCACTTGTAGGAAATGGCAGAATTATTTAGGTAGTAGCTGGGATCATGGATCTTCACATCAAATATGATTGGCGAGTCTTTGATAAAAATGGAGTCTGAGATGTTGCGGTCATGTTTTTGGTACATACTCACAAATATTGGAATTTTTTCTGCCAGGAAAAAAAAAAAAAGGAAGAAAATAAATAAACCATGTATATCTGGCTGCAAGCAACAAACAGCTCCAAAGCTTCTGAACAGCAAGAGTCAGAATGTGAGACATTAATATTTTTATATGGGTTTCCACTTTAGTTTGATTTACCGATCTGACAAGTTAATGTTAGTGGGAAACAGGTACCCAGAAAAGTACAGGAACAAATAAGGAATCACAGGCATCTGTGGAAACCATGTTTCCTCTAGTAAATCATGCTTCATCACAAAGTAGAGTTGTCACAACTGAGACAGGTACAAACATAAATTACATTATTCAAGGCAATTTACCAGATATTTCACATTTGTATTAAGAACCTTTCTCAGCCTTCTTTTCATGCCAGATGATGTTTGTGCTGAATTCTTATAACACCTAACCAACAAATACCCCCAGTATTTTATCAGTTTATTTCAGCACACTCACCTGTTACAACATAAATGGCACTTGCTCTTGCAATTGGAATGTATGTTAAGTGCCCTCTCCTGTAAATGGATACTCCCATTACGTGTTTGCCAAGAGTGATATTTGCTGTGTTGACTGAAAAAATCACTGAAGATCGTCCAATTGTTTCATAGTACTGACCTGAAACAGAACACGAACTTGTAATATGTTTTCTCCTTAAGGCCAGCTACGAAAAATCGTTTCTGAGGACCTATATCTCTGTGAATCTTAGATCGTCTAAATCAAAATGTACAGTTCAGAATTGTCTTTCAGTTATCTGGTAAGTGTTTTTAGAGCACTTTTTCAATGTGTTTACTCCCATTATACATCTTTTTTTTTTTTTTTTTTGTTGTTTTTTTAAAGGTGTCAGATGTCCCAGATTTCACTGATCTAAGAAAGGACATTTGCCAAGGCATCTTCATCTTTCCAAACAAATTGTGTTATGTTATTAGGATTATGTAGTGGATGGTATTACCTCTTAGGCATTTTAAGTCATCTTGTGTTTGTTAGCCTTCAGTGTAGCAAAAAGATATAATGCCTCTTGCTTTGTACCCCAGAACCCTTTGCATACATTTATTAATTTTTCTTCATGTCAGCAGACTGAGATAGGTATCACCTCTATGTAAAATTAGGGACATTATTACTTACACTGATACTAATGGTATTGCTGATTTTCTCAACCTAAATCGGGATACTAAGATTCAGTATGTAGCCAATGTCAGGAATAGCTCAACTATTACATACTCACAGCTGGAAAATCAGCATCTGTGACCAGAACAGTATGACAAGGTCAATGACAATTTTCACCTTCTTGCCAGAGTCAAGATGTGCTGTACCATTAAACTGATCTGAACATATAGAGTTCTGTGTTCTCTCTTAAATTTAAGAATCTGAAATGGCACTGACTGGTCAGTAAGTCATCTGACTGACCTGCCTAGACCCTCTGTTTTCCTAGGAAAGTCTCTTGAGTACTATGGAAAGGAAATTATTTTTCTTTGGTGGTAGTTCTGTGAATGCAGACTTGAAGATCTGGTAATACATGTTTTCCAAATCTAGCAGAAGATAATAGAACAATTGGTGGCCTCCCTGGAAAGTGGGGAATGAATTCAGAGTCTCCACTAAAGAAGTGTGGAATCTTGTTAAGGACTTTTAACAAAAGATACTGGTAAAATGAGTTGATGTACAGAATGAATGTAAGCTTCGCAGCATCAGCCACACAGGTATGTTGCAGTACTAACCGAATGTATGGAACAGGTAGACAAAGTTCCTTCTTCTCCAGCCAGGATTATGAGGGAAAGGTCTCCCATCTGGGAACACATTATGGCTGTGGTTGCCTGTGCAGTTTTCCCAGCCACAGCTGTCAATCCATTCGGTCCAGTTGTAGACATACTGATCCTGGGAAGCTGGGGAATCTAAATGTAGAAACAGGACATGTTCCTGGTCAACTGAGAATTGTGCAGTAAATGAGGAAACAGGAGGCAAACACCCCAGGTTACAGCAAAGTTTCTGCACTTAAGCAGCAGGGTAAGTGGGATATTTTTAGACTGAAATTCAGTTCTTGCAAGATTGTCCTTTGTTTTTGTTTTGTTAGTTTTTGTTTTTAGTGTAAACACCACATTTTTCTTGCTTGGAACTGTTTTGTTTAGAGGATTAAAAAATTAGTATAATAGGCCAGACACAATTTAAGTTGCTTGTCCAAAAATTTCTGTCAACTGCACGCAATTCTAGTGTTTCACTGAAGCTAGTGAATTTGCCCCAGCATTTGGCAAGCAGAATTTTAAATGTTGAGTAGAAATGGCAGCCATGGAAACACTGTGAGGAAGTGACTTATTTTGTTTTGTCAAAATAATTTTCTATGGCACCTTTAAATAACTTAGACATGAATTTCAGTTCCTCTCTGAATAATGAAAAGACAGTTTCCTTCCTCAAACTGCACAACAGACATTAAGTAGAAAATGGTTATCAACAGTTAACAAAGCATTAGATGGTGATAAAGTAGAACATAGGCTGAAAAAAACATTGATATGCCTTGAAATGAAAATTACTGGCAGCTTCAAACATTGAAGTCATTATGTTTTTGTTTTTGTTTTTGTTTTTTCCTCATGGAACATATAAATAAGATAAAAAAGGTGATTCTCTGATGAAGAGATTGCTTGTTTTTTAAATTCTTTATTTATTTTTCTTCTTGTTTCCAATTCTTAAAATGGGGGAATGTGAGACTTACACTTTCTTGTGAGTTTTTCAAGATACAAAAGATTGTTAGTGAGTTCTACAGTATGTAATTAAAAAAAAAAAAAAAAAAGCAACAACAGCTCAATTTTATAAATGGACAGTTTTGCAAATTTTGACAAAAACAGTGTGACTGAGAGATCAGTTGAACCTGTACTCTCCCAGGGACTGTTCAACCTTGTGATTGAGCTGAAAAGCGGCACCAGTTTTGTTAGGAAGCCAAATTAAAGCCAATTAAAGTATTTTGGGAAGCCATTTTTATACTCAAGACAAATCTCCTTAAATTACTTGGTCATTATATGTAACAGGTGCAGAATGCTAAAAATACTACAGTGATCTTCTGAGGAAGGAAAAAGGTACAACCCAGGCTAGACACTAGTGTAGTTATCAGTTAAAAGCACCGTGACTGTTCACGATTTCAAAGATTTATGGTGCTTTCACACCAGTACAGTAGTGAGACGCATGGTACAGTGCATGCAGATTGCCATTACTTACCCGGGGTACAGTTTCTCTGGTAGATAATGTTGCCATCGTTATCTTCCTCCTGGCACTTGGGAAACTGGAGAGTCACAACAAAGGTCACATTGGATCCTACCAGTGCTGGGCTATCAGTGACCAGTTTGGCTGTCACTCTTCCTCCTGTAAAAAACAAAATTGGTCTTCACAGCATTAACAGATGCATCAGAGCAGCAGCTACCTTCAGCTGTGCACCCTTTACCTTAGGAATGCTTTGTTTATTCCTCCTTTATTTCCAAGGGAATTTCTGCTCCTCACTCATTTGTGCTCTCATCAAAGTCCCAATTTAGGACAATGGGGATTCTTCATTTTCGCCCACGTAACTTACTGATCTGTCATTCATTTCCTTCTTAGAGCTAAGAATGAGCTTTTTACCATGGAGTTGATAGATTCCAAAGGAAAATATTTTTATTTCTCCCCAGCTGTTAGACCTCAGCTCAGAGCAGGAGATAATAAACAGGCTCTACACAGAAGTTGTTAACCTGAAGCCCACAGTACCCTACTGAGGTAGAAGTTGAAGCTGCATATCTTGTAGGGCATGCTTCAAAGAAAGGGTTATCCTAGAGCCCTGGCCATCAATACATCTTAATAAGTATTCATGTCTGAGGCTATGAGCTATGGGAAAGCATTTACTGTAACAACTCACTATTCTGCTGCTTCAGACAGCGTTCCGGTAATGGCATCAATCCCAATTGTCTCTACTTTGCTCTTGCTTGCAGCAGCTGTGAACATTGCACTTATGAAAAATGCACTGCAGCACCCGCACTCTTCAGTGGAGTGGATTTTATGGCCAATTTTCTCAGTGAACTGCATATGTGCAATTACCTTTCCAGCAGTCCTTCCACCTGGGATCATCTTCCTCCCAGACAGGATAAAGGTTTTCATTCCAGTTATTTTGATCGCTAGACCAGCCTTGTACCTGCTTGTAGGATGCAACAGGAGGAGTTCTTCCATTGCTCAGCACATCTTGAAACCCTGGATAGAAAAGCAAACATGCAATGGGCTACTATGTTCCCTCCTGCCCTCTAAAGCATTGTGCCCGTGCTGAACAGCTGTCTCATTGTGGCTGTATTTTTGTGCTGCTTAGAAAACTCTTTGCCAGTGGAATGTTACAGAATTTTGTCACTGCAGCTCTGGACATTTAAATCAGCTACAACCAGCACAAAGACAATTCTGCCACTGACAGCCTGACATTTTTCTGCTTGCACTATTGCAGGCTCCCCAGAGGAAGAATGCAAAGTTTTACAACATTTTGACCATATCAGAGCAATTGTTCTTATGAATGGAGATAACCGTGCAACAGTCAGGCCAGTTGTAAAGAGGCTGCTTGACTGCTGTTGCTGACTGCTTTGTGCTTGACTGGTAATAAATCTGTGACTGAAAGGGTAGCAGGCTAAATTCCCTGTGTGTCTGGGTTGTGCTCTACTGGAAGTTATGCTAGGAATGAATTTTGACCCAGTGAGGCTTTTCTGGTGAGCTGGCTGGTGGTTTGGGTGGGAGGGGTGGAACCAATTGTAACAGAAGCTGGCATTTCCAGAAAAGGAAATTCAGAGCTGAGTAGTAAATTCAATGTGTTTGTAATATAACAACAAAAACATATTAGCTCCACGCCTATTACTTTAAAATGGCTCAGATTAAATAACTTTAATAACCTCTTTCTTCTCATATTACTACAAATGATGGACTCGAACTTTTCCCAGGCCTTCGAGGATCCCTCTTTCTCTCACAAAGTACTCGCACAATGGGAAGCAAAATAAATATCCAACTAACCTGTAGGAACATGTCAGACACTGGAGGATGCCACAGAAGCATGTTCATAAGCCGGCTGACAGGCAGAGTTCCATTAAAGCCTGGAGGCTTTAAACAACCCTGTCATGTTAATCAGGTAACTGCTGGGTGTGCCATTCTGTCACAAGATCAAGGGAGTTAGGATTTCTGCTTCTCGTGACTTTTAAAGTTACCAGATGCTGGATGCTTCTGAGATTTATACCCAAGTGCAGCGAAGAGCTGGTTGATTTCAAGGAAAATGCAGAGACTTATAAAGAAGGACAGAAATGGCCCTGCGTGGTGTTACAAAACCAAGTGTGTTGGAGTTTCTCCCACTTTTGGAAAAGGTGCAGAGCAGGTGCAGCCAGTCTAAGCACGGTCTTTATGGGCATGTGACTCCTAATTTTACTGCAAGGAAGAGCCAGAGAAACAGCACTGAAGAAGAGGCAGAAGCTGTTTTCTCTTGGCATTTTACCACCCAGAGAAATTTCAGCTGGGCAGGACTTCCCTCGGCCAGTCCCATCTCAGTGGTCACTCTGAAGTGATGCTGGTAGCTTTCTCCCTAGTCTCTTGAGGTTTGAGGACAGATAGGTCAGAGGAAAAGGGCAAATTTTAGAGATTTTATGAGACATAATCTCCCATACTGTTTTGCCCTACAGGAACTCCTCACAGCCTCACTTAAACCACTTGGATCAAGACTTTCCTGAAGAGTTAATATATTTTGATGTGAGCAGAGCATAACATCATGACTGGTATTTACTCAGTGGCCTGTATCACATGCTCTATTATTTTCAGTCTTGGTCAGAAGCAGAGTTGGGTAATACTGTCCTTCAGAAACTTTTCTCAGGGGAAAAAAAAACAACAGATTAGAGACTATAAAATATTTCACAAAGGCTTATCAAGCTTAATTGCATTTTATGTCAAGAAATTAATTTCATCTTATTTGAAAGTAAGTAGTCAGGGATTTTTTTCCTAGTTTTTCCCATTCTCTTTGATTTTATTGAAAAATTATGTAAAGATTACGATGTTTTGATTTTGTCAGTTCAAAACATTTCAACCATTGTTTTTTTCTCCCAAGTATTCATTTCATCAAAAAGAGATGGAACACTTTTAACTTTATAAATGCTTTTAATTTTGAATTTTGAATAACAATTTTTGAATTCAGAAATCATTTTTTTTGGTCCAGCTTTACTAATAACTGTGGTCACTGCTTCTAAATCACAAGCTCCTTAGGCATTTCTGTGCCTCCCTGATGTGCTTTGTGTATTTCAATCAAATATAAAACATTTCACAAGCTTCAGGACTAGACAAAGGCATTTTTAAGATGAGCAAATACTTTAGCTCTAGTTTTTCTAACACATGGAACTGAAGATTTTCCATTGCTAAATCTAAAGTAATGCATTTATTCTTCAACAACAACAAAAAAATAAATAAAAAACACACACACACACAAAAAAAACCACAACCAACCTAAAGAAAATCCAGCCCAAAGCACTCAAGAACAGATGTTGGTCATAATATAAAATTAGAGCGATTCAGTTCAAAATAGACAGTAATAAAACAATCTAAGGAAATGATTTCTATAATAGTTTCGGTGAGGTGATCATAGGAGAAAAGATCTTAACTTCAATAGACTTTCTTCTTTCTCATTCTGGTTTTCATTTTGGTGAAAAATACAGAAAAGTCAAGAAGTTCAGCATTTCCTGTGATAGTGTGTTAGCCATGATAGAGAGAAAGTGAATGTTAGAATAGCAATAAAAAGATGACATAGTTAAAGAGCAGAATGGGAAAAGGCTGATGTTATGGCTAAGCTAAGAACACAGAAAATAATGTAACCTTACCAAAGTTGCATGTAGGAACATAATAAAGCAGGACAGAAGAGATTTTGAGAAACAACTTGCAAAAACATAAAACCTACTAATTAATCTTTTAAAATACAAAAGTAGGAGAAAGCTTGCCAGCAAGTCTGTAGGGCCAATAGATGAAATAGATACAGAAGAAGCATTCAAGGAAGAAAAAGCAATGGCACAAAAATAATATACATTAGTTTACATTTTCATTCACAAAGGAGGAGCCTGAGAGACTTCTGTGCCAGAGTTTTTCTTTACGATGATGGAGAATCTCTCTCAAAATGAAGTGTTGGCACAAAAGAAGAATTATAGAAGAAATTAACAAACAAAAGAGTTGTGTAGCTCAGGTGGCTCAAAAGGTGTGGAAGTTATTCAAGAGTGAAGTAAATGAGCTGCTAACCACAGCATGTAAAGTCTTGCTTAAAACTGCTTCAGTGGCTGTGAAACAAAAGTTGGCAACTGTGATGACAGTTTTTAAAAACATTTCCAGGGAAGATTTAGAGGATTACAGAAAGTGTGATACTCAAATTGGACAAGCTGGTAGAAACAGCAGTGAAGACCAGAATTAGCAGATACAGGGGATTAATATGATTTTCTGTAAAAGGAATGCGTTCCTCACAAATATATTCAAGTTTTGCTGAGGGAGCCAGAGAGCGCGTAACCTGTTGGTTACAGTCTGCCTGAGTTCCAGGCAGCGTTTGGTGAGGCCCCTTGCTAAAGGCGCATAAAGGAGCTAAGTTTCCATGGGACAAGAAGGATTTCACATGAGTAAATGATTGCTTAGGATGTTTGAAAGCTGTGAGCAAGCGGCTAGTTTCCACCATTGTTGAAATAATTTTAAATGTTAATAATCTGGAAAACAGGTAAACAGTGAAGTTCTGTACTCTGCCAAAGACAGCATGATAAAGTAGTAGAGAGGAGGACTGGATGAGACTCAATGACTCAACAATATAACAACATGAAATTCAGCATGGTTAAATGTAACTTTAGGTAAAGTTAAAGAATGAGAGGCTCTAAACTAGCTATTGCCGCTCAGAAATGAGATCTTGTAGCTTTACAGTTTTGAATGCAGTGCTCGGGAATAGTTGAAAACCTAGGAAAAGGTTAGAGAATGGAGATCAAAACGTCTTTACAGCATTGTATAATTCCATGTGTGCTCGTGTCTTGAATACCGTATGCTGCTCTGTTCTCTGCAGCTCAAGCAGGGTGTAAAAGAGCTAAAAACTTACAGAGAAAGGTGGCAAGGATGCTGTAAAGGGATGGAATCGTTTCCGTATGAGGAACAGCTAAATAGACCATGTCTTGAGCCTACAGAAGAAGTGACAGAGGAGAATATAAAAACAGAATCAAGAACAGCATGGTGAAAGAAGCAATTTTTCAGTTTCTGAAAGCACAAAAGTTAAGGACAATCAAATGAAACCAGCAGGTTATAGGTTCTAAGCACACACACACTAAAGAAAAAAAAAAAAGATATTTCTTCATGCAAGGCACAGTTAAGCTGTGAAATTTCTTGTTGGCAGGATGTTGTGTGTGCTCAAAATTTACATGGGTTACCGCCAACAACCGAGTGCACAAACTGGCAGAAGAGAAGTCCAGTAAAAAACTGTTAAATAGAATGGCTCTACATCTGACCGAGGAAGTTCTGGTGCTATAAATCAGTGGAGGCTGGAGAAGCATCCTTGGTAAATGCCATTGTACACTTGTCCAGTTCTACATCTATGACTGTTCCCCACTGGAGGCAGGTGCAAGGCTAGCGGTATGCGCAGCCTCAGCTCTTTCTTCAGTTTCTTTCTCTCAGATTCTGGAACTTGACCCTAAATTCCCATTTCTGGGTTCCTAGCACTAAGCTCAGTGAGTCAGCATAAGACTGTAAACCAAGCTGGAGTCTGGGAAGAAGACCAGGACCAGCCCAGTGCCCATCCACCGCAGCTGGAAGGTCCAGCTCCTTGACTGGGCTCCTTGAGGTTCAGGATGCAGAGGTTTGGTGGCTTCTTCCAGACACAGCTGAACAGACTATGAGAAATCCACACTGCCTCTGCCTTTTTGGCCAGGTTTGAACTGGGGAAATATTGTTAGGAATTGAGGAAATGAACCCCAAGGCTCCAGTCAACTGTCTATCTGCCAGGAGACAACCGGACAGCTCTTGGCATCTTCCTACAGCCAGTACAGCTACAGGAACCACCACACCTGCAAGGAGCGGCAGGTTTTACAGCACAGTCTCAGGACAGGAGAGAGGAAAGGGATGAAGGACTCACGCGTGGCAGCAGCACATAGCACCACTTCGGCCAGGAGCAGGAATCCGAGGTGGCAGCAGACCCCGCTCATGGTGTGAGGGATCGTACGTCGGGTCGGCGCACACGGAGGAGCGGAGGGCGCCCAGCTCCTGCACGCAGCAACTCCGTCGGTCTCCGCTGAGAAGTGAGAATAAAGTTTCTCCGCTGCGCAGCTCTCCAATTAAATGAAGGGCCCCGGGACTCATCATGTGATGGAATTAAGCAGAGATGCATGATTTTGTCTTCAGCTTCTTTCGGCTCATGTGCTTATGACTCACTCCTTTTGCTTTCAGCATTCCCTGGGATTTCTGAGAGACCTGTTTAGAGCCACGCCATTTACCTTGCAGGCATTTTTATACTAGTTTTATAGTATGATCAATTTTGGTGCTTAATTTGTTTTTAAATTAGGAACATTCATTTCCAGAAATCCAAATTAACTCTCACCCTAGCCTGATTTGCTAGTGTTACTGCAACAGCTCATTGCATTTGACGGGCCCACCACTACTTAAACATGTTTCTCTTCCCACATGCTGGGCAACAGACTGCAAACTGAATGGAGACTGGCGGATTCTAGCACTTCCCTGGACGTGGCTCCTGATTAGAGCTGATCCTTAAGGAAAAAAACTATTTAAGGGCTTGTTTAGTGGGCACATGCATGTACCACCATGGCCCAGCTGTGTGACATGACATGTCCACAATTAGAGGTATGATCACAGGCTGTGTAGTGATGGCCAGCCAATATCTAGGTCACTAGTTGCCGTGACCAAAGCACTGAAAGCACTTCAATGTGGTGTGTGGTGTACAGAGATAAATTAAAAGTAGACTTTACTGTCCACCCTAATAACAAGGTGTTGCCAGTGGCTGAAGAGGTGGAAGGCAATACTTTCAAACACCACACTTATGGTTCAAATTCAGGTTCAACATGCTTCATCAGCATAGACACCTTCCCCAGGTGGTCTTCCATAGGCGGTGCAACCACTGTATTTTATGTTGGTCCTGGCTGCCTCATGAAGTTTCTTGCTTTTTTTTTTTTTTTTTTTTTTTTTTCAGCAGAAAACAAGCTTTGATGAGACAAGGCATAGGATCAAATACAGTCCTCAAGACGGGAGTTCAACAATGGTTTCAGTGACCCCAAAAATCACTGGCAAGTGAGGTGTTAGCCAGAAAAGAGCAAGCTGGGCAACACTAATCCATTTTTATATTGGGCAAGGCAGGTGGAAGTCTGTAGATCCAACATACTGTAAACAAAATGAAGAGATTGCCCAATGAGAGGAGACTTTACAAGTATGACTTCTTTTAATTTATTTCTTTCTTAGTGTCTTTTTTTTTTTTTTTCCCCCTAACATTTTCTATTACCTGGAAGTTATTGTCACTACCTGGAGCACCCCGGCCAGCATTTTTTCTCAGAAACACAGACTCTGATGTCCTGTTCTCTTAAAAGCTCCTGATGGATGCAAGGCAAGACTCCTTCTGGAGGTCTTTCAGAAAGAGTAAGTCATGGCCTTTGTGTGTGAAGCCAGACATGGGTGAGCAGAAAACAGGAGTGTCTTTTTTTCCCCTGTCTTCTCAACAGCACAGAGAGAAGGATCCCAGGCCATGCGAAGAGTGAAGTGTATCTTGCATATGGAGACTCCATGGTTCAGCAGCCTCCTGTCTGTAGCCAGATCTCCCTCCTGCTGCCAAGCCAGGAAAAGAGGTGAAGGCAATAGCCTTAGGGATACCAGGCTTGTTTAAACTAAGCCCTCATTATCTGGCAGAAAGGAGAGAGAGCGTAAATCAAAGTCAAACCTGTGACTGACTATGCAAAAAAAATCATATGACTGTAGCGTCCTCATGTGATTGTTGCTTTCTTGTTGTTATTAAATTAACTACGTTCCCAGTTGAAATGTCAGGATTCAAAGCCATTCACAACTATTTTTTAAACCACATCGGACATTAATTTTAATTGCACTCCTTTGTTTCCACGTTATTGATCCTAAAAGTGAAAAGTGACCTTCAAATACTGTGTTTCAGCACTGATCCAAAGTCTGCTAGGGAGAAAGGAGGCTTGAGCACTCTTTCCCAACAGGGTTTTTGAGAACCTCCAGAGAAAAACTGCTGACAACAAATGTCTGGTAATTAAAAACAAAAATTTATCAGCCTAAAAACAATAAGGTTGGTTAAGACAGATTTTTTTTTTTTTGCCGTGTTATTTGATACATGAAAATGTTACATAAATATTGAGTGACACTCTCAATAAGAGCCAGCTGGTGGAAATTATTAAACATGTTGTAAATAGACTTCAGGGGCACTGAGGATCAGGCCTGTGGTTACAGGAATCCAAAACCACCAGGGCTGGGGTAATCACTAAAAGGTGTCTGTACTGTGAAGATCTGGTCCTTCACATTCTCCCTCTTCTGCTCTTGGGCCTTAGACTAAACAGTCCTGAAGGGTTGAAACAGAAAATGTTTGGATCCATTTATGCTGTGGCTGCAGCCAACTGCATTAGCAAGAAAAGAGGAGAGTAGGAAGCCATAGAATAAGGGAAGAAAGAGCTAGGAAGAACAGAAATGTAAAAAGAGTGACCAGAGGAAGAAAAAGTGAAGAAATATTAGAAGTGAAGACTGAAGGGACCCTCTGAAAACAGAGTTGACTTAAAGTTGTACCCTATGTCCCAGTGTCAGCTGACTTCTCAGTTTGTATTTGAACATGAGTTCTTCTGAAACACCGAAGAATTGCTTTTAGCTGGCTGATCATCACCAGATCGTAAATGAACTTCACAGATTTTACATCATTATGCTTGGTGTCTGAGAAGTGGCTTCACAATTAAAGCAACTGAACTGAATTGTGTAGCTGCAACAGAGACAAGATTTAAAATATAGCTTAAATATTCTTTTAGCAAAGAAATATGTTCAGAGAGATTTAGGACTTAATCTTACAAAGAAGTGGGTGGGTAGGAAGAGCTTGGTTCTTCACAGCTTTAGCTCCTCAGTTATTAAAACTCATCCAAGAGATACAGATCTCTGCTACCTGAAGGCTTGTCAGATGACAGGGTGTGATCAAATCATGTGTACCTGCATGTCTAGATTGTGACAGAGCTGGCATGTTCTCACTGCTATCATGCTTCCATCTCCTCAACACGAGTACAGGAATTGTTAAACACTTCTCATAGGAACTTAAAAAAAAAAGCAAAAACAAACAGATACGAAGAATGATCTTGATGTTTAGCCAAGCTACCAGATGAAAATGAACCAATCTCATTTTAGCTAACCAGGTACGTGTAGGTGAAAGCTGTCTGCCATTACCAGTGGTCTCTAGGGAACGCTGCTTAAGGCGACACAAATTCCCTTTCTGGGAGGATATCATCCATGTCTTACTTCACGTGGGACAGTGCCTCATCAACTGACTAAACTGAATGTGTACACAAAGCTGCGTTAGCAGTCTTCAGTCTTTCTGCAGAAAATACATGAAAAACTGCCATGTATCTGTGTGTATATGGCAACACATAAAAAAAAAGGGTCTACTAAAGCTCTTGATCAGTTTATGGCACCACCCAGCTCAATTTATCACTCGAAAATTAGTTAACCATCACAAGTGGACAAACAGGCTTTCAGTAATTCCAGTGTCTCCTTTTTTTATTTTTTTTTATATATTTTTTTTTCTTTTGCAATAGATAAAGCTACAGCTAAGATTGTGCTGATTGTGCTTTTTATTTTTATTTTTTTATTTATTTTTATTTTTTTTAATGGGAAGGCATGTCCAAACACTTGTACTCTTCTACAAATTCCTGTATTGGTATTGATGCATTGATGCTTTCCAAACTTTGTACTTAACCACAGTATATAATTCTGGAGGTTTTTTTGTTTGTTTGTTTGTGTTTGTGTGTGTGTGTGTGATAGAAGTCATTTTTGGCTTGATTGCCTGTAGAGCAAAGGCTTGAATGACCATGCCATCTCTCCGCCTTTTCTAGGGATGTCTCTGTTTTTTTCTCTGTAGTAACACTAACCTCACTGATCAGGTGCGTAACAGTGCCCCAAAACTCTTGTGAAAGCAGCTCACGGGAAGGCACAGAAACCCAAGATAACATTCAACTCAAGGAAGGGCTGCAGATCTTTGACATCAGAGAATGCACAGAGCTCAGTCTTGAGATCAAACCCATGCCGCTCCACTCATCTCTCACATGTGGACTTGGCTTCCCAGCTCATGGGAATTAATTCATGTGTATGATCAGCAGTCGGAGATGAAGCGTGGTAACAGAAATTGGTCTTCCAGACCTCACCCAGACCTCACCACTCTTTTTTAATTCTTTTTCTTTGTTTGTTTGTTTTTCCTCTTTTTCCTCAAGATGTATAAACAGAGCAAGTGAGCTTCATTCAATGTCTCTAGGCAGATTTTTGTTAGCTACAGTGCCAATGCAAGGAGGAGTTATCCCAGTAATCCCAGTGCTCTGCTTCCCTTACTGGTGGTCCCCTGAAGGCCTCAGTGAGCTTCTTGATGGCCCTGTGCACACCTCAGCTGAGCCACTTGTAGAGCTGCCACAGTTCATTTCCAGTCTGGACATTGGGTTTACTGTACTACATTTTACACGCTGGCTTAATGAACTGTTAGTTACACGGCTTATGTTCACAGTGACTCATCAAGGCACCATCCTCTTCCAGTCGTGAGGGCAGATAATTGCTGTAAAAGTGCATGATTATGACTGCGTGATACCCACATTTTACACATTATTATAATGAAATGTGTTCAGGCCTCTCTGCTGAGCGGGGAGATTTTAAAAGGAAGATATTGTATGAACCGGCTCCAAAGAGAGCAACCAAATTCTTGCTGAAAAGTTGTTTTCCCTGAGGCTCTCATTGATATTTGTCTAGGAAAATTAAAAAAAGATTTCTTCAAAATAAAAAGTATCCAGCAACAATCAAACAAACAAAACCCAACCAAAAAGGTGATGTTGTTTCAAAAGGAATATACGTAACAGAAACATCTGCTTTGTAGTCATTTTGGTGACAGGACACTGAAGGCAAAGTGATCTCAGCCAAAATCTGCTCCTTTTAAGTTTTTCTAAGAAAAAACACAAACTGAGTGTACTAAGTTATATCTCCTTCCCTGTATATGGTATATTTCACTTATTATGGGCTTGGCTTCAAGATTTCAACACAGAAGCTCAGTTGCTTTACAGTTCACTGAAATTGCCTTGACTGCTCAAGAAATAAGCTCAGCACTTCTCTGTAATAGGAGTCTGAAAAAAATGAAAGTGCTGGCAGCTGAACTTTAGCATAACATTCTCTTTAATATGTTAACAACAAGAATGTGGGCAAAAATTTGCATTTTTTGGACTGTATTCCCACTCACTCACGGCAGTAATTCAGACACTCACCACTTCCTTGGAGGCCAGACCCACTTGTGGACATACAGGCAATGGAAAATGAGAAAAAAGAAGAATACATTATGCAGCACCCAGCTTTCTACCTATAAGCCCTGTTTAGATAGTAACATTTGTGGCATAAAAAGAAGGTAAACTCAGCAAATGGAGCTGCTGTGCTCCTAGAGATGTGCTGCTGTCGTGCTAGGAATTACATCCACCTGGACCCTGCTCCTGTAGCTGGCAACAGTGGGGAAAGCTCATTCTGTGGCCTAGAGGGAAAGAGAAGGAAAACGTGCTTTTTGTTGTTGTTAATTTTTGTTTCTTTTGTTTTGTATTGCATTTTGTTTTCCAGATTGATCTGCTGTCACTCGCACAGAGCTGTCATGTCTTGCTGGGACGCCGGGTTAACTGGCAAGGCGCAGGAGGAGCAGCGTGGCTGTGCCCTGACTTGCCAGTTCCCACATGTACCGACTCAGCACCACATCCACACGTCTTAGGCAGGAAGAAGGATGGGCTGCCAAGGCAGCTCCGCAGCCCCCCAGGGCTGCAGCACAGGTGGAGGGGTTTGTTCTTGCAAAAACTTTAACAGAAACCGATGGCTTTCTGTCATTATGAGAAAATATCTATATTTTAATGCCCTCCTCCCCAAAACATTGATTAGTAATCTCTAACACTTGTAATCACATGTAGGCAGAGAAATACAACATCACATACATTGAGTATATCAGAATTAGTCTTCTGAGTTTGCCTTAAACACTGACATCCTTAATTTATATTTTCTGTGATGCGATTCTGATTCTGTTTTAAATCTGTATTGGGACAAAGCTATTTTCTTTTAGCTTTCTTTGCCAGTGCTGGAAAACTTAACATGACTTTATTGTGTTACAGTGTGAGAACCAAAAAATTGATTTAATGCAGCAGCCTACTCACAATCCCTGGCTTAAGTGAAATACAAAGGCTAAAATCTTTCTATCATGTGTAATGCACTGATCACCAGAGCTATGAGGTCTGCATGGGAAATATTAGATGACTTGAAAAAAATTGTCACAGAAAATGTCTGTGCATCATGTAACAGAAAAATCTGGTTCTTAGATCTATAGTTTAAATTGTCTCCCCTGAAAGAGCAGAAGAGCTTAACAAATCTTCCCCTGGACATGCTTAATTGCAGCTGGTTGCTCTGAGCACTACTGTGTGCCAGGAGCCTAACACAGGGGGTTACATTTTCACTGCAAATGGTTGGGTTCTGCTGCAGGGGGAAGGAGGTTTAACAGTTATTAAATAACTGGGATGTAATGTAAAATAGCCGCAGTTCTTCTCAGTAAAGGACATTACGCGCAATTTGAGTGGTCTGGATTTAATCCTGTACTGCAAGTGCCTGATGTCAAAGTAGAAAAATTGGAATAGCCCTAAAGAAAAGAAAATAAAGAAATGAGTAGTGTAAGTGAAGAGGAGGAAAACGGATTGTACATTCAGACCCCTATAAATTTACAGTGATTTTTTTATGTGGTAGTCACAGTGAGTAGGGTTTAGATGGAGGCAAAAAGTTGTTTTTATGAAATAAGAACACGATAAAATGAAAATAGAGATAATCTGATCTTTTGTTTGCCAATTGTTTGCTGCATTCCCGAGTACTCAGATCTTCTATTATTGCATGATACAAAAGACCTTTCAGCAAGTGGAACTCGTTATTGAATGGTGCTTTGTAGAATTAAAAATAGAAACACAAGAAAAATCAGCATGTGCTAAGACACATACACCAAGCTATGCTGTTAATCATTTCCACTGAGCAGTTTTCTTAGCAGTTTGACTTTTGTGGGTGTTCTGATAGCAAATAGAAGCTACTTTAGGTGGGTGCTGAGGACAGATGAATTAATTACTAATGCATTCGTATGCATTTAAATTTTATTCAAATCAAGAAGTTTAATCAAGAAATTGACAAATGTAAAGAAACATGGTATACAGCCCAAGCTGCCATGTTTATTTTATTTAGAATATAATATGAAGTCAGAGCTTCTTTACCTTGCAGTGGTATTTGTTGTCAAGGATGAAATTCTGAAGTCCAAAGGCAGGAGCAGCTTTGAAGCCATCTACCTGCTGTGACCACTGTGGCTTTGGGTTTTACACAGCTATGCAGTTATGTTCCCATCCCTTCCCATGCAGCCATGCTTTTAACTGGTGAAACAGTCTGTGTTTATGGATGTTTACATTTTTTGGCAGAAGCAATCTACTGAGTAGTAAAACCCAGCTGGAACTCACCAATGAGTGAAAATGAGCACACAAACCTCATGGTGAGGACGTTAGCTGTGGTGACATTGCCTGCTGGCAGTGGGCAGCGAGGGGCAAGCAGCACCAGGGGGCTCTGTGGGTATGGTCTGCCCCTGTTGCTTCATAGAAAGCCCAGCTCTGTGTTCTGGTAGGTGTATTGAACTGTAAGATGGCTCAAAACCGTCTCAATTAAGCCACAGGTGATCCATCAGAATAGGGAGTGTTTGGTTGTTTTGCTTGTGTCTTCACACAGCACAAAATTGATTAATGATGTCTTCTGTCTAGCTAGAGAGAGAAAAAAGACTTAAAAGTAAATGCGTGGGGCTACATAACTGGGGAGAGAATGGAGAGAGATTTCTCAGGAAAGAAAATGTGAAAAACATCGCTATTGTCTGGGGATGTGTAGCAGAGGGTCTGCAAGGCTTCTTCCTTGTCCTCCACCCCAGTGGTCCAAGCAGCCAAAGGTGAGAGATTTGAAGTACCTCCTTCTGCAGCAGGAAAAAGACTCATGAAGGAGGATACTGCTGGCCCTGCTCTTTGGGTGAATAAGTTACTTCGCTTTCTATAAGTAAGGGAGAAAAATCAAGAGAAGGACGGGTTTAATAATACCTTAAGCAAGCTGATGGTCATAAACATGACAATATATAAAAACACCATGCTGATGTATATGCAATAAAGGATAACCACCGTCAGCACTCTGTTTGGTGCACTGAGGGATGGCAGCATGTTCCTGACCCCATACATCCTCCCAGCACCTCTAATACCCTACTAAGATTGTGTGCTCACAGTGATTGAAAATGGTTAAAGGCAACTGTGATTTCTTTCTTTAATTCATACAAAATGGAAAGGCTGCAAGTGAAAGTGATCAGAGATGACACTTTGGTGGAGGAGCCCATCAAAATGTCCTGAACCAGCTCCCTTCCCTCTGAATAACCAGTTAGATCTTCCCCTGAGCTCATGCACTCTCTCCCTGGGAGGGATACTTACAGTGATGACTGCTTCTCTGCTTAAGCAGTTGAAAATGTTTCTGGCTATCTAGGTTCAGGGAAAAACTCTATTAAAATCACTAGGTCTTTCATTACGGATTTCGTGTCATTTCTTCAGGGCTCTTAGAATTAGAGCATCTAGAAATAAAACAAAGAGCAAACACTGTTATGAAATTTTTGAAGTCGTATGTGGCAGGGCTTAAGGACATTATGTGAATATCTTGAAGGGCACAGGGAGTACTTTTGCACTGTTACATATTCACATGGTTTGGACATCAGGTGACTTTTGCTGGAAAGCTTGAAGACAGTGTGTTCATGTAGACAGGAGGCAAAAGCCCCAGCAAATAATATCTTTTTGAAATTTTTGCTCAAATTACAGAACCCACCTCTCCATCACAACAGCACTGAAAGCAGAGGGATGTGCAAATTATGCCTTTCATTTATCCGTGACATGTTTTATAGTTTTCATTCCCATAGTATTTGAATGCTTTTCATGTGTTTTCAGATTACACAGAACTCCCTCTCATAATGTACTTCTCATAGATATTAATTTAAAATAAATAAATAAAAAACTTCAGATTTACAACTGAAGAAAGGTTATTTCCTGCTGGATGAGGCCCACCAAGTCCAAGGCTTTGAGATGGCTTCTCCTTAAAACAAAGTTTCCCAACACACAGGAAAAACTTTGGATCTCAAGAGCTAGGTCTGATTAGAACATAAATGGGAACTACTCACTATTTAAATAGGAGCAAATATAGAATAAGACAAAACAGGCAATTTAAAAGAAACTCTACCCCTGCTCACTGCATTCTCACTGGAGACAAGTCCTTTTCTTCTGCTGTGCTCAGTCTGGGGCCATTTCAATGGCTGTAGGGCTATATATGTCTGTAAAGTCTATTTCCTAGGAGTGGCCTTCCTTTAAGTTCCTTTCTGAATCCCAGTTCCTTCAGTGTTTAAGTCAGTCCACCAATGCTTTTGCAGAACATTGTGTGGGAAAAGAGTTGATGGATACAAGTTTTTTGCTAACAATAATTTACAGAGTTAATGCTGGGAGCAGACAGCTCTGTGCTTCACGGTACATCGCATTATTTTCAGAGAGCTTTTAAATTCAGTTAAGAAATGACTGGCCTGGGGTTTATAATGGACAGCTTGGGAGAGCAGGAAGGTATTTAATTCTGTTTCTTATGTACCTGAAAACATACCGAATAGAAGCAGTTCTGTACCAGTCCATGTAACCTTTCATTTACCTTTAAAGTCTCCAAATAAGCATATACTGATTTAAATCCTAACAGCCTGCAGCAGGTTTCCAAGCTGAATAGGGTGGGGAATTTTAAAATATCATAGGAATAAATAGAAGACTTATCTGGCTAGGGAAAAGGATTCCTTTGATGTGTATATCTTCCCAAGTCTCTCTGTAATTAAGAACCAGCAAAATGAACTTGCTAATGGAATCACTTAGTGTTAGTATCACAGTGGTATTTAGAGGGCATAATCAGCCATCGCTGCTTTGTGCTGAGCATTTCATGAACATGTAATGATAAGCCGGTGTTGCAGGGCTGTATTCCTGTGCTGTTGTAGTTCTACGGTGTGGCCTCATCTCAGTTGGTCTTCTACCATGGGAACTTTGGTGTCCTGGACAAAGGCAACCCCACCTGCTACTCGCCTATTATCTCCATGATTTACCGGTAGCAAGGGAAGGTTGCTCCTGTATTGCCTCAAGCTCTTGTGGTAGCCATAGGGCCAGAAGGTAATTTTTGGTGGCTTCCGACTTGGCCAACACAGGCAGCCCAATTTGGGAACTCTTGTTTGACTATCTCAGCAAGTTTTATCATGCCTTGTATGATAACCACGTAAGAGGTTGCCACCTGGAGATGAAATGGTATGAACAGACAGAAGTTACGTTAGAGATGTGGTTATCAGTTCAGTGATGTTTCCTGGTAGAACCACTCAGGCGGAGAGCCCACCTGAGTGGTTCATGAGCTTCAGTTTGCAGGTGAGGCTGAATATTCTCAGTTATACCCATGCTTGTCCTGAATGTTTTGGAACCCTTTTTTGCAGGGGCAGTGGCTGACCTGCAAAGTAAAGGAGGCTCTATATACGGAGGCCCGGTCAGTTCTCTCCAGTTTGAACTGAAGGAGTTAGTGCTGGCAGAGTGTTTGAGCCTGGCACCTGTGACAGAAAAACATCTCAGATTGTCTGAGTTCACTCACATTCAGCCTGTCCTGTACCTTAAGCCTTATGGAGTAAGTTTTGTTAGGTTTAAGACTAGAAGATGAATGAATATGTTGTAGGACTCAGCTGATATCTGTAGCCAGCACTTTTTAAATTTTCAATTGTTTTGGCAAAAAAAGGTATTACCTGCCACAGGAAAGACCAAGGAAATGAATATGGTGTTACGTGATATGATAAAGGGTTAGTGACTAGCCATGGGTAGAAACTGTCCAGTAGGAGGGGGGAATAAAGTTCTAACAATGGTCTTTAGACAGCGAGTTATTTCATTTCATTTACATGAAACATCGTGCACAGTATCTGTCCCATTGCAGAAGCTCATCTGCTCTGAACCTGTTTTCCCCATGAGCTTCAGGGGACAGGAAGGATGCCAGATCCTGTGCCAGTAGGATTCTAGGAATGATGGTGCTTGGGGGTCTATCAGCACAGATCTGGGATTATGGCTATTTTCATTGATTTCAACTAAGTATGGAATGAGCAGCAAGTTAGCAACCCAGCGTGAAGCTGGGAGCCTCCATACCTTGCTCTATCTGGACTTACAAGCACAGGATTTCTGTATTGCTCCTCATTCCTGGATGAACTTCACATTTGGAAGTGAAAGAATTGTGCTTTGATATTTAAAACAAGTTGGCTTTGGCCCACAGAATGTGTGTATGAAACTTAATTTCCTTGGGATTGGTGCCCTTTGTCCTCGCTAATACCCCAGTGGGGCGAAAGCTTTGCAAACTGGATTTACATGGGTGCTGGTCAGCCAGCCAGCTGCTGGCAATATTCATAGCAGCTGAGCTGTGCCTGTTTTTCTTTCAGTCGAAGCACTAATTCTGGTCTCCCTCCTCATCCAGCTGCCAATTCTTAGTCCAGCTATGAGAATACAGTCATCTTCGAGGCTTAAGTGCTTGGAAATTGGCCACAGGGTTTTAAAAAACGGACTGGGACAGAAGGAATGACAGACAGATAATCAGACAGTCTAATCAAAACCACGTTGTTTTCTTAGGAAACCTGCTAAAACAATTGAGTTATTTGACTGTAAAACAGAAAACATCATGAATTGGACCTCAGCAGTTTTCTGGCTCCTGTGCATTATCTCAGAAACTTAAATTGCTGTTTTGAAGTGCTACTTCCATAGAGATTTTTTTTTTAGATAGCTAACAGGCAGCGTGACAGCTCTGTGGCATGGTTTCTAGAGATGGGTCCACGCTGAGGGTCTGCAAGGGCACACCAGACAGTGTCTTCTTGGCATCTTGGCTCCGGGTCCTCCAGCTGCATGAGTCCCCACGGGCCCAGCATCAGAGGTGGGAGTGCTGTAAAAAGCAATTTATTTCCTCTTGCTATATACCACGTACTGCAACATATACAGACTCCTAAGTAAGTGATCTAGGATGCAGAGCTATAAATTACAGCCACACACACCCCAACAGATTTTAAAACACACACACACACGTTGTTCTCATGTGCTTCTCAGTTATTTTAGAGGACTCCCTCTGTTCATGACTGTTTCTGTTAAGTTATTGTTGGAAGAATAAACCTTCTCAAAGTAAATCATCACAAGGATGGAATGGGTCCAGTGATCACTTAAGTGGGAGAAAATCTCTTTGCTGCCAGAACCAGTTTACAGCAGCTGTGATCATGAAGTGTCTTGTGTGCATTTAATTGTTTGTTCTCCAGCACTGTATTTAATATGGAGGTACTCTGCTGCTCTTTTTAATGTAACCCAATATTTTTTTTCAAACAGAAAGTAGATAAATCAAGAAGCAAAGGTCAGAAAGAGTGCTCTGCTTTCATCAGGATGGATAGTACAGACAGCCTTATATATCGTCAGATGCCCAAGATGACTTCGTTACCTTAATGCGGACCTATTATTGGCAACTGGGTGTGTTTCCTGATGCAGGGATCAAAAAGTATTGCTTGTGTTACTTGTATAATGTGTGCTCTTTGATAAGCATTGCTCTTTATTTGAACTGTGAAAAGAAGGGTGGGATCATGCTTCAAACATACAGCCAAAATTTTGGATGTCCAGGCTTTTTCCCCTGGCAGTGTCAGGGATTTCCAGTACACCTGCAGCAAAAGTGCTGGAGTACTTTGTGCCATTCCTTCTCCTTTCTCATCCTTTGTGAATCATTGCTCAGAAAGGAAAAACAGGAGAAAGTCAATCAGACTGTCAGCAGGTACAGACAATTAAGCAACTGCTAGCAGAGAGGTCACTATCGTGTGGGGGCCCAGAGCTGCTCCCTCCTTCCCTGAGCTGTACACCGGGTGGAGAACCTGGTAAGAACAGGCTGGAGGAGTTGACTGGTGGATATACACGATAATTAAAAGCTGAGGGGGATTAGTTTTGCTAGAAAAATCATATGGTCTGGGGTTTGAACATGTGAATGCAGGGTGCTGGTAGGACACACACTTGAGACAGCACCAGCTGGAAAAACACGTCGTGCTGGAGCTGGGTCACCACCTACCTGTGGCGGGGTACAGCTCTGCATCTCTTCTCGGCTGGCTTGGTGGTGATTGGAGTAATGCACGAACCCGAGGTCACCAGAGCCATATGCACACGTCAGTTCCCATGCAGGCATCAGGAAGGGGCACAGAGTTCCAGAGCAGTGTTGTTTCTGGTGGCCATTTCCCTCAGCAAATCCTGGGTGGGAAGGCTGAGCGGGTCGTGTCCCTCACACTGAGTAAGCCGGGGAATAAGGAGGTTGGTGGGAGTGGGAGACATGCAGGGCAGGGAGTCAGGCAGGTTAGATAGAGACAGAGATGTCTGAAGCAGACTCCAGGAAAGAGGCTCTGCTGTGAAATGTTAGCCTTATCTGAGGGCAGGCAGATCTGCCTGCAGGCCAGGTCCTTCTTTCATGCCGTGCCAAGTTCCTATGGAGAAGTTCAAGCAGCGCCTTGCTTTGTGAGAGCAACATAGGGCATCCTCACCTGCTGGTGGGCATAGCAGAGCACCTCTTTGTCCCCAGCACCTTAGGAGCTGCTGAGCAAGCTCCAAGGCAGTGGGGGAACGCTGAAGGCCCTGGAAACCTCCCCTTGCCTTGTTGCTTAACCTCCCCAGAGGGTGACCAGTGACACTTGGACAGCCAGAAGGTGCTGGGGGCTGCCAAGGGATGCAGTGCTTACCCTCTGTTCTGGAAGAGTTTCATGACAGAGTGAGCTGCGACCAAAGGTAGAAGACCACAGATGACCGGTCAGTACAAGGAACTGTTCAAATCCTTTCTCCTCCCCTCCCTGCTAGGACATTTATGTCTGAGAAAAATAGGGTATATAAAGCAACAAGTGCTATCGTGTGACTGACTAGTCATCCAGAGACAGCTTTTGTTCTAAATCTGTAAAGCTTTTTTTTTTTTTTTTTTTTTTTTTTAATGTAACCCTTTGTTGTAAGTTTGCTGTTTCAGTTTTATATGATTTTGGGCCTATTTCACTATTACATATAATCCAAGAGAAACCCGGCTGTTAAGGAGGAGCCTGTAGGTGTAGGAGTAAGCTACAACATCAAAATCTCATGTGATTTCAAGGAGTGCTTTAACGCTGAAGCGCACCAGGAGCCAGAGTCCTGCAGATACTTGTCAGGCTGAGAAAAATGCAAGAGTGCTGGTTGGGCGGAAAAGGTGAGCTATCTGAGATCAGAACTGTACCTCAGCAGTGCCCCTTTTAAAGTGATGTGATGTGATTTGTGCATACACACACACACAAATGTTGCTTCTTCAATTCATACGGGAGGGTGGGTATACTCTGTATAATTAGGACTAATCTAATTACTTAGTACAGCTGGGGCATTTATATTGGGTACCTTTCATGTGATTTACAAAGATAAGGGCATGCTGAAGACTTCCAGAAGCATGTCTGGATGCTGACTAGAAAGCATTTGGTTTGCCAAGAGCGCACTGCCCTAATGAGACAGAAATTCAGGTGGAACAGGATATAAGTGCTGCAGGTACTTGAAAACCACCAGTTCGCTGTTCTGATGACTACTATGCAATTAGCAATGTAACAGAGCTGCCCGCTGGAAGGCGTAAGATGTAAAACTTGTTTCTCATGCCTCTCACGTGACATGGTAAGGGCAAATCCCACTCACTGCCTGCAGAGAAAAGCACAGAAGACGAAGCAATCCACGTAACATGGGGAAAAAAGTGTTGCCCAGCCTGTTGACATTTAAATCTCCTTGTTCTTGCTCCTCTTCCCTATGTTTTAAGAGCCATTTGTGTTAGCTTGCAGGAGGGTAAGTCTTAGCAAAGAGCCTGTTGCATGATACCGTGTTGTAAGAACATGCCTAGCCTTATTCTGCAGAACAAACCAAAAGCTTGCAACAGCATCATGGGTTAAATAAGAGTATTGCCTAGGGCTGCCTTGTTAATAACTGCTTTTTTTTTTTTTTTTTTTTTTTTTTTTTAATTCTTAACAGAAAAAACAAGCATTTGTGAGTGAGTTTCAAGACTGAGAAGCATATTTGCTTCCAGTGCTACAGAGAGCCCTAAATCTTTCCCAGGAGAGCTGGGAGCAGCATACAGCTCCTGCTTCAAATGCTCTGCTTCACACTCTTGTCAGTCTCTTCACAAGTGCTGGTGTGTTCAGGTTCAAAGGCGAGGGATCAGAAGTGCTTATGCTGACTCTCAGGTCTCTGAGGACATGTGCCGTTAGCCCTGACAGCAGGGATTTGTATCCAGTGTTGTCGTTTTGGCCTGGCCAGATCTTAGCAGAGAATTAATAGGACTTTCCCAGCGGGAAAACATGCTGCCTAAGGCATCTCTGAGTAAGCACTTCAATATTCTGGTTACTGGTCAAGGTGTTGTAAAAAAATCCCATTTCCTCCCTCCTGTGAGCAAACCTCCACCAGGACAGTCATCCCATACTACGACCTTCACTTTCACCAAGCAGGCGTTTTTCAGCTCCTCTGATTCCACCCAAATCCTTGTTTCCAGCTGTTGATCACTTTGGCTGCTCTCTGAATTTCTATTTGTCAAGCTCCTCTACAGCAACAGTGTGCTCAGAACTGAATGCAGTGTTACTGAATTGCCCAGTGAACAAGATTCCTATGTCTCAAACTACGTTTTCCTGATGGAAACCACTGTGGGTTCACCTACTGTCAGTACCCTGCGACCCTGCAGTTTTCAGTCTCTCTGTACACTCACTGGTAGTACAGATTTATCTTTCAACTGCTGGCTTGTATGAGGTCAAATACAATTAGGTACCTACCGATAATGTCTAAATAGAACCTATGGATTTTCTCCTCAGATATTGACCAGGTAAAAATCAAATTACAGTTTCTCTCTCTATCATCAGCATTAGGATCAGCATTAGTCTGTAGATCACAGACATAAAAGACTCACTCACCCATCAATGCGTGTGACTAATCTCTAACCCTAATCACTTCTGACAGCCTTTGGTGTCTATTCCAAATGCTTTAGTGAAAGTCAAAGTATCAGTCTCTAGAATCCCCCAAATTATTTGTAATCATCAACAAAAGAGGTGCCTCTGATTGCTAAGCTGTAGTATTTCCCCGTTAGCACATCCCTACTGCTTTATTACTTAGCTAAACACTCACCCTACTATGGTAACTCCGTTAGCTGACTCCCTTACTGACCAGTAAAGCCAACTGTCTGGACTCCCACTGTGCTGCAGTAGAATTACATTCCATAAATATTTTCTCACCTGCCATTTATCAATAACCGCATTGCATCCACGATGGTTTCCAACCCCCGCCCCATTTCATGTATTTATTTTACACAGATTGCCAGCATCTGTTACCGATCTCACCTCAGTGCACCTACACTAACAGGCTCTTTGTATTTCCTTCCCCTAGATGTTCGTGGAAGCTCCTTTCCTTATCTTTGTCTCTTGCTAAATCATTCTTGTTGATGCCTTTACTCTTTGTGGCTTAAAGCCAGTCAGTTGATTATTCGCAGCGCCTCCCACTCTCAGAGCAAGGCTACCTCACCTCTTTGCAGCCAAACTACAGAGCACATGATTACAATGCTTAACTTGTAAGAGAAAATAGTGTTTTCTGAGACTCTTGTTTTTCTCTTCTCTGTTAATAGCTCATGTTTTGACATCTCCCACTGCTGCCAGCATCGTCCAGAGGATTGAGGGCAGAGCAGATCCCCTTCGTTACATGCTGGGTTGCTTCCTCTGCTTGGGCAGCGGAGGGCATTTCTCCGGCATGCAGCCAGGCTCTAGTGCTGCTGTCTGAGGATTAATCCAGGATCTCTTGGAAACCAAACTTCAACTAATTCTTCAACTTAGTTGTTTGTACCACACTGCAGGAATTTCAGTGACTCATAAATCCTGTTATTTCAAAGTTAGGGAAGCACTTGAAAACATCACATGGAGCTTGAAGGTCCTAGCCTGCTTCCCAGAGCAAGTCCTGCCGATCACGCTGTGTTACACCTCCGTGCTTGGGCTTTCACCTCGTGTTTCCTGTTCCAAAACAAGGCGCAGTAAATAAGATGTGTGACTGCTGCCACCCTATATGTATTTTTGGATGCCAGACCACAATACTATGGCTTTCTGGATGGCAGCCCTCTAGCAGACAAAAAAGCAGATGTGAAAAGGAGAAGTTAAGGCAACGAAAGGATCGAAGCTGAAAGGAAGGTATTATTTAGCCTTCTTTGTACTCATAACCAACTCTGATAGCAAGTGTAACAAACACAGAAAAGGGCAAACTGCAAAAAATGAAATAGAGAGCAAATATTGGGAAAGATTGCTTTGATCTACTGACAAATTGTTGCTTATTTTCTGCAGTTTAGTAAGCCCATTAGAGCAAGACTATTTCTTTCTATGCTATCCTTATCTCCACTTCTGCAGCCAAATAGACAGCTTGACTTTTGCTAGCAATGTCATATCACCAATTCTTGTCTCACACTGTTCTCTGTCATCTTTTTAGACGCTCAGAAGACCGTTTGGGATGAAACATCCAGCCTTTAGTATTTCCTCAATAGGCATTGTTTCATTTTTCTTAGCACGTGAAGAGAGGATCTAAAAAATTAATCGTTCAAAAAACTTGCTCAAACATGATTTTTTATTTATTGTCGTCTAAAGCAGGAATACCTCCCTGAACCTTGCTCTTTTCATTTCTTACAGCAAAGTGACCTAGGACTTCCAAATTCCCTTCTCCCCTTACATCCCTGTAGGCTAGGATGATGTTTGAGAACATCTAGCCAATGTTGTTAATTCGGGTACACGCGACAGGTTAGTCAGATTTTTCATGGTCCTATTATTATTAATTTAAAGCACTTCGACTTAAATAGCCCTTACACATTTCAAGGCCTTGAAACATCTTAGTGCAGCATAGCAGCAGCAACCTGCTGAGATACTATGAGAGTGTGAAGGTTTTAGACGGCTCATCGCTTAAGTTTGGAAGTGGGCTGCTTTAGGGTCTTCCACTGCATGACAGCAGCACTGAGGTGCAGAAGGTCAACAATCTTTCACTGCCCTTGTGTATGAAGGTATTTTGACTTAGGAAAGATACCTTTAGTATTTGTCAGAGTACCCTTAAGTGCTATTTAGTCCCTCTCCCCCTCCTTTTGGTCCATTATTATTTTTTTTTTTTTTTTACTAAACCTATTTCAGAGGATAAGCATTAAGAAAAAAATGAAAAACACAGGTGACTTCAAAATCATTGCTGCCTTAAATGTAAGCCAAAATTATCCACAGTCTTCTGAAAGCATGCCAGGGGATCCTTGAGGTTGTCAGTGGAACTTCAGTCTATTACACCTTTACCCCTAAATATGCTCTTGCCATGCTGGAATACTGCTTTAATATGGCAACAGTAAAAAAACGTTGCAGAAACTTAAAAAACAAACGAAACTTGTAGCTTTCTGATACACATGGGTTTAAGAATCACTAAGGCTTCACAAATGAAATACAGGAAAGGGTATAGGATAGACCAAGTTTAGGCAGCTGTGGAATTCATCTAACAAGCCACACTTTGTTGTTGTTGTTGTTGAATACTAAGCTTTTACAAATGTGAGTTTAATAGCTTCTGTAAAGTTGTGGATTTTCTGCAGCTACGTAATGGATTTTGGTTTGTTCCTTAGTTCCTGTGTCAAAAGCTGAGTAACTGGCACAAGCGATCCAGTGCTAAGTGAGCCCTAAGAGATGCACATTTCTTAATTTGAACAAGTCTTAGCACTGCTCCAGAGATCCTGCTCAGAAAAACACGTTTCATAAGATTGAAACGGGGCTCCAAGCCAATGTATCAGTATTTTGTTTGTGGGTTGCACAAAGCCTGCACTGGTTCATTAACAACAATAACAAAAACCAGATGCCTTACTTCATCTGCAAAACAATCACCCAAAAAGTTTAATAGCAGCAACCCAGCACTGTAACATAACACATGTAATTTTATGGTTCATGTACACTGAGCACATGGACTGAGGAACTCTGACTTTACTGGAGCAGAACGGCCGCAGAGTGCCCACCCATACCCTGTCATACAAGATCTTAAATCTGTTCACGCTATTTTAGCAAGCCATCTTCCTGCAACAGCCTTTAAGGAGGAAACACATTTACAGTTAAGTTTTAAGTAGGACCATGAGTCCATAGCAAGACCTGAAATGTTACCTTTGACATTAAAGAAACAGCCAATTGATTTATGTGTATCAGAGAGTCATTTTTTGCTTTCCTATTAAATAAGAGGTTAAACGATTTTAAACCGCCAATAGGAGTGCATGGCCAAGAACTAATATTGTCTGCACCTGACTCTAGAAGCTCCTTTGGAAAATTTCTGACCACTGCTTTTATAGCATCTTGGCAAAATACATACCCTCGTATCATCAGTTCAGTATGGGTATGGCACATGCACCCATCAAGATTCGAGGCCCAGACAACAAAACTGCATCATGTCATGCAAATGTCATAAGTAGTTTTACAGTTGCTGAAAAGTTTTATCTAAGATGTGCCAAAACAGCAAACAGCAAGTTTCTTATTCCCAATGAATGCTTTCAGGGTGTATGACTTGAACGCGTGTAGCATGACCTCAGGCAGAACAACCAACAAAACCAAAATTGTATCAGCTGGGAAAGGGAAGTGCCTCTGGGGCCACAGAGGTCTCCTGTGCGGTCTGCTCCTTCCCTGCCCAGCCACAATTATCAGAGGCTGCACGAAGCCTGTAAGTAAGAGACAAAAGCAAGGTGGTCCAACAAGCAGGCTGGCACTGCGTGCATTTCTTTCTAGCATTCTATTCACAGTAGCTGTGAATGCCACACCAGAGCATTCCTGCCTTTGACAAGAGGTTTTTAAATACACCTTTTGCCCACAAGTTCACAGTACAGAATATAAAAGGGAACTTTTACTAAGAAATTTTATTTTCAGTAGCTTATTTCATGGATATAAAAAGTCAACTCCAAAATAAATACAGAATGAAAAAATTCAATTTTTAAGTGTTTATTACCGCAGAAGACTGAGATGAAATGAAAATTTATCTCAGAGAGAGGCATTTTAATTCATGAGTCGATCACAAAATTGTGTATTTGAGGTGTCATAGACCAGCTACAAAAGGTGTCATTTCAGAATAAACGTACAAGTCTTAAATATTTAAAAGTTCTAGCGGTGGTGGCCTAAGAGGTATCTTTCCCATGATAAACCTTTTTGCTTCAAACTGTTTCAACTCCTCTGCTGTTAATTCACTCTTGGATGTAAATAACTTATCCGCTGTACCACCATTTGTGAGCACAGAAGGCACTGGTGTTATGTTATGTCCAGAGGCAGTGGCAGCCTGACCAAACAAAGTACTGCTTGAATGTGAGGGGGACGCTTGTGCTGCTGCATTAAAAGCTCCAAAAGCTGGAAGTGGAGTGCTGCTTGAGGAGTTCACAGTAGAAGAACTGCCAAAGCCTGAAAACCCAGAAGATCCAAAACCGCTGGTTGGTTCAGAAAGCTTAAATGAGAAGGAGGCTGCAGAGGGAGCTGATGGGTTGCCAAAAGCAGAAGGATGGGAAACGCTCGTGGAAGACATTGCACCAAACGCGGGAGGATTGCTGCCTGCAGAAGAGCTCCCAAAAGCAGGGGCATTTCCTGATGAGGCACCGAGGAGACTGGAACTTGTTTTAAAGGAGAAATTGCTGGCACTGGTACTGCTGCTGTTCACAGGAAAACCTGCAATTATAAGTGCATTTAGAATGGGTACACCTGCAATCCTAAAACACTGCTCTATTTCAATCCCACAGAAGAAAACTCAAAAAAAGTTGATTCATAATGCAGGAACTTACTTGATGCCCCGAAGCTGGATGTTTGCTGTCCTCCAAATCCAAATGAAGGTAATGGCTGCATGACCGTGTTCTTTAATTCAGAGAGCTTTAAAAATTCAAAATACATAAATGAAAACTACATTCCAAAGCAGGCAGCTATCTTTCAATAATTACATGGAAGAACAGAACAGCTGCACCATTTAATTTAACACAACTTAGACAAAGTTAGACACTGATCATTTTCACTAATTGCATGCAACTGCAGGTATAAAAAAACTGCTTTAAGGCTATTTTCTGTGAAACACCCTAGAAGTACAAATATCTTCACTGACAGAAAAAAAAAATTGATAAATTGCAATGACCAAACACCTCTCTGAGCTCTCGTTTTTATCTCGTCTTTTCTAGTCTGTTCGATTTGTGCCACTGCTTTGGCCTCTTCTGTTCTCTGACCTTCACACATCTGGTCTTCTGTGCTGAAGTCCAAATCCCACCTCCTCACTTTCAGCCCTGGACACATCGAGGGGTCTGTTCTTAAACTTGAACGCACTTCAAGCAGACTTCAGCTTGATCGACTTACTGTCTCCCTGATTATTTAATATTGGCTTTAACTATTCTTGAGCATCCTCTTCTGAAACATTTCGATTCACAACTGTTTGCCAACTTCCCAAGAACAACTAGCCTAACAACTAGTCTTTCCATTTCACCTAAACACAGCCTCTCTTCTGTATCAAATACGTATCAATTTCTCATTCTGGCATTACCAAAATGCTCTATTTATCCTAAAATGGCCTGGAGGACAATTCTGTTCTGGTCTAGTGATTACGCTTCAGAAAAGCCATCATCAGCACAGGGGAAAAAAGGTGGGGCCGGCTGTTTGCACCCTGCTACACATGCATATGACCCAGACCCATCCTTAAGGTATGGTTACTCCCACGTGACTTGCAGTGATAACATTTTCCAACCCTGGCCACCGCTTTGCTAACATCATCCTAACTGGAATCATCCCGATTCACTACTACTTTCCTTAGGTAACTAAACAGTTCTATTTCTAATCCAACTTGCAAGTAACTCACTGATTTCATGATTCCAGAGAAGGGTGGATTTGACACCCCAAACTGTGTTCAAAGACTTCCATGTTCATCTGATTCAGCGCTAGAGCATTCACTCACACTTCTCTCACCAATAAAAACCACATTGAAGCAAGGATGAGGCAGATTTCAAGCTCCAATTATTCTCTTATGTAATTCCTCCTTCCAGACTTCGCAGTTTCTCTACCATTTTCAGATTACTGCCAAGATTTTCATGCTGCCAGTCAGCCAAACATTTTCATGCCAGGTGTTCTTCCTCAGAACGATTCATGTATCTACCACTACAACTGCCGCTACATCTAGGAACCAAACATTTTCAGGTCTCAGGTACTTAGTTGCAAAAAAGGATGCCCTAGAAGAATCATGTGTATTTGCTTGTACAACGGTATCCTGAGATATTCAAAGCAATACTTATGACCTTTTTTTTTTTAATTTTATTATTATTATTATTATTATTTTATTTTTTTTTTACAAAGTTGTGCAGTAAAACCCTTTAATAACAGCTGAATTTTCTATGGAATATTTGCAAGATCCTTTTTTCATTAAAAAGAAGGTGGAATATTACAACTATGTCTTAGCAATCATTTAATTAATAGCCTTTTTAACAGAAACTATGTGAACCTTAAAAAAAAGAAGACAACAAAACACAAAACTTTGCCAAAGATTAAGCAAAAAATGACATCAGAAACAGAAATATTTTACCCTTCATTGACACTCACCAATGCTACTTTCGTTGTTGCATTTAAAGCCTTCAACTGCAGCAGCCTGTCTTTCCAGCCTTTTACTAATTGTTGGACAGAATTTAACTAAAACAAGGGAAAAGACAAGCATATTTTTATTAGACTTGATAAAATGGAACTAGAATGATCTGATAGCAAACTACAAGAAAATATCTAGAATTAAAAAGAAAAACTTAAGCTAAAAGACAGAATTTTTTCTCTCTTAAAATTTCAAGGCGAGGAGCTGAAATTTTTATTAACCCAGAATTCCTTCAATTCTCTTACTATTAGCCTTTATTTTATTTTTTTACACTTTACGCAACAGTAAGATTAAAAAATGTCCTGGAGCTTTCTAAATCTAAGCTCTATCACTATCTGAAATAGGTGCTTGCAAAAAAAATACAAAAGATTCAAGTTTTATGTATAAAAGACTAAGCTTTTCTATCCTTGTTTTTTATCTGTCCCGTTTATTTTGACCTGGTTTATCAACAGAAACACATGCTTTGGATACTTACATATTTTTGAGGACTGTATCATATAATTTTCGGAGAGAAATAAGAAGTTACGGCAGAGCACTCAGACTAGCGGCTATTTTGTGTACTATTTAGTGCACAGCAAGTTAAAAATACTTTGGTATTCTGATAATCTCCTTGAGTCTGGTAATCAAGTGAGTCAAGAGTTGCCACCCGAAGACAAGTAACAAGTCCTATAGTGAAATAAAAAGCCAGTTGTTTTAAAATACTTACATAGGTCTGAGCACTACTGTTTGCTCTGCAGTTATAACACTCCAGACGCAATTCTTCTGGCGAGAAATCTCGAAAGCCTGCAAGGAGACGAATAATCAAAAATCTCAAAGAAAATATAAGTTCCAGTCACCCTCTCTAGTTTGGAAGAAACGGGCCTTGCTACACCATCTGTGACAAGTCAGTTACTGTTTGTGTTGCAAAAAGGATTAATTACAGAAGATGCGAGTATGCAAAATGAATTGGTAATAATCCAACATTCCTTTCTGTTACATCACAATGCAAGTGATCACCTTGCAAACAGTATTATATACGTATAATAGACGTGGATAAGGAACATTTTAAAAAGTAGCAGTACGCAGTGACACTAAGAATATTACCTACCTGTAATATTAGGCTTGTCTTTCATAGGTGAGTAAGATGAAAACATCCATTGTCCTGAGGATTCCCAAATTTCCATGTCTTTCACTATACATTCACTAGAGAACAAAGCGTAAAAACAAATGAAGGAGAAACTAAGCGGTCAAAAGAAAAACACCACAAGCAGAGTCAAATTCAAGTACCTGAAAACACTAAAATTAAGTTTAACGCTAAGTAGGATGCTACTCTGGATGAACAACAGAACTACACAATTCTCTGTGGAAAAAAAACGCACTCATTCTGCAGGATACGTGTGTCCCTTCAAAGCGTTTTACTGTATCATCTAAAGCATAGAGTAAAGCAAGTAAATTAAACCCGGTCTTTAAAAAAAACAAAACACGCAATGTATGTTTAATCCCTGGATGGCACGTGCTGTCACTTTAGAACCTTCTCAGTATTAGAAGATATTACGATGTGAATGAATGTGCACAGTATTAAACAGCAAAATTCAGTAAAGGGGGAGGAAGTAAGAGAACTGCTCTCGATATGTTTTGGAAAAGAATCAAAAGCTTAAAAAAAGCTTTGGTGGAAGCACAAAAATAGAAGCTACAGCAACAGGCTGAAATCCAAATGTAAACAAACAGTGAAAGGTTAAAAACTGAAGCGGAGAGGCAGATTATTCCACAGTAACGAAACGTTACAGGCGCTCGGATGTTTGTAAGGTAATACACAGCTTAGCTTCTCCTTCCTTATCCTCCTGTCACAGCTGGCTGGCTGCCCTGCCCGGGTTCAATGCAAGGACCCCTCTCTTCCCATGGTACCAGAACTGAAGAGAATTACATGAAGCAGGGCTTTCTGTGCTTCTCCCACACATCCCAGCTGCCCTCCTCGGGATCGCACCCTCTGCATTACCCAGTAAACTTTTAGCTCATCGTAAGTCCTTCCGAGGAGGCAGGCTGATAACTTACAGAAGTCTCTCGTCTTCATCCCTGTAGCCATCGCCGAGGCTTTGGCTGCTTAAGGCGGAGAACCTGTTCTGAGAGAAGTCGGCGCTCCTGCCGACGCCGCCGGCCGAGCCCGGCTCGGGGGAGCCGAAGAAGCCCCTGCCGTGCTCCCGGCTGCCGCCCCACGCGCTGCTCCTGAAGGCTGACGGCTGGATAACGCTGCTGTACCTCTGCGTCGAGGCGCCCCATCCTCCTCCTCCTCCTCCTCCCCCTCTGGCTGCGCCTGCCGACACAAGCACAGCTCCAAACACACCCAAGGCACCCAGGTGAGCCCAGCCCCTGCCGCCGCCGGCTCCGGCCGTGAGGAGCGGCAGCTGTGGCAGCTCCCCCCTCTCCTTCCCCTCCCCCGGTACCTTGCTGGCGGCCCCCTCCGCCGCGGGGGTGCTCGTTCCAGCACTTGTCGCCGAAGCGGCAGCGGCCCTGCAGGAAGAACTGGCAGATGGCCATGGCCGCCACAGCCCGCAACCGCCGCCGCGTCACGGCCGGCGCCAGGCAGCAGCGGGGGTGGAACGGGGCGGGCCCCGCCCTGCGGCCGCCGCCATTATGCGTGTGCGGGGCGGGGCGGTTCGGGGGTGGGCTCAAGGCAGCGGGGCCGGTACGAGTCGAGGAAACGATGAACAGCGGTGCGCTGGTGGTGCGCGTAACAGGGAGCATCGTGGCCCTGCACGAAGGAGAAGCAAGCAGGGCTCTGTGGCCCCACTCAGGTGGCGAGGCACGGAGGGACACAGCGCAGGGCCGCCACCACAGCGCCCCTCACGAAATGGCCGTCACGGGGGGTCCCCCACGGCCCGGTGCGCACCCAGCCTGCTTCTTACAACCTGCTCCTTACACATTTTTCAGTAACCTAAGAAGTTACCCCTTCAAAACGAAGTTAGAAAAAGGCGCTTCGCGTTTTTAAAAGCAGATACGAAAAATCAAAGAGCGTGCGCAGCCTAGAGAGTACAGAAAAATGTTTACAGTATTTTATAAGGATCAAAAAGGGCAGTGACATTTGTTTCTTTCAAAAACAGAAAAGCATGGGGGGAAAAAAAAAAGCATTGTACATCATTCACTTACTCCTGAATAGAGAACCAAGGTGCATGAACCCCTTTAAGCCCTTGACCGCATCTACTGTTTTCCATACATGCAGAGTTGTTAAGAGGTACAAGAAAATCGGGAAGAAGTTTATCAGGAAGAAGGTTACAAAAAAGCTTTGAGAACTGAAATTGTACTACTTGCAAGATCTTCAGAAATAAAGTTGACTAAAAAAATCCACACCACCAGTGACGCGTAAGATACAGGTGGGCAAGCATCAACCTTAACTCTGTAGTCCCACAGACCCAGACCTACAAGAATGGGCAAGTTAGAAAAGTGACAAAACTGGGATGAAGATCTTCCTGAACTAGCATGGCAGGAGGACAGACCTGCATGGAAGTTTGTATAGTTTTTCAGAATAACGTACACAATGTCGACACTGATAGCCTGACAACTTGAACTTTATGCTGGAAGAAAAATTGTGATCACTTTTAGTATCACGTTGGCTGGAAACACTTACAAAACCAGAGATTAATAATCATGTGCAACGTCAGAAGACTTCTGCAAAATAACTTTAATGACTTGGTTCGTGCCATTTTAAAAACAGTCATTTTCAATAAAAATCAATACTTTTCTTTGTATTGACTTTGCTTTCCCATTCTTATTCACTTCTTTGATAACGGTTTGGCATCCACAGTATGTACAGCCTGGTTGCCTAGGAAGATGTACTGAGTTTGATATCTTGAATTTCCAACTCGATCCGATAGTGCACAATTATTGTGGACCTTCCCCTCCCCCCTGCCTTTATAAAATAGGAAAGTCTTTTGTGAGAGCTTCCCAAAATGCCAAAGATGACATTAAGCAAAGTATTTCTCAAATCTATCTATATATATGGGCTGTCTGACTTTAAAATCGCTATGCAGTCATGCAGATGATGGAAGATAATCACCAGAATAAAACACCTATTGTAATCTGGAGAGCTGTATAATCTATCCCCATTCACTATAGGAATCTAAGTACTGCTGTCCTTGGTCTTTCCTGAGCAAAATAATCATTGCATCCCAGTAAGATTTTTGCAGATATGTATGAATGAGAAAAATTTGCTCACATTTCTCATGACCCAAGCTATCTTTACTCACCTTTATCAAAGGAGGAATCTCTGTAACTGTGCTTGGGTGTCATTTAACCAGAAACATTATCTTCATCAAATACCTTGAGTTCTTCTAAATAATTGGTTTGGGTCTATTTTTTGACAAGGCCACACAAAGAGTCCTTTTACAGGAAGATGGCATATGTGTTCAGGTAGGTAAGTGGATTCTTAAAACACATCCCCATCTCAAAACAGACAATAAAATGGGCATCACAAAAATCCATGTTATACAATAAGCTGTATATACAAATTGAAAGACTGCATTTCAGTTTTTCCTATTACTCAGTATAACAAGATTCAGTAAAACATGGAAGCAAAGTACCAATGGCCATCTTTCCCCAAGTCCTTGAAGAATTTCTCAGGATCTCCTACACATCTTCAGGTCTCTAATGTTTCTTCATTTGCACCACAAGTGTCTACAACACAGATTAAACAACTCGTCACTGGGAAAGCACGGACTTTGGAGTTGGCTATCCACTTGTCTGTTTCAGTATTATATTCAAGAATGTGCCCTAAGCGACCAACACCCTGAAAACCAGCCAGGACATAGACTATAGATCCCACAGCAGCACACTTCACTGTTACACCTTTCCATGGCATTGGAGACACCATCTTCCATTCATTCATCTTGATATCGTAATATTCTACATTATCAAGGCCACCTACAAAGCAATGAAACAGATAACTGCTTATTACAACGTACTGTCAAGGCTGAACTTGAGCATACAAACGCTTCATAAAGTTTAGTTATTTGCAAGGTTTACATTGAAAGAGAGATCAAACTAAAAATCCTTGAAAAGGAGGGCCACATGCTTCTTTACTAGCTGCCCTACCCTTTTTAAATAGGGAAAGAAGAGTAGAAAGGAGACTGAAAATGAGAGATATTGTTACAAGTTTCACATTATAAAGATTAACATTTAACTTACTAAAGATTCTAATGTGTTGCTTCATGAACAGAACAAGGCCCGGTACATTACGGATTTGTGGCTAGTAACCAAGAGTTAGGAAACTACCTCCTTGCCCCTAGTGCGACCATGTCATTCTAGAGGAGTCTTCAGCATACTTTTACTTAAATACGTCATATACTGACGGGGGATGTCTCTCCAATAAATTTCAAGGATTTTACTATCATAATGGCCTAAATGCCTTTGGAAGAGCCAATAGTTTCAAGTTATTCATTTGATCTATAAGATCAATATAAGATCTCTATAAGATCAAAAATATAAGATCTACGTAAGATTTGTTTCTTTAGGAAATGGGCAGTTATCATGCTTCATATGATCTACAAACAACTTGTTATCCCTATTTAACAATGACTATGAGGCACAGAAAAGTTTTCGCTTCTAGACATGAATTATTGTAGAAATGAATCTCTCAGGTCTAATCTCAAGAGGTATAAATATTTCATCACATAGTTCTTCACCATTATATTAAGAACAATTTATCAGTATAGTTGCAGAATATAAGTAGCAAAATACTTATTGCCTCAGTACTACACATTCAGAAAATACACTAAAATTTTGCAAAGTGGCAGTTCTAACCATAACTATTAGATAAAGTACAAAGATTTTATCTACTGCTATTTTTAAATTAAGAGTCAATCATGTTGGAATAGTTTCAGTAACTAATTAAAGTAAAAGCTCTATTCTAAAACAGTATTAATGTGAAATTAGATATTCTAGTTACCATAAATAATAATTAATAGATCTCCTAGCAGAGAAGTTTTCATTTTCAAAAGCACTTCAGAAACCCTATGTAATTAAAATTAAAATTAAACTGTCCTGGGAGATAAGCTATCACTCTACTTTTACAGATCAGGAGATAGATCATAAAGTGACCTGCCTATGACAGTCAGTCATATTTCATTAACTAGGGCAGTCAAGAAAATTCTTACTTTTTCACCACTTGAAAATAGCTCACTTAGATTGAAGTTCCCAAAACAATGGCTACATTTTTACCTGTCTCTTAGGGGAATAACAAAGTTTCTCAAATACATAATAAAGGACTAAAAAAGTTAACTCATCCAAAAGATTACCTTTTCTTAAGCTTAGCCATATTAAACTACTGCAGAACTAGGCTAAAATACGGGTGCATTTCTGAATTTAACTGTATTATCATTAGTAAAACGCTTTGGGAAATGAGATATAGTGATGTATGGAGGAGAAAGGAGGGCAACAACAATGCATCAGCAGCACAACATGTTTTATAGTACTGCTCAAAGTTTTTCAGCTGACTAAAGTAGAATGAATTCTTTGCAAAAGCCCCCCATGAAACCTTGTGAGACCATGCAGAGGATTACAAGTGCTGGAGTACCTGAGCCATTTTGTCCACCCACAGCAAATATTTTGTCCTTTACAAACACCAACCCATGATTCTTCCTGGCTTCAATCATCGGACACAGCTCAGTCCACCTAGAAAAAACAACACAATACCACAGGAAAATTGACAATTTAGTTCCTAGAAAATAAATATAAAATACATAAATAAATCCTGGAGTTGGGAATATGAAAGGAAGCTGAAGAAAATTAACCTTTCAAGTAAAACTACAAGTAACTGATACGTTACTACTTAACTAGGGAAAATACTTTAATGCACACAATTCTTCCTATTCATCTCTATTTCATGCATTCGTTGGCTGAACAAAGCTCAAAGTGACCAAAAACATTCAGAGTTGATACAACACTTACGTTTCGGTGGCTGGATCATAAACTTCACAGGAATTGAGTACTCTTCCAGAAACATTGTTTCCCAAGCTTCCTCCACACACGTAAATGAGGCCATTCGCCTCCACCATCCCATGGCTGCAGCGCTGAGTCAGCATGCTGGGCTTTGTGTGCCAGCTCTCCGTTCTCGTATCGTAGCATTCGAACAAATACAGGGCAGAATTTCCTTCAAAAAATAAGAAACCCACCAAAGTGGTGTTAATTTTGATGGTTGTCCTTCAGGAGGAGAGTAACAGTAATTATCAAATTTGCTTTGTTAGTTGTAAGGGGAAAGGTGCTTTTCCACCACTAAAAATAGGGCCAACCAACTCGAAATTTGGGACTATTCAAAAAGCACATACTTGTAATTCTTTTATTGACTTTTGTTCCAAAATATTTAAGTTTATAAAATTGCTGCTTGTGTTTGAAAATGAGTATATGTTATGCAGGGTTTTTTTTGGAGGGGGGGCAGACTGAATCAAGATGTGCATTATAGTTTGATCAGGTACTGATCAAATCGCCATCAATCCACGCTACTCTCAGTACTTGGAGACATAGGGAACTTTTGGATGGGGAGATGAAACCAGCTTTGTGAAGTTAGTACAGATTCATGCGAGTCTCTCTCTAAGCAAAGTGATTTGTACAATTCCCAGCATATTTGCTGCTTCTGAATTAGATAGCTAGATTATGTTAAAGCATAATTCTGAATTATTAGTGACCACAAAGTAGCTAGCCCTCACCATTTTACTTTCTTCCTGGGGCCTAGCAGATACTTAATAGTTTCTGGAAGTGCAAGGTCTGTCTTCCTCCCTCAAGGGCCAATAAAACTATTAATTAAATCAAAAGTAATTTATTATTTTTTTTTAAATGTAAATAAATTGGAGCCTAAATACTTGTGCTTGGATGACTAGCCATAATGAAAGCAGAGGCAGCTGGATACAACCTGCTCTGAAAAGAGCCAAGCATGTACAGTAGCAGCACTCACTACCAACTATCATCAAGGTATGTGGAAGTGTTATGTTTCCAGACCCAAAATACAGTAGACTTCTATAAACTGTATATTTATTTACTCCTACCACATAATTCTCATATCATTAAGAACTACAAAATGAGACTTTTTTTTCTTGATGTAAGTATACATCGGTATTGCTTTGAAGTTGTACAAATTCAAATGGGAAGTAGAGAATAACTGTCTTTAATGTCATTGCTAAAAAGTGAAAAGCTGCTGTTTTCAGTCAGTATCATGTTAAGTATTTGTTCTGCACCTGATTATAGTGGAAGAATTCAGGAGGTTTAATGCTCAAACTCTGCTGGGTATTGCAAGTAAACCTGGATTCCATCAGTTCTAAGAGGTGAAACAAACCCTGATGTCTCAGTGGCCTGGCACAGTACTTTGTTTTCCAAGCTCTCCAGTCAATGCAAGCAGCATGCAATTTTTAGATTTCTTTACAATTAAACGCACTACAGCATTTTCCCCAATTAATAGCTTTGCATAATTGTTTGCTCCAATTTAGAAAACACTGTAATGAGGACAGATGGACTTTTCTAAACAAGCAGTGTTCACTGGACGCCATAGCAAAAATGTGCTTGCAAAGTAAATGAGTTTGTTTATTTTTATATGTGACTTTTCTGTCTTTCCCGCGGAAGATCTAATAGGTTTTAGTGTTCCAAGTCCTGGTTAAACCAGTTTTAAGTAATGGGAAGTGTTATATCACATTTATCACACTAGGTGGCAGCTATAAACTGTCTTATTGTACGACGTCTGTTGTAGCAGCAGATATTTTAGAAGTCAGATAGCATTACTAAGTCAATTAATGGGAAGTTGCAAAATCTTGATAGTGTTTGGCACTGATTACAACTACTTTTTCCTGCTCTTTCCTCTGCAGTAAGACAGAACTCAATAGGATTTACTAAAAATTTCTCCCTAGATACAGTGTTTTGGTGTTTTTTTTTTTTTTTAAAAAAAAAAACTTTTTATGGATAATAGCATACCTACATTTCTACTTTAATCTGATGCTTGTTCAGGAAACCAAATTTAGACAAAAATTAGTAACAGTTGCTATTATGCTAGGGTTTATGTCATCCACTAGTGTTTTTTTTTTGTTTGTTTTTTTGTGGGAAGGGGTAAAACCCCCCAGTGGTCTTAGTTTAACTACAAGGACAAGTTTAACTACATCCATATAAAGTAGTATTTAATCATCTACTGAGGCAAGCCAACAATCACAAATTAACAGAAGATAACTTCTGTCATTTCACAGAAAAAACAGACTAAAAAAAAAACCTCAGGTATAACTTCACCACCAAAACCAGTAACTCAAAAGCTTTATTTCACACTTTTTTCTTTGAAAAAAAATAAATAAATCACGAGGCCCAACTTATACAATGTATGCCACTGCCAAAATGCAGGTACTCCGGCCATATGCCCGAGAAAATTTTAAACCAGTTCTGTGGATTTATAGAGGTGAACTAATAGCAGAGTGGGATGGCAAATCATGTTTGCTTGTCCCTAGTTAACTCTGAAAAGTACAGTGTGCTTTACATGCCAGTTAATGTGAATATTATCATTTCAATAAGTGAAACCATCTTAAAAACACAACAGAAATAGATTGTTGGGTTGTAGGGAGGAGAAAATTCTCAATATGGGAAAAATAACTCATTAGGCTAACATGGCAACGTGCAGTTTCGTTCCAACAGAATCATGCAAAAACCAGAAAAATCTCCAGGTATCTTTGTTTGTGCTTTTTTTTTTTTGGGTTTGGTTTAAAGATTTTTAGTGTCTTACCCACTTCTGAACCACCAGATGTATAAATTTTGCCCTCAGCAGCACAGGCTGCAAGGCTATCTCGAGGTGTTGGAGGTCCTAGCTTGGAATACCAGCTATCCTTCACCACATTGTAGCAGTCCATTCGCTTTATAGGGAAGAGCTGGGAACCACCCAAAATATAAACTACGTTGTCCCAGAAGACACAAGCTGCATCCCTGCGCTTTTCAAAGGGACATCGGATGTCTGTCCAGCTGTAATCCTGCATTACAAAGAACAGGTAATGTCTAATAGATTGTAACACTTACCTGCACAGCGAGTGTTTTTCAAACAGAGCTTTTCATAGAGATTTAGATATGGTCAGTTTTAAATTTCCTTTTCAAAACAAACATGAATACTGTTTATTGAAGAATACTCCTCAGGCGTACTCTTGAAAAATTCGCTTAGACACAGACATAGTTAGCTGCAACGAACCATGACATTATCAATTTCTATTTCCTCATTCCCTCTGTACACCCTGTACAGCTTCCCTGAAAAACAATTTTTTTTTCCCCCAACAGAATTGACCTCCTGCTGTTATCAAGTCAGAAACAATGCATGTAATCAATAAAGCAGAATTGCAATTTCTTTTATAGGAATGGAAAAAGACATCTTACATCTAAAGAAAATAAGTACAGAAAGTAAAACCAAACAAAGGCGATGGCAAAAGGGAAAAGATAATATCCAAATTGACAAGCAACTCAGTTAAAAAGCTCTGTGATACATACTTTATTACCGTAACAACTAGAAGCTTATTTACAGAATTTACAAAACACAAATGATCTATAGCTATCCACAGTTGATAGCATGAGAAATAGGGTAATGCTTTATCACAAATACTGACAGTCATGGTGCCTGGAAGCTGATTTTGCATGGATTGGCAAAACCAGCAAGTATCAAATATAGGCATTAAGGCTACCCAAAGCCTTAAGAACACCAAACTCAGCAACTGATGGCAGACCAGGATAGCATACAGAACAAGAAACAGTTCTTGAATAATTGCATCTCACATATTCCATGCCATCGTGAGCACAGCTTGTATCTTATGCTGAACAGGAAAGCTTGGGACCTGAACTTATCTCTGTCACCTCAGATGGTCTAGCTAAACCTGCTGAATGACCTTCATCGTAATGGTTCACACAAGACATTACATTATTACATTTTCTTAGCAAGGACATACTTCAAACACCTTGGTCAATGAGGAGGAACAGCGACTCCTACATGGGGGTTCAAAGAAAGAGGCAGAGCATGTTATAGTCCAAAACATCTTACAATCTTTTCCTGTAGCATCCCCCAAATCAAGAAGAGCTGGCAGGTGCATGTGGCCCTTTATGGTGAGAAACACGTCCTGAGGCATCCTAGAAAGGAAAGCCATACTACAGCATGGCAAAATAAATAGCTGCATAAATCTTAAGAAAAATGTCTTAGTGCTTTCTGCAAGATCATCATATTTTCTGGCTCAAGTTTCTGGCACTTTTACAGAAATCCGTTTTCCCTTACTGTTGTAAGGGCTGCGATCCGACCCACTTTTGTGGCTTCAGTTCCTAGCCACCCTTTCAATCACACCTTTACCAAATGAAAAGCCATAGGCTCTCCCATAACCTCAGCACGCTCAGCAGAACCCTCCTCTTCAAGCAGGAGGCAATTAGGTCCTTTTCTTTCAGTGCTCTTCAGTGCGTTCGCCTGTACCCCACAGTATTCATCTCAACGGGGCTTTTGCGCTTACAAACAGTTGCTTGCCACCACAGCCAAGATCTGCAACTCAGGGCAGTGGGAAGCCTCTTTTTTTTTTTTCAGGGGGTGGAGTGGTGGGGTTAGAAGGAAAGAAAGAACAAGATAAATATATGCTGACACTTCGCCTACTGACCTTGGTTTTCAACAGCTGGTGATGCAGGACGCCAGAGGCAGAAGCTGTATCTTTGTATTTAATTGTTTTTGAAAGGCTTTTTTTTTTTTTTTTAATTAAAAAAGAAATTTAACTCACTAAAACTATCTGAATTCTTGGCAGCTACAAGGCCCTGCAGTGACAACAATTCCAGATGTTATAATAGGCCATCCTTTTGTTTAATTCTTGTTTCACTTGCTACTTCCTCTTCCAGGGAAGAACAGCAGAGATGTCTAACATGGACAACCTTGCCATTAACAGCATATCACCTATAGCTCCTTATCTGCTCCTAAGAGGCATGCTGGTTCTCTTAATTGTCACAAAACATCAATGCCAGGCATCTGTTAATTTTTAAATTGCCATTGGTGGATTTTTTATTGTTAAAGCCTAAAACTAGGGTTAACAGAATAATTTCAAAGGAGTATTCCTACCTTAAAGTCATGAAGTTATGTATAAATTTTAATCAAGAAATCATAAAAAAAAAAATTACTTCCAACTTGGGAAAAAAGGTTTTTTTTTAGTGCTCTGTGGAAAACTCAACAAGAAAGTATTTCCCACCACCACAAATAGAACACCTAAGATTTTCAGTATAATTCTGAAACCAAACATTTCTGTTCAAAATAGTGCCAGATTGCTCCACGAGAGTTTTATGCCCCAGTCTGCATCTGTTCCATTATTTTGCTCTCTTGAAGTACATGCAACGAAGTATTAAACACAGCACAACAAAGACAAAGATAGTCAACGTAATTCTGTTAACAGTTTCAACAAACACGGCCTATTCAATAGCGAAATAATGTTTGCAGTATTAGTGAAAGTTACGTCACTCACAACCAATATAATATTTTCAGGAGAAAGATTACCTAAGTTTGTTTTGAACTATTTCTTTCGCTGATTCAATAATTAAATTATTGAATTTAATTAAAATCAAAGTAGAGGCTTAGGTCACTATTCAATCAACCCAGAAGACAACAAAATAAGGAATTTCAATTCCTTCCCAAGGTCCTAAAACCTTGCAGAAGTCCATATATAACCTTGATTTTTGGCACTCTGACACTCCTGTTATTTTTGATAAGACTAATTAAAGCAGGTTAAACATGTCATGGAGATTTGCAGCATTGGAGCCTTACATCCCACACTTATTTCACATGCACGTGATGCTAATCTCACAGGGGTTCTGGATCCTTGGTTTGTGGCATTTAAGAAGCTACAGTCATAGTTAAAGATCAAAGACACACTCTAGGAAAATATCCAGAAAAGGACCTTTAAGTAACTTAAGAGCTAAAAATAAAATAAGTAAAGCTATTGAAGAAGACATGACAGGCTAGCTAAGAACACTTGAGGAAGCATATAAGCACTAGAAAAAAGACATTGAAGGGAGACAATGCTTATTAGAACCAAGTTCTCCAATTACTTTCTTCCTTCTCCTTCCCTGCCCCTACCCTTCTGCCCACGCCCGGCCCCACAGTTAATCCACATGCAAGACCATACAGCTCTAGCAAGAGGTAATTCTGCAAGATTTCTTCCAAAAAGAAAAAATAAAAGTCACCTACTCTGTTCCTCCCACCCCACTATATGTCTTACTTGAACATACGCGTGAAGAAAGATGAACGTTATTCAAGAATTTGGGATTCTCAATAAAAATACAAATTAAATGTCTCGCTTTAAGTCAGCAAATCTTTTTTTTTTTTTTTTTTTTTTTAATCAATGCTCGTAAGAGGTGGCTTCAATTTTATTTTACCTAAGGGAATGCAAATTCATGTTGGATGAGTTCAAAATGCACCCCAAGGCCTTGTTCATTCTGAATTAGATCTGACAGGGCTCCTGTTCATTATGCAGTTCAGAGAGATAACACACAACTGTTCGAAATTCTAACAAGCATTTAATATGCTGAGGTGAAACAACTGGAATCTCTGCAACAAAATATTACAGTTGTGTAACTTCATAATTTATTAGAGAGCATTGATGCTTTGGTAGAAACTTATTTCTGTTGTTAAGCATGTGCTTGGCTGGTAAAACAGCGTACAGGTAATCCTCCTGCAAGCAGCCAATGTTCCAACCTCATCTAGTCTGCAGAGCTGTAATAAACATTCCAGTGGCTTGACTTCATTCAGGAAACGTGGAAGAAAATATCAGGCAAAGCTTGATTGCTCTAAATTGGCCATCTCTAAGGGTTTTGTTGTAGAAATTCACTTTTCCCCACACTTCTAGGGTAACTGGCTGCCGATTCTTCTAACATACTCTTAGCTCGTGGAATTGTGAACCACTGGAATTTAGGAAAGGTTACACATTTATACTGAATGAACCAAAACCCCTTGTACTCTAAAACAGGTTCTATACTATCATAAAAGCCAATGTTTCAACTTACACTAAGAAGAAACTGCTCTGAGTTAGTCTCTGGACACATACGCGCATGCACATGCATATGGATTTTTATATATTCCTAACTGCCTGCCTGATGTTTCTGTGACCTTTTAGTTATTTCCAGCTGTGGGATGCACACACCAATCAATTCTTGACTCAAAAGTACTTCAGAACTCCCTATCTAATACTGCCAACAAACAAGCACATAATCATTCTACTCAGAACGAAGTCCTACATCTAGGTACACGGATTTGAAAACGGCTAATTAGCTACACTCTTCCAACTGCATACCCAAGAGGCAGGGAATACATCCTTCCCCACGCCGTTTTGTAGAGCATTATGCCTTAGTTAATATCATCAGCAAATATAAACCGCGGAAGATTACAGACAGTGAATGTTAATGCATTCTGAGGTAACGATTACCTTTGGATTAAAATATCTGCAGGACTGGGGCTGCGAGCCTCCAAACAAAGCAATGCGATAATCATGTTTTTTTCTTCTTGGCCGCGTACCTTCCACTAACTCTTCTCTGTCTTCTGGGGAAAGTAGATGGTATCGCATCCCACCTGGAAGGAACACAACAACTGTTGTAAATCCAGCGTAGCTGAGAAAGGGATGTTTCAGAGCCAGGGAGGGAAAAAAAAAGGGGGGGGGGAGAAATCAAGTTTCCACAGTACATCTGTACGGCTTAGTTTTGTTTTTTAAATGTAACAATGTGCAGTAGCACATAGGAGAATACATCCAGATTTACATCTCATTTCAATCTGCCTACTCCATGTGAAAACAGGACATGGATATGGATGCATTTCACATACCAATCTATCTATTGGCTCAATTTTTGCCAATACTACCAGGCAACTAAGTTTGCCATGCTGAAACTGGCAAAAAGAAGCACAACCAAGGATGACTAGTACTGGCAGAACTGTGAGCCCAAGGAGCACAGCACCAACATTAAAGAAGGAACTTCAAGGCAACAAGGAGTCACCACACCCTGCTCCTTACCCTGTGGTTTCTGATCAATAAGGAATGCATCTATGAAAAACAGTTACTGCTGTTCATAACTTGACAATCCAAAGTATTAGCTATATTTTCTATAAGAAAATTAGCATTTTCTTACAAAGAATACAAAAATATTAGTGACGTTACAAACCAATAAAACAAAAAAAAATGTATTCCTTCAGCAATCCACCTAATTCCATGCCATGCAAAAAGTATGACTGAAATACTGATGGTTGGCAAATACTTACCAACATATAGGCTAATTTGAACCTTGCTTGTTGACTGAAGGAAAACGGTTGTATGCCAGTTTTAGATTTACACTAAAAGGAAGTTGCCTAAATAACTGCTACTGAAACGCAAAAATTCTTCTGGAATATTTATCAACATCTAGGCTTTTCTTTTTTATGTGATAAAACTTCAAATTTGGTGTCTAAAAACACTAAAAGCTTATTCCCTCATCTCATCTGTACCTTGAGAATGTAACTATCTGTTAGCCTCAACTTCCAGAGTATATTAGAGATGTAAATAGCACAACAGAGGCTTAACATTCTTATTTGCATAGGGAAGCTTCACACTATTAAAAATTTATTTCTTTAAATTTTAATAATTCACATATGAATATTAGACACTGAAGTTACTGTCGTGTCCCAAAGGCATGCTAATGCTTCCAATTACCCTGACAACCCATTGACAGAAACTTCATTACATTACACATCACAGAGTTAACATCATTTGCTTATGGTGTTAACTTCTTTCTGCTGATGATGTTTCACTTCTTTCCTCTTGTTACATAAGAATGTGTGCTATTTACATGACAATTTGCTAATCCAACTTCAAATATGTGCAACATCCTCAAGGGAACACAGTCAGATGTATTTAATGCAAAAATGTTGTCAGAACATTTTAAACCAATTTTCAACAATCTACATTCCACAAAAATTTTAAGTTATACAGAACATCAAAGATTTCAACTAGAAGTCAACTTACTGATCACCATTTTAAGGCATTCTGGGTTATCCTGAATAAGTGGTTCAGCCTGAACTGTTTTACTTAAGAAGTTCTTTGATATAAGAGGAAATCGGACTTTAGCAAGAATGTCAACCATGTATGGCTGGCGATTTGGCTCATCATACTTCAGCCATCTGACTGCTGCATCATAAACCTTAAACAAAAGAAAAGGAAAGAAAAGGACAATGTACATCACCACAGACTCAGACAAAAGCTAAATGTCAGTGCTCTGAACAGATTCTTCTACCTATTGAGGGTTAACTTATACCAACATTTCAGTACACGGAGATTTCACAAGTGTATACATCTCCATCTTCCAAAAATGCAAGACAACGCTCAGGCATGAAGTAAAATCCCTGTACAAAACTTTTTTTTTTTTTTTTTTAATAAAAACTTCTACTGCCATTTAACCTTTTCTTCAAGTGGGAAGCATGAATCTGCAATTCATATTTATCTGGGCAACGTTAAAACTAGTACGCTTCACATTCAATGTCACAACACAGATAATACTTCACCAGAAGTGCTGAAATAGCTTGTGCTTTATATAGTGTCGTGAGCTGACAAACTGCTTCTGTTATCGAATCAGTGCTGGGAAGTTCCAAATGCATTGCTATTGTGTCTTGGGGGACCATTTAAAAATATATATATGCTTTAACTGCAGACTGCCATAAGTTTACTGTTCTGAGACTCTCCTCTCTATCTCCTCTTTACAGGAAAAGAAAATGGGTTTCCTTGGCAGGGCAGGGAGGACAGGACAAGCAAGGTAACCTGTTTTATTTATGACTGTCCTCTGAGTCAGGAAGGTAATAGTGGACTTCCTTTCCATTCCTATGTACTAAGATATTTCAGTGCTGCTCTCAGACATAGCAAGCTTATCTGCTACGCTGCCATTTCAGAGTCAGCACTCGTTTCATTACAAGTGATTAACACATTCAATACCTACTCGTTGTAGCTGAAACTGATCACAGTGATCACTTGTGAGTGATTTAGTTCTGCCATTAAATGTCTCTCCATATTATGAGTTATTCAGAAGGATTGCTAAACCTCCTCTGCTGTAATCCTGCAAAATGACCACAGAGCAAGGAAAAGTAGAGAAAGAAAGAAGGATTTAAGGCTCAAGTTCCACCAGCTAAGGAAATTCAGCAGAATGTTGGCATACAGTGTTCCTGTCCCAGTCAACAACAGAAACACTATTAGCATTCAGGAAAAATAGGCCACTTAGTAATCAAAGCTGCCCTTCCTGTTTCTGCTAAATGTAAATATGCTTTACACCATACAAAGACTGGACTATGGCAACTTTCTGTTGGTACTCCTAAGAAAGACGATTTTTTTTGGTATCACTAACTTTGCAATTTCATACTGTACGTTGCCACTTAACAAGAGGAATTTTTATCATGCCGTGCTGCCTCCCTGAAATTTCTATCACCCCTGCCAAGTTGAAGCATCCCATCTTTATCAGCAAAACTTCAAGAATGTAAATTCTAAAGTGTAATTTCCACTACAAACTAATAAAATATAACACTTCTAGCTTTGAGACTGTTACCCTGTGGCCTGAACTCTTCCCAGTCCATGGTAAGAATTTTGAACTGTGACCTAAATCATATTCATACTTATAAACGAGTTAGCTGTCATATTCTTGTCACCTGATATTATTCCTCTACCCATAGTAATTCTTATTTTCATGTAACAGATACATTGAAGAAAATGCATTAATTATGCAAAGACTAAACTTCAGAGTCAGCAGAACACCCATTTCTATTTAAGTGCGCACACATACCATCTTGATTACGAGATCCCTCTGTTGCACTTCAAAGAGGCACACAGACTCATGATGACATAGCTAAATGAACTTAAATTATCTAGTTCAAGCGCCAGAACCAGCAAGAAAGGCAAAACGTCAGTGTGGTTTCAACAGATTTGATTGAGAACCTTCAAGAAGTACCCAGCAGCTACAACCATCTTGCAATCACCTCTTTGGGCTGCACTGCAGACACACCTGTACTTTATTTCCTTGCAGTAGGAAGAACATTCTGGCAAATAACCATTCAGGGCTGTGGTATCCTGAATCAAGTTTTCCAAATGGGACTGCTGTGAATGTACTTTCTACCACAGCTTACAGCTTTTAAATGAATGGAGTTTTAGGCCCTTTCCAGCCACCCAGGCTTTTTTTTTTTTTTTTTTTTAATCTATTCCATAAATAAAGGCCTTCCACCAACCTGTCACTGTCAATGCAGCTAGTTCTGAGTGTTTGGTGCACCTTGCTCCTAAGTTCCTGAGTTCTGGAAGATTAGTTTATGTATGCATATTTCCATCAGCAGCAGCTCTTCTCTGAGACAAGCTGAGGCTCAGCCCATACTCAGGTTGAGACACGCAGCCATTAAGGTGTACGTCTCACCCCAGTCTGGGAGCAACTCCTGTAATATAATAAATTTAATTCCATTCATGTTATATGGAATTGAAAGCCCTACAGCTATCACAATACAGAAAGCTGTTTCGCTTACTCCCTTTATTACTTCTCTTTGCAGCTTGCTGAGACTACACACAAAACATCCACACTTCAAGTGTGGATGCTCATTAATATCGGGTTTTGACCAAGCTAGGATACACTTTTAGCAAGCACTGCGTGCATCACACACTGTAGGAACATACGAAGTGAGCTGCCTCAGTCTGTTTCTTGATTAGAAAACCATAGTGAAGTTCAATGCTCTTCGCTGCTAGTGGACAGAGCTCTTTTACAATGAAACAGGGATCTCACCTGGTCTTCTGCCCTCACAGTTAGCGTATCTTGGTTCAAGAGGTGTGTCACACGTTTAACATCAAGCTGAAGAAATTCATCCGTCTTGTAAACTTCAGTGAAGTGTTGATGGATGAAGTCGTCTGCAGTGGCTTTCAGTTCTGGACAGTCTAGGCACTCTGCTAACACACTTATACCTGCAAAGGAAAAATTGAAAAAAGAATTCCCAACTGAACTGCAATTACTACGGAGAAAGGCGGAGAGAGCTGGGGCTGTTCAGCCTGAAGAGAAGGCTCGGGGTGACCTCATTGCAGCTTTTCAATACTTAAAAGGGGCTTATAAAAAAAGCTGGAGAGCAACTTTTTGCTCAGTCAGACAATGACAGGACAAGCGGAATGGTTTTAAACTAAAAGAGGGGAGATTTAGATTAGAGGTTAGGAGGAAATTCTTCACTCAGAGGGTGGTGAGGCACTGGAACAGATTGCCCAGAGAGGTTGTGGATGCCCCATCCCTGAGGGTGTTCAAGGCCAGGCTGGACAAGGCCCCAAGCAACCTGATCTGGTGGGTAGCATCCCAGCCTATGGCAGGGGGTTGGAACTGGGTTATCTTTGAGGTCCCTTCCAACCCGAGCCATTTTATAGTTCTACTTTTAATATATTACACTAGAATAAAAATACCATAACTTCAGTAATAGTTAGAAACCTAGTTAATATTTATTGATAGGCTTTTTCTATTTATTTATTTTTTAAACAGAAGGAAAAAGATGCTGTTACAACTCATCTGCAACTCAAGACAAACTAAGATAAGCCCGAACTTGTGATCCCTATCCCTGCAGAACTAACTGGAGAGCCAGGCCTGTAGCACTTGCTGTATTAGCTACTTCCCCACTATTTCCTTCCCCACTGTGAAAGAGCCAACAGCATGTTAACTAGGTCTGAGCCACACTACAACAACCCAGTCTAACCAGCACAGCTTGAGAGACCGCTTCCAGGTTTCATGACCTCCCCTGACCTGGTCACGCAGCAGCAGTCACCAGCCCAGCCCAATTTCCTGCAAGGGCCACAACCAACTGGGACTTTTATGTGTCGGTAGCAAACTCTGCTGCAGGCTGACACAAAGAAGTCGAGTTAATACTGCATCAAGAGCAGAAAGTTGGCATAAAGGTACAAAAGACAACTGCTACTGAGAAGCACTGTTTCCAACCCTCCCTCTGGTAACCTGGTAAGCAGAGGGATATTCAGCAGGAAATCTGCTCAGCATGCTGCAAATCTTCCCTCTCCTCCTTTGGAGGTTCGGGCGGTGGCAGAAGCAACCCACCAGTGAAAGGCAATCCATGGGATGCAACTCTGAGGTTCTCTAAGTAGTAAGATGCAAAATACAATAATAAAATCCAAACATCCCTCTGACAAGCTGCTGTCCAAGTGAGAAATAACAATTTTGAGAGATTCCAGGTTCACCACGGTTTCTTTCAAGTACACATTTTTTATGAGCTAAGGGCTTGCCTGTGAGTCTGCAGAGAACACATTTCAACTTGTAAAGCATATCTTGAGGAAGATTTGATTTAATCTCGATCTGCCTTTTGATATAAATTAGCAAAGTATGCAAGCGTTAAGAGAATATAATTAGCTTTCTAGTTAACAAAGACCACAGAGGACTGAACATGCCCCAAAGCAAGCATAAGTGGCATTTTTCTTAGAAAGTAACGTCTTCCTTCCAGCAGTTGTTTTGGAGCCACTGCTGTACTGCACTGAAGCACCAGTTGAATCCTTTAATTCAGAAACTTCACAAAACATTTCTGTTGATATTATAAACGTCTATAACATACTTGAGATGTCACTAGGAGAATAACATAACCAAGGTCAGCAAGAAGCTTTATAAATTTTCTTTAAACAGAGACTAAAGTGCTCCAAATCTTGGAGCACCAATACACACCAAGTTCTGCTTGTTACCTTTTTTGTAACTCAGAGTTTACAGTAAGGCTAAAGGGCATATTAACTACCAAATCTGCCCAGATGACAATCACAGACATCACTCAAAAGAAGCAATTAAAAATAGAGCAACCTAAACTTATCCTCTTTGTATTTTTTAGAAGATAGGCTAATTTTGTATGAACTATGAGCATCAAATTCCACCTCGAAGTACAGTAACAACAACTGAAAGCTCCACCTTATTAAATAGGTAAGGATCTCAAACAAACAAGAAGCTACAGGCTGCTGCTAAACTGGGATGAGACCTAGCAAAGTCAGTGGACCTTGGTATTGAACAAAAACTGCCAGATCACTTTGTTTATGGCAAGGGAAAACAGTTTAGATAGAGCCAAATTATTTTTCCACATATCTGGATTTAGCCAAGCGCTACTGTCTTTTAGATGATGCTATCTATGTTTTGAGAAGAGCAAAGTTAAAAACAAAGTAAAAAGTCTGCATTTCTCTTACCAAGACAATTTGAAGCATCGACTTGTTCTTTCAAGAAATCCACACACATTTTTTTCACAGGTTCAATCTGATATTGGTTTGCTGCATCTAGTAAAGACTGGACGTTATTGCTGTTAACAGAAATTCTGAGGAACAGAAGATGCAAAGTTAGCACCAATACCTACTTCGCTGGAGCCAAAACACCAACTTACACCAATTGAAATAATGGCAAAATTATTCCCCTGCTATTTCCCCAGGCATCCTTCTCTTACACGCAAAGAAGACACAGCCTCCCCTCATGCTCTTTCCAAATTGCTTTGGTTTGCTGTACTTTGCCGAGGAAGGGCAAACAGTCCCGGATTTTAAAGGCTAAGCCTCTAACACAGGCCATCTGGAATACCACGCTAATTACTTTGACTTGTGTGGTGAACCATTTTTACGAAACAGAAAAGGAACAGAACCTTTTCCTGACAGCCACCTACTCCCAAACAGACATCAGCAAATTTTGTCTAAACTCATTGCGGACACCGCTCTGGTTGATCTGTCTAAAGCGTGTGAGCACAACAACTATTTGGGAGTGCCTGAAGAAAAGGTCCAGAGCCCACAGGCAAGCGTTTGCGTGCCAGCAGAGGCAACAGTACGGCTGGGGCACTGACACTGTGTCTGACCACGGATGAAGCATACAAGGCTCCTCTGAGAAAACAGAAAAAGCCTTCTTAAGGAGAGTTAATCCCATCAGCACGAAGATGAAGGGCCTGCCATCCATCTGCCATAAGAGCTCGTTGCAAAGTGCTGTTCACAATCCTAGCTGTTTGAGCAAGCTTTGTATAAACACTGCAGTGCCTGCAGTGCTATTTAAAACCAAGCATGGGGGCAGCCTGCGATAGAAGGGAAATGCTGTTCACACAGTTGTTATCCACCCGGCCCGACCAGAGGTGAAGGTGCAGCTCCCAGAAATGGTTATCTGTGATAGCTACTATGGGCATAAAGAGAAACCCCTGCTGGTATCAACAGGGGCCTGGATTTCAGAACAATGGGGAATATCATTTGACTCCAACACTGAAGCCAGAAGCATTCTGAATTGCCTTCTGGAGACAATTACCACCCTCTTTCGTCTGTGGGGCTTCCTACTGATTAAATAAAAAGGAAAAGGGGAGGAGAATAGAAGGTCTAGTCACATCAGACTTCAAATGAGTAAAGGATTATAATGGTAATAAAACTGATGAATCATTAAAGCATTATTTTAACATTTTACCATTTACAATTGGCAGGCTTTCTAGCAGAAATGTCATTTTAAAATACCAAAACTACCTTGCAGTATAAGCAAACTCCACAAGCTGTTCAATAATATCAGGTTCTGCATCTTTTAGCTCCACTTCGAAGGACTTGGATTCAAGCATATTCGCTGCAAATAGATTAAAAGACAAACTACATCAATAAGCCACTCTGGTTATTGTATTTTCCACTCTTTGCAAAATGTAAAGTGATAATACAAAATGGGAACTTGCTAAAACTGCACACAGTTGATTGGTGTTTCCCGGGATTATTCATGCAAGTCATGAAAGAAAGAAGGCAGTGTGACAACCAAGAGAACTCATGTGCACACGTGCTTGTGTTGTGTCAATTATGCTGTAAGGTGTATTAAATAGAAAGGGTCAGAAATGCTGCTGACTGCAGTGCAGACTGCCAAGCCAGCATTACCAAAGACAGGAAGCACAGACTGCACTACTAAAAGCTATCTCCATATTCACGCTGATAATAGAGCCAGCTCAGAGCTCCCCACGCATTGCAAGTTCACCCGCAGATGGTTACAGGCCAACCACTGGAAGGCACACGCGTTTTACTGCTACTTACCGTGCTATAAAACACGCACTGAAGTCAGTTTAAATTTTGCATGCCTTATTTATGATTTGTAACATAGATGCTACGTGGCTGAATTTGTAAAGTTAGTGCAAACACAAGAACGCCTACGTTCCTGGAAGCCTGTTTTGTAAGCGGCAGTGCCTAATGGTGGGAAGGAACAGGGCAGGCATCCTTTGTGCCACGGGAGTAGCAACTCCCAGTTTTCAGGTTAAGGGAGGGAAAGCAACTGCAAGACAGTGTGTGGGCTCCAGCTGGGCTTTCATATGAAGTAACACTTGACTTGATCAAAGGAGAGAAAGTGAAAACGAGGGGAATGGTTAACAGAGATGAATGGAAGGATACAAACTGAAATATTCACTCACACTTATCTCTGAAATTTATCACTTTCATAAAATAAACAGCTTGTCAGCCACGTATCTAACAGCATATTACCATGAAAGCATAAAATCAAACGATTTTGAAGACTTACTAGTGAACATCAAGTTAAAAAAGTGACTTGCTGAAGCGAGCACAACACGGTGAGCTGGGATCTTTCTTTCCTGAACCATAAGAATGACATCACATAGAGTTCTCTGAATCAAAGGAAAAAGACAAACAGAAAAAGATATGCATTTTTTGAAACACTTTCAAAAATATTTCTCTAACAGCAGCTTAAGGAAATTCACTGGTGTCCTCAATCTGCATAACTCAAAAGAGTATCATGTAACAAAAATATGTTCTGAAAGGCAACCAAATCAAACCTTTGGTCAGGTTGAAGAAAAAAAGCTCAGTTTTCCCCATGAACTTGTTCCTTGAAGCTGGTCACTGATAAAATATGAACTCTAAAGCTTTTCCTGTGACATTTACATCAACTTCCTATAACAGTCCCTGCAGAATCTAGCGGGGGCTGCATTGACACTGCAGCCTTTTCATCCATCAGGGGCTCTCTCACCTCCTCAGCTGTCAATTTTCATAAATAACTCAGAGGATCCCAATACCCGTAGAATCCCACCATGCTGCCCAGAGTGAAAGTGATGAACAAATTCAAAAACATTCAGCTGGATATGTTAAATGAAGCATATCCCAAAACCACCACTTATATTGAAGATTTTGAATGCTCACACCCCATCAGCAACTAACTTTCCAACAAAATACACTTTTATTTCTCATTGTTTGCTCATTGCATATAAACAGCGCGTGACGGTTCATGTAGGAGAGAAACTAGAAGGACAAAGTGACAGAACTTAAAAGTTGTCAGGAGACAAGAGTAAGGGGTGAGGGCAAAAATATGTTATTTGAATAGATTTTAACGTGGTATCCTTGCTAAGAACACACGGACTGAAATGAGGGCACGCCATACTGCAGTTAATTATAACATTCTCTTATTAAGAAAAACTGTTTTTAGGAAGTTAGCTTCTCAGCACTTTCTGTTACTATGTTAGGTTCATGAGACTATTTTGGGTAACACCTACCTACACCCATCCCAGTGCTAACCCCAGAAAGCAGCACTTCTACTGTAGGAAGGAAATACACTTGATTAGAACAGTGTTAGTATTTTCTCCACACATAGACTGTTACCCAGGGTTCAACTCAGGCTGATAATCCACATGGAGACTTGTGAAAAAAATCTGGTTTTTAGTTTCTTAGAGGACACTCATCAGAGAGTGGAGGGGTGTATGACACCCAACTTTCTTTGCGCACCCATGGCTTTAAAACATTTAAGACTGAATCAATAAAAAAGACCATGTGAGAAAAATTTCAAAGGAAATCTTTTAAAGCTGGAATTCCCAGCACATCTGGTTCAAAATAAGCGTTGCACATTAGCACTACAAGATACCATAAAATTCTGGGGGCAAGCTGTGCTAAGGCTTGTAATGCTGCTTGACCTACGTGCTGTGTTTGTGAGGTATGCTTAGTGTCCGCATGTTTACTGCCTCAGCTCAGCATTTGAAGCATCTCAGATATCCTAAAGCCTCTCTGGGCGTGGGAAGAAATATTTGTCAACCAGAACGGATCATCGCTTTGCTTTCTCCCTCTGTGACGTGCCTGGGTGTAACTGCTCCGTCTCAAACACCATACAGAAATTTCCAGCAAGAACTTCGTTCCAAAAGGGCCCACTTGCATCACTCCACAGCTCCAAGGATTCAATGCAAGACCAGCATTTCGTCAACCATAGGACACACCCAGGCATCAGCCGGCATTGCCGAGCTTTGTGAGCTCAGCGACACCTTGCAAACCTACCCCAACTTCATTCTCAATAGCTTCCCTCTTGGCACATCTCCACGCAGCTACAAAGTGGCAACAGAGGACTTATGCGCGTGCTGTCAAATAGCTCAGTGACATCCACAAAGATATGGGTCACCTCATTCTGGAGATGAGCAACAACTCCTCCGTGCTCCCAACATCTCACCAGAACTAAGCGCAGATGTGTTCACAGTTTGCTCTAAAATCCCATAAACGTAGCAGCTGCTTCCAGATCCCAACTCACACAAAAAAACAGCTTCTTAAGAATTAGCCGTACCTTCCACCCAGACCATTTTCCTACATCATTAAACCAACGCAGTCAAATTGGTGGTGTTGTGCACGCAGGCTGCTATAACCACCACAGGAAAGTTTTCATGCACAGCATACTGAGGTTTTATAAGCACAGCACAATCCTCAAGTTATCGAAACACATAGGAGAGCTTCCTACAGGTCCTATTGAACCACAGCATAATGAGCTGGCTGATCCAGTAAGCCTTCCTCTGGCTGCTCCTCCCACAAACAACTAGAAGAAGCAGGCGTGTCATGAGCTACACACAAGTTTCTAGAGGGGTGGACAGACGTGCAAAGCCACCACCTGAGGTCTGAGTTGAAGTTTTTGGGAAACTCTGGCACAATAAAAGACGTCAAAATCCAGGGTCGCATCCCCGCTGGCACCCCAAATTTCAAGACATCCAGAAGTACCCACAGGTGTCACAGCAGCACTTCAGCTTCACCCTCTCACACCGGGGCTCGATTCCCTCTACCCAAGCACAAAGAGCACCAGCACCTGGCGTCCCCCTGCCAGCAAGGACAGCAGTATGAGACAGATGGCATCCAGCTGAGTTACTGGGCTCAGCCGCACCCTGGAACATGTTTTACCTGATTCAAAGCAGAAAGAAATCCTACAAGAAGTAGGTCATAGGCTCCGAGCGTCAACGTCAGTCCTAGCGCCCCATTACCTGAAGCCACCACAAACCCTCCATTGAAGCCAACTCCGTTCTCCATACACAGGGGCTGAGCTACGCAAAAAGCTTTATGCACACAAGTGCAATTGACAGCATTATTAATAAAAGATGTATAGGATATCTGATGTCGCCTTTCAGGACACAGCCCAGACGGGCACGTTAATAACCGCCGAGCAGAAAGTTCCCCTCACGTTTAGGGATCCGCGCAGACCCCGCGCCCACACCACAAGTTCGGGGCTCTCAAGGAGTGGAAAAACGCTCACCGCTCCTCAAATCAGCGCAGGCAGATTTGGGGGGGTTCACGCTTTTTTTTCAACGCGCGTTACCTGCTTGCGCATGCAGTTCATGACGCCCATGAAGCCGGCCAGCAGCTTGGCCTCCTCGCGGGCCGCCAGCTTCTTCTCTGTCTTCTTCTTGCCGCCCTTCTCCGCCCCGGCGGCGGCCATGGCCCCTCACCGCCGGCACCGGGGGGCCGTCACCCCTCGCGGGCCGCATGCGGCGCCGCGGGGAGCCCTCGGAGGCCGCCCCGCAGCCGGGAGCGGACAGACAGACGGCCGGGCGGACACACGGACAGACAGACAGACGGGGGGGATGCCGGAGCGGAGGAGGCGGCCCTGGGGCTGAGGGAGCGAGGCGGGGCTGCGCAGGCGCGGGCGCCATTTGCCGGTGCGCTGCCCCCGGCTGGGGTTAACAAAGGGCTGGGGAGGGCTTGGGGAAGGGGAACTGCCGGGACCTGAAGGGGGCTCCGGGAAGGCTGGGGAGGGACCCTTTGGCACGGGGCGTAGGGATAGGACGAGGGTTGCCCAGAGGAGCTGTGGGTGCCCCATCCCTGGAAATAGCATCACAGAATGGCTCGGGTTGGAGGGGACCTCAAAGATCTTATCCCACCACCCTGCCATAAGGCAGGAATGCCACCCACTAGACCGGGTTGCCCAGGGTCTCATCCAACCTGGTCTTGAGCACCTCCAGGGAATCCCTCTTGCCCAAGAGCCCAGGTCAAGGCTTGTTTTTAGAGGTTTAGGCTCAATTCCTCACCTGAGGGGTTTTGAAGCTGTGTTGTTCTAGGGACTGGTGGTAGTTGTGTGCGCCTGTGAGCAGTCGGTGAATGGTTTCAGCCCATGCATGGGGACCACACCAGCTCTTGCTTTGAAGTTCCTCTGGCTCAGCCTTGCTCTGGCAAGGTGGCAGCAAGGCTCAGGCTTGTGTGTGCTGAGGAGAGAGTTGTAATGCATTTATAATCGAATCACAGACTCATAAAGGCTGGAAAAGACCTCTAAGATCATCTGGTCCAACCATCTCCCTACCACCAATGTCACCCACTCAACCATGTCCCTAAGCACCACGTCCAGCCTTTCCTTGAACACCCCCAGGGACAGTGACGACACCACCTCCCTGGGCAACTCGTCCCAATGTCTTACTACTCTTTCTCAGAAGAAATGTCTCCTAATTTCTAACATAAACCTCCTCTATTTCATTGAAATAAGTGCACTGACACACTTGACTTTACAAATTTTACTATATGAGGGAAATTCACAGATGAAGGGTGTGTGTGGGAGCGGTGAGGTCTGGCTGCTCCAGCAGTGGTGGTGAGCGGGGAGCAGAGCGTGATATCAAGGCAGCTGCATCACCACGAGCAGCCTGGATGCAGTATTAGAGAGAAAATTCTACATTTAGCTTAAATTTAAATGGTCTTCTGAGTAAGTGTCCTAGCTGAGGTAAAATCCTATATTGTTTTTTGATGAAAACCAGCTAGCGTTTATGTGTGGGTATACTTGTGTTTATATATGCACTCCTGTGTGTAAATATGCAAAGTCACAAACGAAGAACATGTCAAGATGAGAAAAGAAAAACATATTAATGTCCTAGATTTCTAACACACCAGAATCTTGGAGTGATGGCAGAAAATCATGTAATCTCAGGGACAGCATCTCTTACTCAGAATTTTTAGATGGGAATTGGAAAAAGTAGAAGTCAGTTCCTCGTGAAATCTGAGAAATTAAATTCAAGTCATTTAAATGAAATGGGCAGTTTGTAACACAAATTGGGAATTTAATACAAGTGAAAGCATCATAATACGTCGTGTCTCATCTAAACACATTGTTATTCTCAAAGCACTCTACAAACATTAACAGTTTAATGATGTCTTATCTTCTGATTCACAAACTGAGGTTAAAATTAAAAATGGAAAGGGATTATACTCTTCTCTAAAGTGCATTTTATTTATGAGTTTGACAGCAAAATAACTGTTCTGGCACAAAGTATCATGTCTATTGCGGTTTTGAAAGTATATCAAATTGTATTTTGAGGGATGAACTAATGCTGCTAACGGGGTTAGTGCAACACAGCTGAATACTCTGAAATGTTTTTGTGAGCATTGTTTGCTTAATCCAATAATTTCTAATCCACAGCATGGTAGAAGTGTTTCCATTGAGAAGCTGAAGTAATATCTGTGCTATGCTGAAATTTAGAAGATTAGGAGGGCCTGGTTCTGTGGTACGGACTCAAAAGGACACTGAGTACTGGTTGTGTTCAACTCTTTGCTAGACTGAGACACAAACTCAGGATATGTGCAGCAGGATGCTCTTCTGCTGCTTTGACATTGGGGTCAGATTAATTTCCCTTTTGTCATGCTAGCATTAATAATTTCTTATATACTGTTTATAAATGGTGATTGTTCACTTTTGCCTTGTTTTCTTTCCAATTCACAAAGCAAGACTAGAAGTAAAGAAGGCAAAGAAGACTGGAGTAAAAGACTAGAAGTTCTGAATCTGAATGTATGTGATAACACCTTATTTCACCGTGATTTGGACTGATGATGGCAGCTACTGCCATGATATAGATAGAGCTGTCATTCTAGCTTTATGTCTTGTTATCTTGAGCCTGGGCCTACTCACCCTTCCCCCCATGCTACTCCTCTGTTCAGATAAAGAAATGCTACTTTTACCCTCCCCTTCCTCTACCAGCAGAGCCTCTGCCTCTTGTGGGAAAAGCGGATATGTTGGGGAAAGTGGGGAAAATTAGGAGAGTTGAGGGTCTTAGGAGGAAAGCGAGGGGGAAGAAGGGAGTTGTGCTGGATATGGAGAATGTCTCATGCCAACTTGCAGTGCAGATTTCACCATGAAATGGTGGATCCCAAGGGAGCTCTCATCCCTCTGAGATCAGGATGCTGGGAGAGAAGCCCCTTCTTCCTGTGCCAGGCCACCTCCCTTCAAAAGCATGGCAATCCTCTCCCAAAGCTTTGATGTTACAGTGATGCCTAGCGGTATTATGGTTCTATTTTTGGCAGCACTGTAGTGAAAGATTCAAATGCCTTTGGTTGGCTTTTGTGGCAGGTCAAGTGTCTTCTGCTTATGTGACATGAATGACGGATGGACCTGAGGGGTGCTGCTGTGCAAAGAGCCGACAGTCCTAATGAAACAGTGGAGACAAATAGAAAGCTGTGGCTCTAGGGAATGGCAACAGGCTTTGTTAAGTGTATGTGGGCTGAAGCAGGGCTGGCACTTATGGCAAGAGAGAAAGATCGCCCAGATGATCCTCTAATTATATATTTAACACACACTGCTTTAAAAGCCAGCTCTCTTGACTTTGTGATCAATTGATATTCTGTTGGTTAGAGAAATACAAGCCAACACATCACATCAGAGAACAAAAAAATAAATGACAAGCACTCCAATCAGATGCTACTGGATGAATGGGAATATGACATCAAAGATGGAAACAGACACTTAACTGGGGATGGTTTTAAGCCAGGGATTATCAGCAGGCTTGCCTCTGCAACATACCACGTGTGGGTCTCAGGTGTATTATCTAGCAAAGTGGCAAAAAGCTTTCCAATTTTGTAATGTTTCTGATTCTTTTTATGTCAATCCATCCCAAATATTTCAAAACAAAACAAAACAAAAACCTCCAGGTTGTTCTTCATTTACCCCAGACCAGTTCTTTTTTGCAGTACAGCTGCACATGAAAACCTTAACTGTGTTGTAACAAGTCACAGCACTGACACTCACAGGGAGCATAAACTTCAAGGATGAGGTGGGTTTATCACCCCATTAGCTGGGACACCTTACTACATGCATTAAGGAGATCAAATAACATTTACTTCCTTGCTGTCTCCGGAGCAGTGGGACGGCTTACTCTGCTGAAATCAGCATTCTGGTTTTGACTGGTACATTTTTAACTCTCACTGATCTTCTTCAGAGCATGCTCTTACTGGCTGCCAGCAGCCTCTTCTGTGCAAGGACATCTTGTGCCACCTTTTGTGAGTCCTTCTGAGCTGTGCCAGAGCACGGGGGGAATTCTGTCTGAAGGATTTTCTCAGGTCTGAACTATTTCCAGGGTACTCCCTCCTAATCAGTTTATTAGAGGTCCTTCTGCTTTCTTGGCTCAGAGAGTTGTTTTACTGTCTTGAATTAAGGCTTTCTCAGCGCTGGTTTCAATTTTTCCTTTCCCTCCCCCCGTCATGGTTTAGACTCATGCCTTCAGTTTAATGGAGGGCAGACTTGCACTTCTGTGAACTGTGGCTTACAACAGCCCCTGCTATTGCAAATTTTCTCTTCTGGTAGGTGCCTGATGCATCAGAGCTTTAAAGGCAGAGGAAAGAGAGGCTAAAAGGTGTTTGTTCTTTATTTGCTTGTACATGATGTAAGAAAGTTAGTTTATTTGCCTTTTTGCATTAAAGATTACGGTCCTGCTTGGTTATCCTGAGAACCCCAGACCACAAAATAACTCATAAGCAAAACCTCAGCTGACGAAGTGACTCTTTGCAGACCACGTACCTGCTGAAGTTTTGCTGCGTGTTACCCCAAGCAGGAAATGAAAGTGGCACTCCCATGTCAGGGAGCAGGCAGAGTGGGGCTGCCCTGGGAGATGGGGGGAGCCAAGGTGACCCCAGTATGGCTGGTCACTGTGCTGGGATGGGATCTGCTCCGTTTCAAACATCAGTGCCTCCAATTTTAGGGTCCCCACTGTAGAGAGCAGTTTGGGTACCCAAAACTCGATGCAGGCAGATGCCCCCTGCCCTCTCTGGGTGAATTTCATGCAATTTAATCGCACTGTCGTTGTAACACAACACATCCAAATCTCAGTGGTGAGGTTTGGGACAGGATGGGAGAATGACCGAGGGCAGTGTTGTCCTGGCAGCCCAGGTTGGTGCATGCCTTGTGGCAGGCGGCAATCCTTCCTCGCTGTCAGCACTTCCATCTTGGCTCGTTGGGGAATGATTTATCACCAGGGCCAGCCAAAGGAGGCCTTTGTGACACAGGCTTGTAAATACTCTGAAAATAATCTCCTTTTGGGAACAGATAAAATAAGCAATACGAGAAGGAACGCAGAGGACTCCAGATCCCTGTCTGGCTGACCCCAGCCGGTGGGTGAGATGAGGTTAATTCTGCCACAGGATGCATTGCACAAAGCCCTTTAGTCGTTAACATCTGCCCTACTCTGAATGCATCTCTTCTTTTTTGTTAATGTTCGGCACTAATTCCAGACCTTCAGTTTAGCTTCTCCACTCTGGAGAACGATAAATATTTAGGCTGCCTACAATACTTTTATCCCAATTCACTTCTCTGCCCTTTCCTCAAGGAAAAAATAATATTTGTATGTGTCTCCAAGCCAGATCAGTAACTTTTCTAGTGTGGGTTGTAAAAACGTGTCAGTAGAGCAGCAGAACATGGCAAGTGTGTGTCAGCACACCAGCATTTGGGTTGGTTTTGCTGTCCTGGTGCCCTGTGAGGCTGTCCCGTGGGAGCTGGCCAGGGGCTGGGACAGCGGATCCTTCACGTCCTGCTGTGCTCTTGGATCCTGCACATCTTGCTGTGCTCCTGGATCCTGCAGACGCCCAGGACTTCCTTGTCCATGGGTCAGAAGAGCAAGCAGCCCTGCTGGGGGAGATTTTGCAGCAAGATCATAGTAACTGTAGGATAAAAAAAATGAAGTTCACAGGGGAATGAGGTGTGAAAAAAGAAGTAGCTTTTTTGATTTCCATACTTAAAGTTAGTGGGCACGAACCTGATGAGGACTAAAACCCGCATTCTGTTCAGGGAGTTTTAAATCCTGCAACCTTAAAGTAATAACATGCTATAGTTAGCACCTGTCTCCCTCCAGCACCTTCTGCCTTTCAGCATGTTCTAGCAACCAGAGCCCCCAGATGCTGTCTTCTCCTCCTCAGATCTAGTCTTCTTCTGGGAGAAACCCAGAAGGAAAAGGATTAGCTGCAGCTCGATATCTCCTGTTGAGGATGGCTCTCAGTGTTAGAAGATCCACTCCACAAGTTGGCAGTGTGTGTTCCAGTGGCTGAACTTGTTAAAGCTCACAGTACATTAGCCTCAGAGCTGGAAACAAGATCATGGAGTAGTGGAGCCATTTGTGCAAAGTCCAACTCAATGAGTAACGCCGCCTTTTTGTGTTACGGAGGGTGTCAGTCTCTCCATAACTAAGGTTTCAGCAGCTCAGAAATAGGAACATTCAGGACAATGCAGGGACAATGAAGCCAGGGAGAGATTCCACCTGAATTACTGTCATCTCTGTGAGCTTTGCCCTCAGCTGAACTGAGGTACAGAAAAGGAGCACAGCTCTAACAGATGAGCATAGCTGCCATCACACCTACCAAGGAAGGCTCCCAAATATTGGATCTCATCAACAGAAAAAGTTGCTATGAGTAGTTCCAATTCATAGCTTTTTACTGATTTCCCTACAATGAACAAGGGATTTTCCTGAATCTCTTCTACCTGAATAAGCCAATAAATAAATTGCTTCTTCTCTGAATACACACACACACACACAAAAGACAGGCTTGCCAACACATGGGAAAAACCCTTACGGAGGCACACTTTTAACATGGTTTTTGTTTTGTTTTGTTTTTGTAGCAGCAACTAGGAAATAGCAGAACTGCCTTCCTGGTCATGCTGGATTCCCTCATCATTCAGAGGAACTCGCAGCCTCTACACCCCACCGGTCCACATGATTGCAGTTCTATATATACATTTTTAAACAAATCACATTTTTCCATTCCAAATGCTGCCTGTAATGGGATGCCTTCAAGAAAACAATGCATGAGTCATCCTCAAGAGACGTGCGGTGGAGGCACCTCCTTTGGAACAAAGTCATGTACATTCATCTGAAATACCCAGTTATAAACATGATGGTGATACTTACATAATTGCACGATGGCCTTAGAAGCAACCTGTTTTTTATTGTTGTTGTTGTTGTTTGATTTTTTATGACAGTAAGCATTACTGTTGGCTTGTTGATGTTAAAAGTTAGAATAACAGCACACGAAGATTAAAATGCCAGCTCAGTTATAGCTTGTTCTGGGTTATGTTAAGAAAAGAAGCATGAGCCAGTGATCATTTAAAACTCGTAAAACTTTTATTCCTTGTTAAACACTTCTTGTTTGAATGCCTGGATGTAAAAGATACTTTCTGAGGGTTGATTCTAGTGGAACTTCAAGGTGGATGGAGAGCTCACTGGGGATTTTGGTGAGCAAGATAGTAGCACGCATAGACTTCTGTGGATTGTTTTTTTTTTTTTTTTTTCCCTGTGTCCATTTCTGTATTAGGAAAATATTATTATAGAATACATTTTCACAAATTTCCATTCATACATGGACTTTGTGCTGGCTGTGGTTCTCAACCCCTTGGCACTGGTTTCTAGTTTTCCCACTCCGAGAGGTAATGCAAGGAGAGAAAGCTTTGAGAAGGGCTAAATATATGTCGGAGCTTGCTTGTTGCAGGTGTGATGGAAGTCCTCACAAATTATAAATGAGTGGTATGGTTTATTTTGGGAGGAGCAACATCATTTTGCATGGCCTGATGCATGAAATTCAGGGAGTATGGAACCTATACGCCCAGCCAGCAGGCCCGTGGTGTGGCTGCAATGCTCTCCTGTTGCTGCTGTTCCACCCTACCTAGGAGAATTGGTCCTATTGCTCTCTTTGTCACTGGGATAGCATGCATGTGCCATGCATAAACACTAAGCCCAACTTCACCCACTCCCAAGAGAATTCACATGAGCTCTGGTGAGTAATAAAGGCTCAGGAAATCTGGTTAGTTGGCAAGTGAAGAGACTGTACAAAAAAATGAGTCATTCCAGCATCGAGCTGAAGAAAATAAAATAAAATACTTTGCCCCTCTAGCTCCTCTCTCCCCGGTCACACACTGGGCTGGTGCTTTGGACGTGTTTTATGGCACAGAGGAGGGAGATATGTAGGGCCTAGGAGCAGCCTGGACTCCGAATGACTGCTGAAGGAGCAGCAAGACTCGGTGCTAATGAGGCTGCCTGCAGTAACGAGCTTTGAGGAACCATCTTGGAATGATGCTGACGTATTTGTCATGTTCATTTGACTAAATATTTGTTCTGTGGGTAGGAAGAAGCTGGTTTTGAAAGAAACAATGATTAATGATGATTAAGGGAAGCTGCTCTGCAGTTGACTGTAACTGATCCTCTTAGGTTCCAGCACAGTTAGCCATATGTAAAGAGTCTCTGCAGTCAGGACAAACACAGCTTAAAAGTATAAAGCAACAATTTATTGGCTCACACACATGCAAGATAGCTGAGATTTAACAAGCTACCAGAGCTCACATGCTCATGTCCCCTCAAAAGGGGGTCCTTGCAGCAAAGAGTCCTTGCAGCACCAGTCAGGATGGGGTGGGCTGGCCTCTGCTGCTTTCTGGAGCAGATCAGAGTTGTGGGGTTGCTGTCTTTCACCCAGTCTTTCACCGAGTTTTCACCCACCTCTATAATTTTACCTTCCTTATTTTGCCTGGACCTTCTCACGGCACTTGGCCGTGGCCTTGCAATCCTCCCAGAAGTGTGAGCCAAGGTTATGCAGCTGGGCTGCATCAGAGCTAGACCTTGGATCCCTGGCACGCAGACAGTGAAACCTATGGTGGGGTGGCAGGGGAGGTGACAGAGAGAGATAGGGGCATGAGGTAGGGCTTGGGAGAAGCGCTGGGTCTGTCTGGATGCCAGCCCAGGCAGTGTTAACTGAGTGCCTGTTGCTGGGGTGCTGGGAACAGAGCTGCTGCCTTCAGCAGTGTGTGTTGTTGCTGCTTTAGAAAATAATCCAGAATCCAAGCAAATTAATAAAAGCCTTTATGAATATGTAAAGGTCAGACAGTGCCTGTTACGCCGTGGTGTCTCACTCTGTCGGCCGTGGCAATGCGTCGGTGTCTCCCCCAAAACACACACACCACTGCATGGATATAACAGGGCAGTTTCCCCCAGGCAGCGATGGGGCTGTGACACAGTCCCCGACCCACTTTTACCCAAAATAAACAACGCTTCTCACTGCCCCCCTCCTGCCTGCAAGCCACAGGATCGTCAGCTCCAAGGCCAGATTCATGCTGTTGTGAACAGCTGCAGATCACTGATGTCAGCGGAGATGTAAGCACTTAGGAAAACCACGAGTCCAGCTCGGGGTGGTATGCTGGATGAATGTCAGTGGAACAACTCACTTAACCTATCTGAAATCCTCCCGAGGCTTTCTTTAGATGGATGGATTCTTCCCTGCCCTGTGCAGCCCTGGCGTGTCCTGTCAAGCAGCAGTGTTACTGCATTGCCACGCAAGTGATGCTTGCAGCAGGTGAGAGGCTGGCTGCACTAACTCCATCACAGAAATGAGACTGTACAGGGCTTTGTGTCTCAAGGGACCGAGAAACACGATGTCCTGCAATGCAGGAACTGCGAAACCTACTGAGGAGGTGCAGGCCCTACATGGCTAGCGAGAAGCATGGTTATGGTGTTCAAAGGGCTGCTCCAAAGAGTCTTAGTCTTGCAAGATGCATCCCCTCTGGCTTGGTCTTGCCAAGTGTCTAAAAACATTAATCCTGCTGGCATAGATCCTGAGCTACAGAGATCTAAGCAAAGCAGAGAGCCAGCCCTGCAGAAGGTCAGGCTCAAAACAGCGACCGATGATTGCAAAGGCTTATTTTTGTTTCTGTTCTCACAAGAAGAAAGGAAACTGAACATGGAAATGGAGAAAGGGGGGCCAAATTTATCTCCTGCAGCTTCTGCACCAGCCTCCAGAACAATGCTGCTGTGCCCGAAGCACAGTGGGGCAGGTGGGGTGAGCTTTGGTGCAGGCAGTTACCTCTGATAGACCGTGTCTGCCCCAGATGAGGATGTCCTGGTCCCATTCACTGCTCAGGGCAGCTGCACGGGGGTTGCACAACAGTTCTCCCTTAAGCTGTGTCCGCCCCAGGAGGTTGTGTTGTCAGTGCTGAAATGGTAGGTAAGTAAACAGGATATTTCGTGGTATGCGTGTGTGGGAAAAAAAAAAAAAAAAAAAAGGTGTATTGCTTCTTTTAGTTCAGTCAAAACAAATTTTTGTACTGACATTTGTATGAGAAATTCTGATACCGTAAGAATATTCAGTCCTAATCTTCATTGAAGTTACACAATGAGGTATTTCCAGATTACCAAGGCAGACTTCTGAGGCTGACACGAGCATAGTAAAGATGAGCAATCAGTGCTCCTGGTGGTCTTTGTGCAGCCACAGTCAGATACAGGCTGATCAGTGATCTGACCGGTGTGAATGACAGTGGTTTGGGATGTTTACAGCAGGTAAATGACAAAAATGAGGAGAAATAATAAAACTCAGCACTGGGATGCAACAAGCCAATGAAGGATATGTGCCTGGGCCAGGGAGAGACAACAGGATCTGTACAGGCTGAGTTCTGGGTGTCCCGTCTTCTCCAGCCTAGCCTGAGGCTGTGGGAAGAGCAGACAAGGCGCAGGCTGTGCAGTTGGTGCCCGCACAAGACCAGCCAGGCTCACAGCAAAAAGATAACAGGAGAAGCCAGCAGGCTCAGGGACACGACACACAGTCTCCAAGTAGAAACAAATTTCAGTCTGAGACCTTGAAGATGAAACAGAGCCGAAACACTTGTAAACCCTTTGAGAAGACACAGGAGGGGGGAGATCACCTCTCAGCAGCTCCCCGTGGAGACAAACTGGCAGAGGCAAGGGGAGAGGGGTCATAAAGGAAATTAAAACAAATCCAGTCCTGCTGGAGGATGGCAAGCCTGACAATTGTACGTGTGGACAGTTTTCACTGTTTTAGAGATACGCTTTATCTAATGGCTTTCATATGCAAGTGTAAGATAATAGAGTTTAAGCTGGCCATTCATTACTGCTGTCATTGATTCTGGAGAAAACAGAAATAGTTATGTGTGAAGAACGAGGGCACTCATAACTCATGGTCTGGGAAGTGCAGACAGGGCCCTGGCTGAAGGCAGAAGCATCATATTTCAGCACACACACACACACACACAAAAAGAAAAGGTGATAGCCAGAGGCTTGGGCTGTGGGAAGAAACCTGCTCAGACTGAGGTGAGAGGCGTTCTTCAAGCACAGGAGTGCTAAGAAGCTGCTTTCCCACATTTCACAAACACTTTCTGAGTATTTTCTTTCCTTTTGTGTCTTCTTCCTATGCCATATCCATGGTTTCCCTAATATTGTGATTTAACTTAATTGTTGGTTAAGTGGAGTTTTTTAAGAAGTCTTTTGTAAAAACCTTTTGAAGCATCTTTTTTTTTTTTTTTTTTTTTTTAAATTTTAATTTAATTTTTCCCTTTCTAACAGGGGTACATCACTGGGGGAGCAGTGCCCTCCTTTCAGCTGTGTGACCCCCACCTTTCAGCTCGCTCCCGAGCAGCCAAGCACTGACAGCATGTTTCTGGCCTGCCAACCCTAATACCCTGGGCAGTAGACGTCTTCTTTTAGCAGCAGACATCTGCTGCCAAATTGCTTTGCCAATGCTCTTCTGATTTCTAGGCAGCCTGAAATCCAGGACAAGCGTGCTCAGGAAGCTGGGCAGAGGGCATGTCAGGCTTCCTACCTGTTCCTACATGGAGCAGCTGCTCAGCACACGAGTCCCTGAGTGTACCTTTGCCTGTTGCCAAGCTCAAACCCTAGGGCCCTGCCTTCCAAGCCCCACGTTTGGCTGCCCTGGAGGTCTTGTCTTGGAAGGAAAGGGAAGGGAAGGGAAGGGAAGGGAAGGGAAGGGAAGGGAAGGGAAGGGAAGGGAAGGGAAGGGAAGGGAAGGGAAGGGAAGGGAAGGGAAGGGAAGGGAAGGGAAGGGAAGGGAAGGGAAGGGAAGGGAAGGGAAGGGAAGGGAAGGGAAGGGAAGGGAAGGGAAGGGAAGGGAAGGGAAGGGAAGGGGCAGTAGATGGACTTGATGCCTGCCTTGCCCTGTGCAGGCAGTGGGAACTCCTCAAATGAAATTGTAGCAAGAATATATACTAGTTTTTTCGTGTAAACATTCAGTATTTTTATTGTGAATAAAATTAAACACCTCAAATATAAAAGCCTTCAATATATTTTCTTTTCAATTTATACTGGTTTACATAACCAATTTCTAATATCTCATTTATTTTAACAAACCTTTGTTTTGGACTTACGTATCTTTGGAGTGCAACAGCGAAGTATTCTTCTAAAGTTAGTGATTGTTATATCTTTCAAGAGATGTTTAACAAGTTCATTTCCTTTTCATCTAATCGTTTAAAAATATCTGGCCGGGTCATTTTTATTTACACATAGTAGATGAGGTTTGAATCATTTCCTCTCATTCTTTTTTATCGCGCATCTCTTGAGGGAGTGTAAAATAGAGCAATAACACTGACATGTTGCTTTCTGCCCATTTCACTCCTCCACCAGTTTTCAGGACGAGGATTTGCACCGGCCCTGCTGGCGCTGGAAGTGTTAACACCTGGACAGCGAAATCCGTGCTCAACCCCATCCCCTCCAGCAGATGTCATTGCGACAATGGGAAATACCGCTGGGGATGCTTGTGATGAGAGGTCCTGTGCCAAGGGAGGCAAAAAGCTTTCTTGTAGTAGGCTTCCTTTCTGTCAAAATGTGATAGCTCTCTCAGCGTTAGCATTTACAGAGTGCATTTCGTTTCTATGATGCTTTGAAAAGCATGGTGACTATTAAAACGTAGTCACCAGTCAGGTCACTGGGCTGTGGTTCGTGGCAGCAGGGTTTATACGCTGTGAGGGTGGCCACAAATACAGATGTATACGTGCACACGTGCATGTGCAGTTCTGTTTGTTGGCTGCTTGCTTTTTCCCAGCTATAGAGCTTTATTCATTTGGCGTCCCCTGCTCAATGCCATCTCAGGCTTTCTGTCATACTTTATTTATTTATTTGCTTATATTTTTTCCCCCGGTTCCTCCTTGGAAGTGATTTCTCCGAAGGAAAAGCAAAATCCTCCTACTTTGTTTCTATCAACAATGAATCTCCCCCCACCTACCAGCACCCGGTCACTTTTAAGACTCGGGGCTGTCTGAGTGAGCGATGTGTCTTACGATGGTTATTTAGTGGTGAACAAAGCCACGACCTGACAGTATAACTGGCTATAATTTTAATCTGTCACACAGAGAGTAAACCCCCAGAAAAGGCAGGAGACAAGTCAGTCCCTGGCAGTGACACACACAAGGGCTGCCAGGCTGGAACACACAGATCTGTGGCAGAGTTAGAGAAATGGGTTGGAAATATGTTTAGCTATTGTCAAATGCTGATCTGATTTTATCAGGGAATAATACCTAAGATCATGAAGTTCTTGCACAAAACAGAAACCTTTTTTCCCCTTGGATGTCCCAGTGGTTTGATCAGATATGTGATATGTACCTAACGCGTGTGGTCCCTTTTTAATTTCAATCACCAATGTTCTTCACGACAGAAGGATGCTACAGTGAGGTGCTGTCAGGTAACAGAGCACAAGCTGAGCCACGTGAAGCAAGGAGTCTGCTGGGCTGAGATGTGACTTCCTAAAAATCAACAGGGTGCATCTACATCAAATAACAAGTCCATAATTTGAATGTTCTCTTTTCACCAGATAATAGCCCTATGAATAATAAGTTTCTCTTCTTTAAAATGTCAGGCTTTGAGAAAGTAGACAGCAAGAAAGCAGGGCACTAATGGCCCGATTAGCTTGAGAGGCTGCTTCTCCTCCTTAGCACAGTGTCTAAGACTGAAGCCTGTCTCTGCAATCAACATTGTAAGATCTAGGGAAAATGGCCAGATGATTAGACCAAATTTGTGACCTCCCACATTAGGGGGAAAGTGAGCCATATTGGCAAGATTTTTTTATTGTTCACATTAAAAAAAAAAAAAGTTGGCTGGAATTTTGTCCTTGACCAAGTAGAAAGACTCTCTGCTGGCAGGAAGACAAAATATTTAGTTAAAACAAAACAGTTGATGCTCTTGACGGAGCAAGAGCAGGCACCTAGTCTGATTGTTTTGACAAAGTGAAACCATCTCAAATGAAATATCAAAAAAGGCCCATAAGTGTCTATTAAAATACATGAAGAGAGAGGGATGCAAAGATATAGATGCCAACTATAAAAGCAGAAGGTGAAGTAGGTTATAATCTGTCAGAAAAGGTGACAACATACAACTACTACCTCATGTCTGTTTTGGATTTTGCTTCAAATAGGTAACTTTTTGGTACGCATATAGTCCTGTTTAAGAATGCTTACATTCCCGTTAACAGTGTTCTCACTCTTATTCTAAAAGCATTCCATAAAGCTGTAATTTAGTATTTCAAGTTTCACTTAAGTCTTAAAATATTCAGTCTGCAACCCATTACTTTGAGAGAAGAGAATAAGTGCAGCTGATAAAAGCCCGAAAGATCAGAAGATAACTCATGAAGAGGTATCGCTCAGTTCTCTGTACCCGCCTTAAATCATGGTCAGTACACCTGAACTCTTCTTACAAACTGACCTGCTGGTAATTCCACGTTTTCTTCCCACGACCTGCTCCAGCTGCAGTGCTATCTGTGTGGCTGGAGCAGGACTTCCTAACACCCACCTTCTGCCTCCCTTGCTGCAGTTAGCCCTATGATATGTTACCCTGTCTGCTTTAAAATAAGCGTTATGCTCCCGCAGGGCTATGAGCCTTAGTAATACAGCTGGAGCCTTAGTGTTTCTAGGGGGAATAGTTTGAATTGTGGAGTCTTTGGACCAATGCTGGTTTTTGTGTCTTGGAAGAGGTACAGCTGGGGGGCGGATGGCATCCTGGTGGGGGTCGCGTTGGGTCAGATCAAACTGATGTTGCTGTGTGGACCTACTGCTGCTGCTTTTTAGGGCTGCTTCCACTGGTGCTGCGTGGAGCCCACTGCAGTATACGTACTAAGGGCTTACTAACACAGGACATCAAGCCTCTTATCCAGGAAGGCAGAAGGAGCTCACCTCCTGGTTTAGGGGTTAATGGGGTTACATCAGAAGGGAGAGGTTCCATTAACAAAGTGTGTGCCTGGGCTTCCAGCCCTTGAGATTCAAAGGCAGAGCTCACCAGCATGACCCGAGGGTCAGCAATAATGCAACACCAGCCACTAGCGTTGAGCCCAACCCCACCCTCTTCATCAGCAATCGCAGTCTGGCATTGCACGGGGATATTGCATAAAGTCCTGCTGCTTGGCAGCCTTTCTTTTGGTACCTTGCTTAGCAGGGAGGGCTGTGGTGCTGAGGATGTGCAGGAGGCTTTGTGCTCTGGTGGGTGTCTGCCACCTTCTTCCAGCTCCCCAGCACAGCCTCCCCTGCTTGCGGTTCTGTCCTGTTGCTGAGTAGTTGTTTTTATGTCTTGTGAGAGCAACCTCCACGCATTTCTCCTCTTCCCCTCCCTTTTATTGAGTGCTGGTTTCTAGGACTCCAGGCTGTGTGGGCCCTGAGGCAAGGTTTATGTCTGTCCCCTCCAGCAATTAATCCTGGTAACTGCTGCACTACAAACCTACGTGCGTGCTTTTAACCTCTGCTTGATGTTACCTCTGCTTCAATCATCACAGTCACAGTGCAATGTGTTCTCAGGGAAGTGTAAGGAAGAAGAAGCAATGGGCTTCCCAGCTCTCCTGCTGTAAGAACAGTTTATTCATTATTTAATTTTATTAAGATTTAGTTCCTGTATTTTTGTTAAACTTTGCTTTACATTAGTGGTACAGTGAGAACATTTTTTTTTTCTCTTACTGGATCCACGTAGTAGCCTCTCCTTAAAATTTAAGCAAAGTCAGGAGCTACATGTATTACATTTTATTTTCTAGTGTTGTAAATACTGTTCCTTAGTTTTGAGATAATACAAAGAAATGGAGACTGAGTTCTTCAGTGTTTGAGTCAAGCAGACATTAGTGATTTTTCACTTTCCTGAAAGATCTTGTAAAGAGATTTCAGCCACAGCAGTTTTCTGTCAAAATGTGGTTTTGATAAAACTTAACTTTTTGTAGGAACATAGCAGTTTTGTTTGTGTTTTTAAGAAAAAGTTATCCAAATATTTTATTAGTGGTTGAAACTAGAATATTAAGAGGAAAACCATAATTGCAAACTGAACATCTGATGCTGTCAAAATATTTATTTCTGCCAGTTGTTTCCCAAAATAAAAACTGCAGAATTTGTTTTGCAGAAAGTGTTGACTTTTCATTTTCGTTTGGAAGGAAATTTCAGAATATCCGTTTTTTGTTCTTAGGCCAGCATTATTTTCCTTGAAACTGCTTTCAAGGAGGATGTCAGAGCAGTAGCCTCCGGGGACCCTTGCATTTGGTTCGAAGCCCTTACAACTCTGCTGATTAGAAGAACGACTTGGTGCTTGCTCATGGTCCAAATCAGAGGCGCTATCAAAGGCTCTGTGAAGGGCAGAGCGAGTTCTGGGTGTTGTTGGCAATGTTAGCTGAATTTCCAATCAAGACAGGACTGCTCTTAATTCTGAAGTGAGCGTTATTCCAGCCTGCCTGGCACAGAAGGGTTGCTCCATGGAGGTGCTACCAGCCTGCAGCCGCGGTCACGGCTCGCCTGGCCTAGGCTGGAGCTGGTACAGAGGAGTGACACAACGTCTGCCTCCCTAAACAGTGCCTTTCTCGGTGTCTTGCAGGCTGTGGATTTGGTATCGGATCAGATGACTGGAAATAACTGCTATTTTTTCCCGATGTCCAGATGCACTGTTTTTTTAAAAATGGACTGTGCATTGAATTGAGCTTTAAGAATGCGGTCATATGACCGAGATTACAGTTGTTAAGTATTTATTTATCAAGGATTTCTATTTTTGAAGAGGCTAACAACCCCATTATAGTTTGCAATCCAAATATAAGAACTTACAATGAAAAATGCAGATCAAAAATAGTCAAACGGGCAGAAGCTGTTGGTTCCAAATTATTTTCCCAAGCAACAAGAATACTTTGTGAAAACTAAGGGAAACTGCTTCCTGGAAAAACTGTTTCTGAAACAACACTGAACAGCCTTGGCTGCTGGGGAAGTGCAACACAAGTCCTGATTCTTTGTGGCTCTCCTCTTAGAGGGCAACTTGGAATGGACTTCTAATGGGAAAAAAACCTGCCACAAACATAAGATTAAAAGGGAATAAATGAGGTGTACCTCTGTGCATGGAAATATCAATCCTTAGTGAAAGGATGCACTGCAAAGAGTTTTGGACATTTAGGGTATTTAAGACTAATGTCCTAGGAGTGCCTAAAGCACTAAAATAATTTAAGCAAAATGAGAAAGTAATACCAGGTAAATTATTCTCTTTCAATAATGTGACCTGAAGTTGCAGAACTGTCAATGTATCTCATGTGAAGTATTTGTGTGCCTTTTATTTGTACATGAATCATTACTTTTACTAATTGTTAGAGTCATAATGCATCAACAACAGTAACATTAATAACTAATGACAGTATGATCTCACTGCCTCTCTTTGCAACTAGCAGGGTCACCTAACATGTCACAACCCACAACAGCTCTGGGATACAGCATTCACATCAGCACCTGCACTCCTTGCTGATGCTGTATACATGATAGGTCTGAGGATACAGGCTGAAAAATTTGTTTTTAAACTCCTCTTGCACTGCTGCATTTTTACTCCCATGGTTTGTTCTGTATTCCATGCTGCTCCCAGATCTACAGGACTGAGCACAAAACCAGGTCAGGGAAGAGAATATGTTTTTTAAATGGTCTTTTTTCACTTGGTTATCTTCAGATTGAATTGGTTTGGCTACTCAGGTAATTGTGTGGTCCCAGAAACCAAAAGGATTTCAGAAGAAGGTACAACCAGCAGGTGGGAAGCGTTCTGATGGGAGCTGCTTATGCCCGCACTGTTGGCAGAAAGTGATGGAAATGCAAAGACTCTCTGTTACTTGGTAATTAGAAGGGGAAAAAAGAGCATTAAGCAATCTGGCTCTGATTCAGATGTATGTTCTTTCTAAGGTGAAAAAAAAAAAAAAGAAAGAAAATCTTACTCATAAAGTTCTGTTTAGTTGTTCCTAAGACTGTGTCATTTAACTGTCTCTCTTCGTCTTACTGTAGTAAAATAACAGAACACCCGTACACCTTCGTTGGAACTAATACCATCTCTTTTTTCAGGAAAACAGACCCATTTTATCCAGTGTCATAGAAACTGATGCCAGAATGAAGTTAGACCATAAAACAGTGGGAGTAACATAACGAGAAATGACTTAGTAAGAAAGACATTTACATTCTAAAAGCAATTTCCATGTGTTATTTGTGTTATTGAAGATCCTTGAAAATAACCCATACATTTCCTTGTCACCGAATGCGAATGACACACTGGACACACGTGGAAATGAGTGGTACGATGGTACAGGTCAAGACACAGCTTAAGCAGAAAGACACCGAAGAGTGGATGCAAGAAGGATGGATTTTGAGTGAAGGTGTTGAACCTGCCGGCTCCTTGGGCTCCAAGCTCCGTGTAACCAACTGGTGTGGGAACGGAGATCCTCTATGGAAAGGGAGCTGTGGGGCAAGGTGTGGGGGAGCTGAGCCCCGGAGCAGCGGGTGCAGGGGAACACCCCTTGGCACAGTGGGACACCCCTTGATACAATGGGACCCTCTTGGCACAATGGGACCCCCTTGGCACATTAGGACACCCCTTGGCACAATGGGACACCTCTTGATACAATGGGACACCCTTGGCACAATGGGACACCCCTTGGCATAGTGGGACCCCCTTCATACAATACGACATCCCTTGGCACAATGGGTCCCCCTAGATACACTAGGACACCCCTTGGCACTGTGGGACACACTTGGCACAATGGGACACCCCTTGGCACAATAGGACACACAATAGGACACCCCTTGGCACAATGGGACCCCCTTGATACAATGTGTGCAGGGACATCCCCAGGCGCAGCGGGTGTAGGGGATGCCACTGCGGGCCCTGCCAGCCCCCGGCGCAGATTACTGATTAATTTAATCCGCATTGATCCCGCGGATTACCCTAAGCATGTGCTCCTGAGGATTAAAAGTTAATCCCCGAAGCACGCTTGCAAGGAAAGCGTCGCAAACAAAAAAATAAATGAAATTAGAACTATCATTAAAACAAAAAGTGGCTAATTATGCTCGCTCCGTTTTATTCCAAGGCAATTCTCCGGAGCAGCCCGAGCAGGACCGACCCCAAAAGGCAGGGACAGGGGCAGTGCTTATAACGGGAGGCGCCACCTCCAGCCCTCAGCCCGCTGCGGGACCCCCAGGGCGCCGCCCGCCCCCCCCGAGGCTCCCTCACAGCCCCGCGGCGCCGCCCGCCCTGCCCGCGGGACGGCCCCGCCCCCCGGCGGCGAGGAGAGGACCCCATTGGCTAGCGTGACCGCGCTTCGCACGCCCATTGGCCGGCGCCGCCGTCAGGCAGCGGCCGCTCGGGCGGTGCCAGCCCGCCGCCTCCCTCCCGCCGTCGCTCCCCGCGGGCGAGCGCGTCCGTGAGCAGCGGAGGCGCCGCGGGGCGGGCGGGGTGAGTGAGCGAGGGAGCGCGGCGCGGCGCGAGCCGGGGCGCGCGGCCGCTGAGGGAACTCGGCGGGGCCGCGCGGGACGGCGGCGGCCGTTGGGCGGCCAACGGCTGCGGGGAGCCCCGCACGGCCCGGGGGCAGCCGCTTCGTGCCGGTACCCGCCGGGGCGGGCAGGGCAGGGCAGGGCAGGGCTGGGCTGGGCAGCGCCCCTCCGGCTCCGGTCCCCCCCGTGCCCAATCCGTCCCCCGAGGGCTGCGGGAGGCGGCGGCGGGCAGACAAAGAGCTGCCCCCCGGGCGGGTAGCGGGAGCGGTGCCGCGGCGTGCCGCCCGTCCCCTCTCCGCCTTTTTTTTTTTTTTAATTATTTTTCATTTTTACCGTTTTATTTTATTTATTGGCTTATTTATTTATTTATTTATTTATTTTCCGCGGTGCGGGGCGGGCAGGGGGTTCCGAGAAGTGGCAGCAACAGTTGTAAGCGGCGAGAGTTGGCGGCCGGGCGGCGTGAGGAGGAGGAAGTGCTGCGGGAGGCAGTGCCGGGGGAGCTTTCGCTATCGAGCCCAGAGCGCCCCAAAACGCGCCCCAAATCGCCCCATCCCGCCCCAAATCGCCTCATCCCGCCCCAAATCGCGGCAGCTCGCCCCGCGCCGTCTCCCAGAGGCAATACCCGTGGCAGAAATAACGCCCGCGGGCTGGTTCCCGTGGTCCCGGGAGCTGCCCGCCTCGTTTCTCTTGCAGCCGGAGCCCAGCTCTGTCAGGACAGTTGGGTGTCCTCGAGGAAGAGGTTCGGTACCCGAGGAGTGCGTGTCTAGCAACGCCGCTCGATCTCTGCTGGCTGCTGGTACCGGCTGCCGATACACGCGACGACCGTAGAGGGATCAAATATTAGCTCCTGTTGATCGCCGCTAAGTAGTTGTGTCAGCTGCACGCTCAGGCTTCATGCCTAGTGTTGTTTGATAAGCGACTTGAGCGCAAGACACCGCGAAGGAGCAGTTTTAGGTGGCAAAGTGTAGAGCGACGCCGAGGATTGGTTGTCACTGCGTTTAAAAGGCTTTTCTGCAGGTTTTTTTTTTTTTTGCCTCTGGATGCTACAAAGCATCTTTTCAGAAGCTTGTGCCTTTCACAGCATGCCTTCCTCTGTGACAGTGCCGTGCTTTTGTTGTCATCTCCACCTTCCAACAAGTTCTTTTTAAGTTGTGAAAAGTCAGTAGCCTTGGAAAACTTGGTGAAATTAACTTCCAGTCTATTTCACTTTCATCAGTGAAATACTTGAGCTAATAGTAACGAACTTTAAAGTTGAGCTGAATCCATCTGGCGTTGTGCTTGGATACGTTTATTTCCTCCAGAGTAAGGAGACAACGTGAAAATACTACTTTTGAAATGCAAAGCTTGGCTTCTTCTTTACTGTGCTAACCTTTGTGTGAGACAGGGTGCTTTTAACAGGCCTTTTAACAGAGGGGTGACAATTTTGAGGAAGTTCGTGTTGCTGCGGATGATTTATTAATTTTAGCATTTCACTTCCTTTCAGTGTTGAGCTGTTTTAGGAGACAAGTTAAGTTTACTCAGAATGCTTCTTACAAGGAAGAAGGCTTTTATGGGCAGAATCATCTCGAGCTTCTGAGATAGTTACAGGAATGGGAGGGTTCCCTTTCACTCGGGAAAGTTCATGGTAGACATGTTCACAGGCATAGCTGGATGGTTAAGTCACTTGGATTCTAATTTGTAAAGACTTGTATTGCAAACAAGAATGTGCGAAAGATATTGCAAGGCTAGGCCCTGTAAGTGGTATGTGTCATCTGTATTTTCCTTAGCACAATGGGGCTGGCCCTACGCTCTGAGCCCACTTACTGATGCAAATGTTATGACTGTATCAAGCCTAGCAGTAAGTCACGGAATTAATCTATTTCTTGGTACGTTATTGCACACAAGGAAACACGTTCATATCAAGAAATGCCTTTTCGTTAAATCCTACCCTAGGGTAGGTAGGTTATCTCTGATCTGTGACTTCTTTTAGCATGTGCAACGTGAAAACCACCTTGTTCGTTCTGGAGATTTATCTTACTATCATTAGTTTGCAAATGTTGCCTACTGTCTGGCTATTTTGATTAGAAAATTAATATGCATTTTATGGCTCAACTTGACACTACTTTGTTTCAGGTTCTGTGGAAGTTTGAGAAATCTGCATGATTTGTAAGAGAAAAGTCACAGTTCCCAGGTTTTCCTTTGGGACTAAGAGCCTGCAGAGTGCTTTCTATGTCTGAGGCTTACAAATGGCATTTGAATGAGTCTTAAATGTTTATGATAATGATAATATTCGAACCCAGTGGGTCTTGTACTCTTACAGAGATCACCTGGCTGCTCTGCAGACATGCTGAGCCTCCATTGGGAGCAGCTTAGACTTAGTTAGTTGGATCACCAGGTTCATTACCAAGCCCTCATTTAGGTAAATGCCCTCTTTGCATAACCTGGCACGCTTCCTGTCTAACAAATGCAAGGTTGGGTGCAAGCTTATGCTTAAGTCTGCCGTTGGATTTGTGCAGGTGCTTTTGTTAGCATAGATGGGGATTATGCACGAGTCGCTGCACTTGTGTGTTACTGAAGATCCTAACAGTTACCAAGCAGTCGATCTGCCAGAGTAATAAGTGTGAAGTTTAACCAGGAGATCTGTCACATTGTGTAGGAAACGGGAAGCCTGATGATATGACCTTCGCTGTCTGTGTATGCTCTGTCTCCTTAGGTTAGGAGAACTAAGAGCCCAAATCTCCTACGCTTAAAAACAACAACAAAAATACGCAATGAACAAACACACACACAAATCCTCCCAAACTGAAGACTGTGCAAATACTGATGCGTAATAGCTTGATCACTGGAGTGGCTGTGTGTAACCTCCTAGACTTCTGTGGTGTTATGAAAATACAAAGTGCTTAAAACTTACTGCTCAGCATGCTGGTTTGGTTATGACAGGATGGATTTGGAAGTTCTTGTTGTACTGGAATCTGATAGTTTGCTGTCTGACAGAACTATGCCTTTTGATTTGCTGATGCTGTTCAGTTTAATCATAGAAGTATTTAAAAAAAAAAAAACAACAGCTCAACCACACACACACAAAAAAACAACCCCCCAAACCCACTAAGTAAAATTGTAGGCATCATATCTTTTCTTTAAGTCTGTATTTTCTTTCTTTTATGAAAGAGTGGCCTTTTTGGCCGCTCGCTGCCTTCAGCTGCCAGAATTGAAGTGGGGAGTATTAAATGCACATTTGAGAGTGAAGGATGTGTTAGAATTAAAACATTGTTTTATTATCATCAGTTAATTAGGAACTTAAATTGGATTAATGTATTTGTAATGCTTCTTGAGATAATCTTGGAAGGCAGCAACAAAGTGGTGTCAGGATGAAGACTGGAATCTGTGTCAGGTCAGTGTAGTTGAATAAAAAAATATACTCAAGTATGAAAAATGCTTTTTAATTATGCCAGGGCTGCAAAGCGCCTTCCAGGGCACTCAAGCTCTGCACGCCATTAAAATGATTTCTTAGTTCTGCGAGGCTGAGGGTCTTGTTTCTGCATCTTCTCTGACTGTAAGTGGTTAGGGTTCTGTCAAATTGGTGTTGGAACTTTGCTAGCTTGCAAACTTGAATCCTTCTGGTTTATATTAAAAGCCAGCTGAAAGAGCCAAGCGTTTAACATACTGCTCATCTAAACTGATGCAGGATATTAAGTGTTTTAGTCCTCCTGGTGAAACTGCTGTGAAGCCTTTGTCCTAATTAGGATCAGGTTCGAGACCAGCAGAATAAAAATAGAGCGCTGGCTTACTCTCGTCAGGCGCCTTACTTACGGTGACTTCTTTAGCCGCATCCCCGCGTGAACTCGCATGCTTTGGTAACAACTGGGGAGCTAGTGAATGAACATAATGTGGCTTGCAGCCCCCGTAACGCTGCAGCGCTCAGGACGTGACCCGTCCTTGTCATCCCACTGGCAGAAATGGGAGAATGGTGCCGCGGTTATTTCAGGCTCGGTTTATAAGGCCTGGTTGTAAATTCCCAATGGTGCGCAAATTTAATGTGTGCTCCATAAACAGTTGTTATCGGGAGCGTTATTTATTAGATTTGGAATCAATAAAGCACGTGGAATTTGGACCGTGCTCAGTAATCATCACTCTCGTGTATGGAGAGTGGCATGAAAAATGAGACCGTGCCTGAAAACATTTTTACTCCTTTTTAAACAATCGGCATTGTAGGAGAGTCGGTCGCATATCATCTGATTGCGGAGAGGAAGATTGGAAACGGGCTATCTCTCCAAAACAGATGTATGTTTGCATTCTTCTGTCTCTAGCCCCCAATGATAAGAAATGCTCTGTAGCAAACAAAGCACAACAAAGAGATGTAGGTAAAAGCAGTTCTGGCTGAACGGTTGAACACGCCTACTGCTGGTGCACGAGTCACCGAGTGTTTGCTCTCCATCCTGACTGGAATAAGTGCTCTTACTCTAAATTTAGTGCCAGAAGCTTTCTGTGTTTGGGGTAGCTTAGAGAGCTGTTACAGACAGCTCTCCTAGGTAAGAGTTAAGATACCATTAGCATTTTGTTACTTTTTTTTTCTATTTTGAAGCTAACCTTTAATTAAAAATAGCATAGCCTGCTCCGTGCTGGATGCTAATTGCCGCACTTCAGTGCTCTAAGCCTTGCTGTCTCCTCAGGGCTCCTGCTGTTTGCACTGGATAAATATTTATGCTTCAGCAAGGTGCTAACTCCAACCTGAGGAACAGTGCATACAGCCTTAGTATTTTTGTTAATACTAAACACTACTATTACGATGTTTTATTGCAGTCCTTTTTTTATTTTCTTTTAGAAACGGGGGGAGGAAGCCCGTTATGCTCTAAATATGCAGCCTTTGCAAAATGAAGTAGATTCTTGTGGGAAGACTTTTGATTGGAGGTAGAGAATTAAGTCGAATGCTCAATAATTAAGCTGTCTAGCAGTCTGAGCATTGTGCACAAGCTAATGTTGGATAATATAAGGTCTTCATGAATGCCTGGTTGATGGACAAGGCTGAACTATATCATTGTGGTTTGTTTTCAAGTACTTGAATCCGTTCTCATTTCTAAATAAAATTGTTTTGTACTTTTCTTTTTAATCCTAATGTATTTGCTGTATCGAAGGAAATGACTCAAGTATCAGTAAAAGTTGTAAGTTGGCCTAATAAATATTAAGAATCTCCATTTAATAGTTTTTATTGCCATCTACCATCTCTTAACGTTAGGATGCTTGAATGTTTTTAAGCAGCCTATCCTGTAAGCATGCTGGATATGCTGTATGGTCTCTGTTTGTCTCTATAGGATCTTCAGGCAAGAAAATGGAAACTTTTTTCCATGGTAAGCTTTTTCCTTAGTGCTTGCTGGCTGAATGAATTTGTCTGGTATTCTTCCAGAGGCGGAGCAGGTTGCAAAATCAGACTGTGGCTTCCAACACCTTGTGTTGGGCTAATGAAGGGAAGCTTGGTACTAAAGCAACAGTTTAACGTGCCTTCCAGTAACTTTACATTTTGGCAGTGAGGTTCTGAATATTCTCCCACAGTTTGTGGTTAGTAGCACATCTGGCTGAGCCAGTTGCTTTCTGCTCAGTTAAGATAATACCTTTCTTATTGCTCTTCTCGAGGTTGTGCTAAAATACTTACAGTTTTCATGTCACATGCTGGGGACATGCTACTACTTTTACTCAGTTGCAGCTTTTAGGCTTAATAAGCTGTAGTCTTTCCACTTACATCTCTCACCCTCCCAATTATATTGACTCTATATATCAGGTCTAGAACGACTAATAGGCTCTTGCTTTTTTTTTTTTTTTCCCCCCTTTTTTTTTTTCTCCCCCCTGCTTTGAACTGAATTCCCAGTGCAGCAGCCAGAGGAGCAGGTGATGGGCTTAGACAGGAATTCTGTACATCTGCTCACACAGCTTTGTGAGTGCTTGTACTGTATTTACCAATGCCTCTCTTTCTTGAGAAAATATAATTGACTTTTCATTGTAAATCTGAGGAGGGAAAAAAAAAGAAAAGTTGTGCCCCTCCCATCCCCATTTTCTCAGCAGCATTTTGCATCATTACTGTAAGTGGCAGGTATTTTCACCACAGCATTGCTACGCTGTCATGAAGCACGGTATTTCAGACAATCAAATTTGGCATGTCACTTGGTGAAACACAACAAAAGAAACATCTGTTCTGCGAAGTACTTAATGATACTGCTTGAAGTGGCTGGATTCTCTTTTCAGTTAGAATTGTTTGAAGTTGGTCAAGATAGCTTGAAGGCTTGAGCTCAAGTTGTGTTGCTTTTTCAGTAATTTCTGCAAATGTAGCAGAACTACTCTTCTAGCACTTGCTAATCTACTCAGCCACTCTACCATGATGCAGTCTCTGCTCCTTTGAATTTCTTTGCTGCCTTAGTAACTTTTTTTTTTTTCATATGTATTTTTAATATGACCCTTTTTGTCTTGCATCAAAGTTTAAGAGTCTCTGAAGCATGTGCATTAGCAGTGGTTCCCGGAAGGTCTTACTAGGATGTAATGGTTATTTGTGCGGTGATATTTCCTGCTAAACTCGTGGTGCTGGCAAGCCGTAGATGTAATGGGAAAACCTGGCACATATTTTTCACCTGAAACTTAGCCTAGCCAGAGAAGATCTCTAAACTCTGCAGTTCCCATACATAGTGCATACATTCATTCCTTAAGGAAGTCATGGAAATCTTTGGTTCATTCCCATTTTAGTGGTACTTAAAAAATGTCCTATTCTGGTAAAGGAATGCTTGTTAGTTCATCTGTGTTCCCATGAAACGGTGGCTAACCCGCTTAACTCACCCATTTATGACCACTTTTCAGTGCAGAGAAGTGAACGTCCTGTATAAATTTAGTAGCTTTGTAGGATGTGGGTGTTTTTGACATCGAGGGGAGAAACCTCTGCTTGTACAGCAACCAGAGGAGCTGACTGAACAGTGCGAATAGGAAGTTGACTAGGTGATGAAACCACCAGGAACCAAATGATGCCACATTTAACATTTAAGAGGTTCCTCAAATCGAATGTGACTTGTGATTTAGATGATAGGATTATGATCTTTTTGTATCGTGCAATTACACTCTCTCTCCCCTTGAAAAGAATGCCGTACTGTTTGAAAAGTGGCCATTCACTGAGATTTTATTTGGTGTTTCCTCATGTGATAGCTTGCTTTGCTCTTGGTTTGTTACAGCTCCTCTTTACTGTGGCCACAGCAGTTTTCATGAGTGTAACGTGCTTCCTGGAGCTAGGAAGCTGTCCTGCTCTCACTTGGCTCTGGTTCATTTGAGTCCACCATGTCCCAAATACATGTGCAGTCAATGACCAATTTCCATGTATTGTCATAATTGCATCTGCAATTCAAATGACTTTTCAGTTGCCTCTCGTAAGCAGAATGCACTGAGTCAGGTTCCAGGTTGAACTCCACAGACTTCAGGCTACTGCAGAAACAAATTTCAACTAGTTTGTCGTTAGGCTACAGAGATGTTGTCGGACTCAAACTCCTGAAAGCTGTGCTCCAAACTAGGGCTCAGAGCTTGTAAACAAATGCTGAAGTACTGATCAGCTGATTACTCTAGAAATATTAAGTGTGGAAGTCTTAAAGAAGAGACTTAAAAACTCAGGCCTGTCTTGAGCAGAAGACATCTCGAGTTTTAATGACCATGCAAATAAAGGAAGCAGGAAAAGAGAAATTGAACCCATGCCCTGTTGTTGTTATTTTTTTTAAATCTTAAACATACCGAATTCTGAGTAAGACAGAAGTGTGGATCTTGCTGTTACATGAAAAAAAAATCAGGAAAGAAATAGTGTTTTTCTGATGTTTATAAAGCGTGTAAAATACACAAAGCTCTTTTTCGGTGTTGGAAAATGTTGTTCAAATTAACGTGTCCAGTCTTCTGATACAGCAGGCTTGTGTGGGAGAGCTTGGTGGGGAAGAGATGAGGAAGAAAGAGAAAACTGCCATGTGGAGATAAAGGAGCCTTTTCCTGAAGCTATTTAATGTAGCATTATGTACGTTTCTTGATGGATCATTTGAGTTCTGCAACTTAACAGAAAGTTATCTTCAACCACTCCAAGCAAACCAAGTCCTACGATCATTGTCAGTGTTGATGTGCCCCTCCTCTGGAAAATGCAGCTTGCTATAGCTTCTTCGTGACAAAATAAGCTACCGAACCAGTTATTGGTAGATCACCACAAGGCTCTTTTTGCTATAAAATGTGTGCTGGATCCCAGATAGCAGTGCTCCTGCTTTTCTCTCATGGTCTTTGGGAAAATGGTAGAATGGTACACTGGAGGTGATATTTGGGATGCATTAAGTTATCAGGAATGCTTATGTTGTTGCAGTGGTAGAGCAGGGTGATGGGAAGTATCATAGCAGTTGCTTCAAATAAATGCTCTGGAGTAAAAATAAGAATCAAACCCTTTCATTGCAGTCACATTTGAGCATGTGTGTTGATGTTAGTGTGCTATTACTGCAGGCCTGCCCTAGGTAAACACACCATAACTGTTCTTAGGGGCAGTAAGGTTTTGAAGGCTGTTTCTGGGTCATCTAAATCACTGACCTATCCCAGAATTCATACTGATAGTATAGGCTGATGCTTGTTTCAAATGCAGCAAGTTAGGCTTTCTCGGCTATGTATGGACCTACTTTGAAAGGATGATTCTTATTTGTGGGTGCTTGGGAATGCTTTCAGGAGTTCAGGCTGCAGATGGACCTTTCAGCTGGGCATGTATGAGCAGCTGGCAAAGGAGTGTATGATTTCAGAGCAGACACTTTTCTTTAAATATTTTCATGCTCGTAATATTACTTAAAAAAATAATAGAACTTACAACTTAACTAATTTTTTTTTTTGCTAAATAAAACAATCACTTCTGAAGCACCTGGAACTTTTGCAACCTAATTCTCAGTCTGTGGAGCTCCCTGCACGTTGTGGAGGCAGAAGGAAGATCTTGTTGAAAAGAAGTCCCAAGAGCTGCTATGAAATTTCTTCATTCATGGGGCTTGTGTACGGTCTTCTACAGTTAGGTTCTGTTGGCTTGTAAGTAGGCATCTCTGCCTTTCAAAATAGATAGGGACCGGATACCTTGAGCGGGGTTGGAAGTAGGCAGAACCTCCTAAAATCTTGCTCTCAGCCAGTGGAGTGAAGAGGCTTTGGCCAAGTGTTGCATTCTTAACGCTGTTACTGAAAAATAGAAGGTGTAGAGTATTAAAAGTGGGAGGTGAAGAGCCTGCTCCAACTCCTGTCCATTTGTGAGCTGAGTCTTTGGCCTTCTGGTAAGAGTCACTGCTAAACTATTTGTCGGATGAACTCTTTTCTGCTTGCTCTAGCCAAAACTACGCTGTTGTGGGAGAGGTGCTGGAGCTGTGCCTTTGGCAGCTGATGCTCGGAGGTGAAGCACAGCCACTGCTCGATTCTCTGCGTGCTTTTTAGGTCATCCTGAAGCTGTTGTGCAGCATCTATTTATGCATGATTTATATTGACAGCTTTTCCGACTGCTGAATTACCTGCCACCTTTCTTTTTGATCAGTTCAGAAGAACCTCTGGGGTGACTTCCTATTTTCACAGAAAGGAAAACTTGTTTTTAAAATGAGCTTGCAACAAGCAGATTTCACAGACAGACAGATTAAAGGAGTAACTACTAGTAAAGGTAAGCTACAGTAGCACTGAAGTTTGAGGATGCAAAGTAGGTAACTAGAGGTCATCGCCACCAAAATAATGCTCTGTGCTCTTGGAAAGACTGTTGGTTGTTGCTTCAAGGCTTGTGTGAGCACCGAAACAAGAGCTGCAACATAATTATTCTCTCTGCATAGTTTATTCTATTTCACCGTCTTAAATTTTGTTTTCTGGGTTTCAGGGAAACTTCCTGACTGCATCGTGATGTAGTATGTGTTGGGCTTAGGGGAATGAGGGTGTAGGAGAACAGTAACTTCACTTTGCTCAGAGCTGTGTAGAGAATGCTTCTTCTAACTTGGTAACTTCTGCAGCTCTGCGTTTCTTTACAGAAGTGGTAAGAACACCCTGTGGTGTACTGTGGTGTTTCTTACTCCTGACACAAGATACAGGTGCAAGATAAGATAACAATTAAAATCAAATTCTAAAGCTTTCTAGTTCTTTCTTATTAGACCATAAAGAAGATAACTTGATCTGAATAGTGTGGGGTTTTGGGGCTAATGCAAAGCCTGGATAACCTGGGTGGATTGGGTGACTGTAGCAGTATTAGCATGTTGTTCCCTTCCGTGCATTTCTGTTTGTTAATTCTGGTATGGTTGGTTAGGCTTTTGGCTGTATTACCTTTAACACTGCTTTAATTTAAATTGTCTTTCCTTGTGATATATAGCTATTACTTTGATTTTTGTGTATGTTCAGCTGTTAACTCTGTTAACCCAGAATAACTACAAACTGTTTACAACAAGATTTTTCATCTAGATCTCCTGTTTTCTCCAAGACTAAGCTGTTTGTATCTGTTCTTTCTTAAAGATTTAATAAGATGTAAACAACAGCGTTTGCATGGACCAAAACAAAAGAGGAAGCAGGTATATTTCAGCTGCTAAGAACAGCTGTTTTGGAAGTAATAACTCTTTATTTTTCCTATAATGGATGTAACTCTCAGTATGTTGCAGATGATAGAAAAGCTAACACTTGCTGTACTGCAAATGAAATAGTTTGAAACAGAGTAGGGCTTGTGCAGGCTGGGGAATGGGATGTGACCAGGGCAAATTGGTTTCCAGTGACAGATTTTGACTGACCCCGTTGTTAGCAATACTGCAGTTGTACTTAGGCTGTGCTCTTGTGCAGAAAGCAGTGAGGAAGAAATGGTGAAGTACGATTTTAAAAAATAACTTCTAAGCTTTTTTTATTTCATTTTTACACCAGTTTGGCACCCAACTATTAGAGTTGCTTTTGTACAGCTTTAACGATATAAACCTGACTTACTACAGCTTGTATAAATTCAGGGGAATAAATCAATAGCGAATCTCACTTTTCTATCTTGGTAAACTGTTTGGCTGGCATGAGTTGTTTGGTTGTGTTTAAAGAGTTATCTTTTGCCTGGTAAAGGGCAAGTACAAGGTGGATGGTGTACAAAGGTGGTTTATAATTGTTGTTTGCTAATCTGAAGTTGAGCAAATGTAACTGCCAGCAGCCAAAGGTCAGAATTAAAATCTCCTAAAGCGTATGCTTATAGGGCCCCTACCCTTCACTCATGATTTGAGAAAGCTTTCTGCAGACATGTTCTGGGTCCTGTGTGCCCATACGACTCTTTATCAGCACTGTAAATGGCATTACGAGCTCAGCTGTTGCTTTTTTCCTCTCCACATTTACAGAAGTTGAGGGTTGTGGGAGGGTGAGTTATAGCTTGATATAAAAATTAAATTTGTTGGTTTCTGGGCTGCAAATTGTCAGTATTGTATGGTGCTGTATCCCTAGCACAAGAAACAACTGCATTTAAAGCAGCTTTTTGTTGCTTCTGTGCAGTTTAGTTAATGTACACTTTCTGGCTTCAGCGTTAACTATTTTTTTCATTATCTACTATTGTCAGAACGGAAGTGTCTGTGTCTGAATATTAGCAGTGTGATTTTTAAGAACCTATTTTGAGTATTTTTTAGGAGGATTTTTTCCATGTGATGCCCGAAGATATGTAACTTGGTCATATCTCAAATGTAAACCGTTCAAGGAGAGTATATGCACAAGAGGAGGAAATCTTGCTTAAGCCTCTGGCGTGGGCAAGTTCATTGACCTCTGGCTCTCATCTGAAGTGTAACCTGCTAAGGAGGTGCTTAGTGCTGATGGACGGGGGAGAAAAATAGAAGCAAAACTGAAAAACAGCCTTGGCGACGTGAAATTCAAATTGACTGCCGTTTCAGTTCCACAGGTGCAGTAACCTTTGAAAACCACTGGAAACAGGGGTGTTCAAAACTGCTGTCTTGGTATAGCTTTAGCACAGGAGTTGTGAAGGTAAGCTGGCAGAGGTTGGGACCACACAGAGTCAGACCAGAACTTCTGAGATGTTTCTGTCTAACAAGGGCTGTTCATAGATTGTTAGAGAGGAAAACAGGGCATATAGTGACAGGGAGGGCTGAAAGAGTATTCTGGGGGATCATCTTTGACTTTGGCTTTCTGAACACAAAGATGTGCTCTTACATGTAATGGCTGTGCATGGGTTTCTTCCACGAATGCATTCAGGCTCCTTTTTCTGTGCAGTTCTGTAGACTTAACCCACTCTGCCGTGGGACTCAATGTATGCCTTCTCTGCATTGTTTTCGGGAACTCCTCCCGCTTGTTCTGAGCCCTAGCACTTGTTAGTTCTCCTGTGAGAAGATGCTGAACAGCTCTCTTGTCGTTTTAGGAACTTGTCTGAGCTTGAGTCAGTGATGCTTGGTGCAGCTATAGCTAGCTAGTTGACATTGCCTCCTTTTACACAGAAGGCAGCAATTACAAGAGAGTATTTGACACAGAGTCTTTGAGCATTGCTTGCATTGTGTATTTGAATAGAGCATGTGACTTTCAGGCTTAGCACAATGGGGTTTTTGTTTCTTTCCCTTAGAGTAAATTTGAAAAATGTCAAGAAGTCACACCTGGCCTTTGTGGTTTGTGGAACTTGCCAGAGTGGTTTTTGGAGCCCAGAGCAGCCTTGGTTTGTTTTCTTGACAGACTTTAATTTGCTATCTATTACTGCAACAACAGGTATCTGTTTGAACAGGATAGCTTGACAATATTTGAAATTCCATAATAAGTGAATAAAGCACTGTATCAGTAGAATAAGCTGTGCATTAACATCAGGAAAATACATTCACTGACAATTTAGTCAAGAACACACTTGCCCAAGTTATGTTTCTTCTTCTGAGGCCTACCAACGTTTGCCTTTGTCTCTGAAAAGAGTTGGGAGAGAAGAGGGTTCAGCAGCATGAATTTTAAGCATAGACTGTGGTCCTTAAGTGAACTTGATGTGAGATACAGAGCTGATTTAAAAAGTTCCCAATGCTAATTGTACCACTTCAAAGGGTTTACAAGGAGGGGGGAAAAATAAAGGTTGAGTCCTAATTAGGTGTTCCCTACTTTTGAAAATGGAACTGCCGTAGAATACAAAACCATAAGGACCAGGGACTTGGACTCTTACAGACCTGGTGCATCATAACAGAATGCTCACAAGTTTACTTTGTTCCTCTTCAGGGAATTAGGAACCAAATTTGGCTGTTGGTTCTTAAAAATCTTGTTCCGCTCTTAGATCTGTTTAGCTGAAGACGAAGAAAAGGTTATTTCTTAGCAAATAGCACAAACTTCCAAACAGATGCTTTTCATATTAAGTAAGGGCACAATATATGCTTTTCCTCTTCTTCCAGCAGTTCCCAGAGGATGGGACTTGAGCAGTTTTTGGCTCCTGGTTTTGTTTTTTTCCACTAGCAAATGCCTAGTGCAGTGACTCCAGAAGGTCAGTTCTGCAGAACTCAAGAGTTCATTCTTTGTCCAAGTCCAACCTCCTTGTACTTAATCCAGAGTTCATTCAGATACACACATCCTGTGGATAAATTCTACCAAGGCTGGGTAGCTTTAAAGAATAGGAAAGCCACCTATTGTGAGAATTTTCTTTAAGAACAGCCTGTGCATGTGTTGTCTGTGCCTTGACTCAAGGCCATCGTTTGATACTAGGAGATTAAAAAAGTCTTGAGTGACATGGAAAATGAAAGCCATTGAAGTAGCTGAACCCATTAGTAGGTTTGCCAGAGAATGTAGCTTCATTCGTCTTGGCTTGTTCTCCACCAACTTGGTGTGTAGCAACTTTTTCTCCCTGCCTCTATTAAAAGCTTGGTAAGTTCCTGGTGTGCTTGTGCTGTACTGAAAAAAGGATTGTCTCTGCAGCCACTTTGTAGAAGTCTCTGAAAAAACTCTCTGCTTTTGCCAGGCAAACTTATTTGGTATCTTATTCCAGATGTACCATTCATTCTGAAGCAAAGCAAAAAATGCCATCTCCGATATATGGAGAGTTTTATTATAGTATTAGAATGGAGCACGATCAATTTACAGCTCTCAGAGTCTGCTTATTACTTGGGAACAGATCCAGAAAAGTCCTACCTCAAGCCGTATCAAAATGGATTGCGGACTGAGTGGAATGTAAGTTAGATTCTTTTCTTGTTGATATTAGGGCTCGAGTTCCTTTGGGTTCTGATGTTAGAGATTAGCAAGGGCTGTATGATTTCATGTATGCTTACTTTAAATAGATGTTCCACTAGGGAAGCTTGTTTGTTGATTATTATGTAGTATGAATCCTATTTCTTGCTGCTAATCCACGTGAGGAAAATACTCCAAAGTGCTTCTAACTTACAGGCTAAAATGCACAGATAAATTTGCTGTGTGCTAGCTGGGCTGCAGTGCCTACGCATGTTTTTGTCATGTGATAAATGTGAAAGAACGTAGTAAGACGTGCAGTGAGAGTTGCCTGAAGTTGCTTTGCCTCATGCATGGTGTAAGCTAAGAATATGTCTAACATTAGTATGACATAGACACGTTATATGTGTCTACCATTAAGTTCAGAAGATGGATGACAGCCTGATGGAAATGCATCACAAATAATTTTGTGGGATCATTTGAATCTTTGCACCTTCTCTCTCCTTCCTGCAACGATCTTCCATCAGGATGTCCAAATGGCTCTGCCTGTAAGGCTTTTGGAGTGAGGAGCATGGGGACATTGAAAGCTGCTGATCAGTTTTAGTCAAAGTTTTGTTTTTGTGGGGGTTATATGGACAAAAGCTATTTTATTACTATTAATTTTTAAAGAAATTCTCAAAGTCTGTAGATCTGAACTCTTTACAGGGACTTAAAGGAAGACGCCAAGGAAAAAGCCAGTCTGTTCAAAGGGAATTACAAGCTGATGTTCCTTAAAGCAGGATGTTTGGGGGGGAAATGCTGTGTAGTGCTTGCTATCTTCTTTGAATTTTCATTACAGCTTTGGTATTTGTAAAGATCGTTCTCAATGTAATTTTACATTTTTTTTTAAAGTAGCATGTATTTACTGTATCTACTTTTGTTGCTTTAATTCATCAGTGACTGGGGCATCTCATGCTTTACAGTGGCCTCTGTGTTGCAGTTGAATCTACACAACTAGAGCTAAAGGATACATTTTTCTAAATCCTCTTGGAATTTGATGCACAAAAGGTTAACAGATGCAATAACTTAGCCCCTATTTTGGCCCACTTTGTGGTGTCTTTTTTTAAAAAAAATCAGTTTTAGGGTTGATTTATTTTTGTAAACTTTGGAAAAAAGAAATGCATTGTTAACAGAAATTTTTTAATACTTCTTTTAGAACAGTCTCAGAAGGGTTTGCCAAATCTATGCATACATTGTTGCAGTGCAGCATGATCTATCCAGCAAAAAATGCAGCAATCCTGAGCAAAACATTAGGTTATCTGCCTGTTATAAGAACCCCTGCCCCCCATGCCTGATGGGTGGAAATGAAGCTTCTTAAATGCAGAGAAAATTATTACAGATGATCTGTGTCTTCAAAATCAGGTTTTTTACTTATGACACTTGCATGTGTATTGCTGTGGATGTGTTTAAGTTTAAACCAGGTATTCAGAAGGGCGTATGGTTTTTCTTGTAATGCATGAAGGTAAAATAAGAGCAGTCTGCGTCTCTAGTGGATCATGGCTGCCTTAAATCTCAATGGGATGTTTTCATGACTGAAAAAATCAAAGACTCCATCAGCAAAAATGTTTCCTTTTTCTTTTAATTCAGCTTTTCATTTCAATATTCATACTTTAGCACTGTCTCGTGTGCCAAAAAAAGAATTGTCATCAAATACAGTCGTTAAGTCTTGAAGTATTGTTCTTGGTCCAAAGGATAGTGCCAGCCAAGGATGTTTGTATTGTTTCAGTGGTCAAATAAATCCTGTGTTCTCTGGAAGTCTTTAATCTATTGATCTATCAAGTGTTATTTTCAGAAATAAGTAAAAAAAAAAATAATAATGCAAGTGTTTGACGAATTTGGTGTCAGCTGTGAACTGAAGTATCCAGGGCTCCTTGATACAGGAGTCAATATGAACAAGCATTTATGCTATTAAGGGGGCTCAGTAAGGGTTGCTGTTGTCAATCCTACTGAAGCATAAGACGTTGCAGAAGCCTTTGTCCACATTCATAGGAATGAAAGTAGGGCTAGCAGATCTTGTGATTTTGTAGAGAATGATGAATTTGTTGCTTTAGTATTTGCAGAAGGATCTGCCTTTGTGTTTGTTAGCACACAGAGTTGTTTGAAAGCCTCCCTTTCACATCAGGGTTTGACACAAAAGCTAATTCATCTAGAGGCTGCTAATCTGTATCTTCATTAATTTACCTTTAGAGATCATCTAAGCTGGTCCTTCTAATGGAAGTGCTGCAACCCTCCACCTGCCAGGAGTGGCATTTTAATGGACCTGCTGCTGCTGCTGCTAGGTTTTTACAGCTACCACTGCTGTTTTCTCCAGAAATTAAATCTAATCCTGTGTGTTTTATACTTCCTTAGCCCTTGTTCCACTTTCATTACTGGAAAGCACTGTCCTTCTACTTTTTGCACAATCTTCCATATCTTTCTGGACCTGCAAGAGGAGAATTCAGTAGCTGGTTTCCCAAGGATTTTAGTTTTCATCTGATCAGATAATTTATTTAACAGGCTAAATTCTTTCTCAATAATGCTGTGAGTTCTTATTCTTTAATTACGCTAGCCATGTCAGTAATCTAACTGCAATGGACTTTTTTTCAGTAGTCATTTAAAAACAAAACCAAATAAAACCTGACCAATTCCAAAACCAGAAACGAGCCTTTGGTATATTTTCTTCCAGAAAAGTTTTCCCTCTGAGCAAGGGGATACAAGAATTGTGTGTTCTTAGTGTTTTCATGTTTGTGTTTTGACCTTTCTAATGCATGTCCATATAGACCACAGCTATTTTGTATTTCGCAGTAATTTAAAATGGATCTGGTTTTCAGTGTGCCTCTTTATTGAATTTCAGATCATTACGAGCTCCTGACTTCAACTCATGATTAGGCTGATCATCTGATCCCCTCCCCTTCCCTGCCCTTTCCTTTTCCTTTGGCATAATCCGGGCTTGTTTTTCACGATTCTTTCTTGAACAAACTGCCAGCCCTCCTGAACTCCTTTGCCTTTGTAACAAGTGGACGTGAGAACTTGCCTTAAGTCTTGGGAGAACTTGAAGCCTCTTTTCTCTTAAAAGGAAAATCTCTGCCTGCTTATGCCATTATTTTTTATGAACACGATGCAAGAAGTTGCCAGACAGCCTGTCCAGTTTCGTTACTTTTGCAGTGCAGATCTGTGTAGTTACTGCTGCAAACCATGTACTTACTATACCTTGAAAGATTTCAGTGGCTTTCTCTTTAAGTAAAGCCTCTCTTAAGTAATTTTTTCCCTTGCTTTGGAGGGCTTACAGTGAGCTCTCACCATTATCATGCCTGGTTCTTCTCCTTTTATTTAGGCTTTCTAAAATTCCACTGCAATCTGGATTTCAGAGCAAAAATTTGCATCTGTGTTATATGAGGCAATTCTTCACTTCCCTCTTTTCCCTGTTTGTCATTTCTCAAAGATTTCTCAAAGAAGCCCATACTTGGGTAGCAGAACTCTGTGACTATTTTTAAACTAGCGAAGGGAAGCTTGATAACGTGTATCATGACCAAACATTTCAAGTAAGTGTTAATTATTTCATCAGATGAGTATTTGTTGTTGTGTGAAATCCATGACCACAAAGTTGTAAGTTAATGTAGGACAGTTTTCACATGCCTGGGATATACTCCACAGCATGCTCTTAACTTTAGCAGTTTTGTATCTTAGTGGTATGTTGCTCTTAGTTTCAGAATAAGCCATTTCAAAGAACAGCTGTTTTAAAATGTTTCCTAAAAGCTTCAGGGAAATCAGAAGTGAGTTTCCAAGGCCGTTCTGCATCTTTTGTGTTTGTCCCAGTACCACTGATCTTGCTCTGTCTGAGCCTGTGTGGGAAGTTAGGGAGGGGAGTCCATCTCAGGCTACGTGCTGAGGCTGCAGACTCATTGTCTTGCAGCTGTGGTGAGGGGGAGGATTGAAAATTCTCCATCAGTCTTTCAGTGTCCTTTTCCAGGTTAGGAATAGCAGTTGTCAAGGAAAAACCTAAATAGTCGTTTCTCTTCAGTGAGTTTGTACAGTTTTCTCTTGAATTCTGTAAGCTGAAAAATAAATAGAAATGAGAAGGTAATATTTTCTGTTTTCAAAATGCCAGTTCTGCAAATCTTTGACTTACTGAGCTTCCCACGCAATACATATTTGGAATTTATTAAACTGCTGTATGCGAAGGCTCCCATGCTTAATGCTTCCAGCAGCTTGCGCAAGTGAGGTAGAATGAAAGTTCAAAATAATGTCAGCATGTGAAATGTTAATGAGTAAAAGCATGGTAAGATGCTTTAAATATTCCCAGGAACTTAATTTTCATCATCTGTTTAATGCAGCAACTGCATGGTTTTTTACAAACTGTTTGCTTGCTCTTTCAGGCTGAAGGTTTTGGAACGGATGCTGGAAGATGTTAGCTGTGGATACTGGGATTGTGGAGGAGTGGTTATCGGAGTTCAAGGTAATACACTGTAAGATATTTAGCCACTAGTATCTGAACTGCTGCTGGAGCAGTATGCGCCAGTGCCTGATTGCTGCAGAAAATAAAGACACCCACTAACCTTGGATTTTGCTGAGGTAATCTGATGTATACAAACGTCTGTTGGAAAGATTTTTTTTTTTCCCTTGTCCTTTTTGGGATGACATACTTCCGGATACAGAGCAGTGAAAATAATTGTGAGCTGTGGCAAAAAATTAAGAACTACAAGCTATAAAGTTGTACCCCAAATCTCAGTATTTCCATTTTTTTCCTGTGTGGTTTACCTTTTTACGGACTGTATGGAGTAATTAACACCTATTGTCTCTGGAGTGCCTTCTTTAAGTTTTATCATTACAAATTCAATAGTGTGATAGTTGCTGTTCATTTGTTGAACTTGCTGCACTACTGGTACATCCTGTAGTTTTGATCACTATAATTTTTTCCATTCAAAGAACTCATTTATGATCAGATATCCAGGTCTATTCCGTGAAGGTTGCATTCCTCTGCTGTCACACTGTCAGTATGTTAGATCAGGTCTGGCTCTAAGTGGGGCAAAACCTATGGAAGAGAATATCTCAAAGCAGAGAGCAGGCATCACCGGTCATCTCTGCCTGCCTTTGCCATGGGAAAAACACTTGGGTACATGAGTATTTTATTGATTGATTTATTTATTTCATTGTTGATTATTTATAGAGTTTTTGCTCTAGCAACAATAAAGACAACTTTGAAGAAAGGAACTATTGTTTTACTACTTCCTCATGCATAACTTGATTGGGCCACTATCTGGTAACTGCAAATGCAGATAGATAAGCTGGCTCCAAGGAAGCTGCTTTATTTTCTGTTGTTCTGAAGCCACAATCTTCTGTTACTTAGGAAGAAACTTGATATCAGCATGTAAATGTTGCTTATGTGGTTTGAAGACATGTTGCAAATTAAAACGCCATCTCTCTGACACCCTTCTGAATTCACTATTTTCTGTCTTGAAATGTGGTAAATTTTTTTGGGGCACAGTCAATGGCCCCAACCTTTAAAAGAGGATGAGCCATACAGCACTGTTTTATTAAGTTGTACTCTCAGCCTTAATGTTAGGACGCTGTCCTGCAAACACCCAAAAAGTTTAACATTGATTGAATACCTTTGAAAACTTCATTGATAAAAATAAAAGCTTAAGATTGTAACCCTAGCATACCTAAACCCTTGTGATCATGGTCAAACTGTGTTCTTGAAACACCTTGACTGGAAGATTCAAGTGCTATGTGTATATCTGTAAGATACTGATACTGAAGACACTAAGTATGTTGTGTAGCTGTAGGGGAAAATACCTTTGTTATGGATCCATGTAGATTATAGACCAACCTTATTTCTCTCTTAGCGTTTGTCTCAGGAACTTTTTGGTTGTGTCAAGCTACTGTTGAAATGTCTCGTGAGTCCTCAGCATTCTGTTCAATGGTCTTGTTACTGAATAACTGAAAGTTTTTATACACCAGAATTGAAAGTTATGCATAAAAAACCTAAACCCCAGAAATTCTGTTAGTTGTCATTTGTGAAAATTCTGGTAGCCTGCTGGATTTCTTTCCAAACTTTGATACTGGCCTTCTGTTCCACTCTTTGTTTCTCCTGATATTTGTAGTGTTTGGGATGAGACATGCATTGTGGTCCGGTTGATGCGAGTATGGACAGGGACTTACTTTACCATAGGTTTTATTTTTTCCTGATCTGCTTACATACTCTAGGAATCACTTTTTGTTTTCCTATCTGTGTAATGGAGTACAATCTCCTCTGAAACACTGCAGTGAAGTAAGAGCTATGAATAGTAAGTTTAAATGTACAGCTTCCAGAGAGTTGTTAAAGAGATTAGACTTTGAATCTCTGCTACCAGAAATCCTGCTTATGTTAAAGAAGAGCTATTCTTGCCAACCTGAATTTGTGTTCTTTCAGGTAGTAATGTATCCTGTAATATTAATTCACTGTCTGTGTACTGTCATTAAGTGTGGGTCTGCAAACTGCAAAGTTTCCCAGTATTTAAATTTCATAGTGGGTATGTGTTGTCACTGACACTAGCAAAAAGAGTGGGAAGTGAATTGTGATATTTTTTTTTTCCTGGCTTCATCAGTATATTATGTATTTTCAATGACATGGCACTTCTGAAACTCTCATTTTTTATCTATTTCCATTCCGATGTCATTAGTTTCTCAATGAAACTGTCTGCAAAATGAAAAAACGTGGTGTCTTCTGGCAACTCTGCTGTCATGAAAAAATGATGTTTTCTATTGTTTGGATTTCCTTATGAAACAGAATCTAGTTTACTGTAAACTCTGATGAATAGTAACTTGTAATGGAAAATTGTTGAAATAGCTGTTACATTTTAATGATAAAAATTGCTTTTTTTCTAGTAGTTATAATATACTTTTTTTTTTTTTTTTTGCAGACCCTGCCAGAAGCATCCATATCCAGCTATGCGACAAACTTGAAAGACAAGACTGCTCTGATTTCATCTCTTTACAAAGTAATTCAGGAGCCACAGAGTGAAGTGAGTATATCAGGTCTTGCTCACACGAAGTGTTTCGTAGAATGCCAGCAAAGTAAATATTGCATGCTGGTTAACTATGTTCTAACTGTGTGAAATAGTTAATTCTCACTATGTGAACTTCATGAAGAGTCTTCATCAATATGTTTTCCTTTTAATGTTATTGAGACATGTTCTTAGCAATGACATAATACCATGGAAACAATTCCTAAGTTTTGCAAACTGCTGATCATAACTAAGCTTGTGGATCATACTCAGGGTGGTCAGGACCTGTGTATAGAACTGAGAAATAAATTTAGGAATTGAAAAGATGTTTGAGACTGACTGAATTATTTTTGCATTTCAAAATAATTTGAGTGTGAATCTATAGCTATCAAGCTATCAGAAGCTTGTCTTTTATAAGCCAAGAGACCAATGTTAGGTTTGCATTCCTTTTATGTAATTGCTTGTGTCTTACAGCTTTTTTGCCATCACTTCGGCAAATGTACGTCCACTGTATAAATACATATATTTACAAGCATTTAAAACAACAATCTGCCAATTCCTAAAAAATTTTGGGGTGGAAAGGGGCAGGTTTGCTCTGTATCTGTGTAAGGAATGGTTCATATACTGTGCCTGCAGTTATTTTGCAGTGCCTAAGTGAGATCAAAACATGCTGAGCTGGTGCTATCTGTGTCCTGGTAATTGTATTGTCTCGCTTCCTACTATCCAACACACCTTTGTGTATTTTAAAACTGCACCGAGTCCTTAATTCCTGTTCTGGAAAGACCCAGCATAATGCACCTCTCCAAAGTTTGAGATGATGCCAATAGTGGGCAGAGGGTAAGAGACTTCCTGGTATAGGTACATTTTTAGAGAGTATGCTGATTGAGAAATCCAGGTTGTACAACAGAGAAAACATCTCACTTGACTTTTCTTTGCTGCTCAGGAGGGCATTCTGAGTCATTCCAAATACTGAGTCAAGCTCGTCTGGTCTTCAAAGTGTGTATTAACATGCAACTTAATCTGATGAGTCTCCCTATTGATACTTTTCACGTGTTCTTTGATTTATTACTACTACTGGCTATCACCAGGTTTGCCATTGTATGCATGCAGCAGGGTCGCCAAGGCTGTGAAAATTCTGCTCAAAAAGATTGTTGGGATAATTCCAGGGGCAAGTTATTGAAGATTTTCCTGGTAGTGAAACTTGAAATGGAAAGCCAGTGCTGACATGTACATGTTCTGACTTGAGAGAACACTCCTAAAATCTTTATTTGTACAATTCTCCAGCTACCTGGCACTTTATGGAAAGTTAATAATGGCTTTATTAGTAGGGGAAATTGTAATTCAATAAAAGGAGAGTCTTCAGTAGATGTTAAAGTTTAAAGGACTCTTAATTGAGCAGATACTCAAAAGTCCAATGGCAATTCTTTTTTCTCTTTCTGAAGAGGTTTATTTCTTCACAAATTCTGGATTTTTTTGCCTTGTACCTAAAGCACTATTGCTGCTGATAATAGACATTCAGGTCTTTACATCAGGAAATAGAAAGTGTTTGAAGTGCCCAACGTGTCTGGTTGCAGCACTGAAGAAGGAAGGATAAAATTGCTTGAACATTCTTGTGTTCCAGCATGAAAAAAAAATCATTCTAGTTTTCATACCCTTTAGAACTGGTTTAGTATAAAACATTATCTTGAAGCAGCAACAACTCATCAGTGTGTTTTGATATTAGGTTTTAGCATGTGGTGGCATTTTAAGGAGGAAAATCTGTTTTTGTACTGATTACGCATTTAAAAGCGCTGATATAAAGCTGTCTCAACTGAGATAATGATGTGAACATGGATACCTGTCATAGCTATTCTTGTGCCTTCTAAAGTTCAAGCACATCACTCTGAACTGGTATTTCATTAAAAGAAGCATGCAAATTGTGTGAAATATGTAAGCTGAAGATGTAAAACACTTCTGCTGATAAAGTTTTCTAGAAGTATCTTTGATAGTCTGCTTTGAAAACTAACTGGTAGTTTAGCTTGATATGCTTTTTTGTCTTCTCTGTAGGTTTTCAAAATTTTTTGAAGGAAATTAATAAATCAAATGCAAAACATTATATGCATGTTACTAGCAATGAAGTATGTATTTATATCCCAGTTCTTAAGGATTTTCATTAAGGTATTGCATAATACTTTGCTTTCTGAACTGAAGTGCAGTGGCAATTCTATTATTACAGTATCTTTTTCTCAGTGCAGTCTCTAAAATACTCTTTGGTTTGGATTCCATCATATTCAGGTTGAAACTTTAGGGGACTTTGAGTCACACGTTTCAATTTATTACTATCTTTCACATTCCTGGCTTTGAAATAAACTTAGAGTCTATTTCTGGGAGTCATGTAGATGAACCATTAAGATGTTAAATCTTGGAGGTAAGGAACCAAGGCAGCAAAACTAATCCTTTAGGTATGTTGCATTTGAATCCTGTCTTAGAGATTTGCAATTGGAGAATGTCACATTTCTTGTAATGCTTTTTTTATATACTAGAGCTGCGGTTGATGAAATGAATTCTAAATAGCAGGAATCTCAGATTTCATTTTGTAAAGTTTTTTAATGCAAATCCACTGACTATCATGATTCTTTTTCTAAGAGTAGTACCTCAGATGACAATGTCCTCCTATTTATTGTTTGCAAATGCATGACTTAGAATATTTAACTAAACATCCTTTTTTGCCCCCTCTCTTCCTGACCCCTTTTTAGCGACGTTTTGAGGAATGTAAGGAAGAAATCCTCTAACAGTTCCAAATTTTTGTCTGCAATTTGCTGTGTTTGCAGTCAAAAAGAATTTCTGAGATCGTGCTTTTCATTTTTTTTGCTTGTTTGAAGTTTCAGTATCCAGTTCAGCTAGCTTTTAAAAGTGCCTGCTAGTGTAGACAATGTTTACCAGTTGATTTAGGAAATCTCTTACTGTCATGACCAAAGTGTAACCTCCATACAGGGACGCATGGTTCACACTATGTTTTGTTCTCTAGCAGAGGTAGGTCATAGCAGAAGAATGAGCATTACATTTGGAAAAGCAGCATAAGTTGATCGCTTAATTACTTCAAATATTTAACTGTTCTTGCTCAGTGTACTACTTCCAGTTCAATCTATTACTTCAATTTCTGGAAGCTTAACCAATCTTGTTTAAAAAAAAAAAAAAGGGAAAAAGAGAAAATTACTCTTGAGGCTTCCTAGTTCTGTTCCAAACCTATACATTGAAGTTTCTGGAAGAGTTTAACGAGAGTGGAAAGATTGAAAGTGCAGTGTACTAGGTTGTTGCAATACTTTATGCATGAACGTCTTGCAGCTTTTCTCACTTGCAGAGTAAAATCTTTCAGCATTTTGTGTGTACACTGTGAGAGCTCTAGAACAGCAAGATGTTTTGTTCAGGTACTCTTCATGTATATCATCTGTATTGAGGTTATGGTATGAGATGCAGTGATAATGAGTACCCTCTGTTTATGCCTGTGAGGCTAGAGGAAGTGGGCTAAAAATGAAAGAAAGGAGCTGTTGGAACTACTACTTCTGAGGGGATGGAAGACTACTTCTATCACCTGAAAGTGTCAGAGACAGAAAGTGTGCAAAATGACTTGGGCACCTCCTGCTCTGGTCACTCACTGATAGCTACAGCCTAACATTTATCACCTTAGAGTTTTGACCAAAGGACTGATCAGTTTCTTTCCACATGAATTTGTGGTTTCTATGATGTTTTACTCATTAACAATTGTAACCTAATTATTACTTCAGCTTCTGGAGCCAGTCTGCCATCAGCTCTTCGAGTTCTATCGCAGCGGTGAAGAACAATTGCTGCGATTCACGCTGCAGTTTCTACCGGAACTGATGTGGTGCTACCTTGCTGTCTCAGCCAGCAGAGATCTGCAGAGCAGTGGATGCATAGAGGCCCTTCTCCTAGGAGTTTACAACTTGGTTTGTATTTGCACATATTTTTTCAGGCCTAAAAATATTAGTGTGCTTTTGAGGGAGGATACTACGGAGTACTTAACGGGGAATAAGAAACAGTTTTGTTTCAGAACTGAAAATAAGTGATTATTTCAAATTTGTCTCTTCAAATTGATGTCCCAGTCTGAAATCACCAACATGAACTTAGATTCTTTTATCTTGGTGAATATTTATTTCTGCTCTTTTTGTGGTTTTTGGAAAGTGTGATGAACTCTAATGGCTGAAGGAGCCAAAGAATTCCTTGTTATTTATTTACTTTGTTTTCATTAATTCTTGGTACAGTGATTAAACTTTATGTTCTGCTTGAGAGCTTTTAGAGGCACTGCTTTTGAAGTGGTTGCACGTATTTTCTGTGGTATTCTAACTGTCTTGAATAGAGATTACAAAAAAGTCACTTTCAACAAATTCTTAGGACTTGATTGTTGAACAGTTTGTTCAGTTCTGAGAACATAAAGGTCATCTTTCATTTCTGTAATAACCTTGACATCTTTTTTTATATTCTCCATGAAGAGTTATTGTTTGATGTTAAAATAGTCCAATGAAAAACAAATTTATGGGGGAACCTTTAAGAGCACCGTACGCTAGTTGTTAAGGGCAAAATGCATTTGGTCTGTGTTAGAGATTTTACTGAAGCTCCTCTCTAATTTCTACCTTTTGATATGTGAAATTTGTTTCTATGATAAAACAAACAAACAAACAAACAAAAACACATTAATTTTATTGTGTGGTTTTGGTCAGATCTGCTTCAGTAGTTATTTCTGAAGGTTTTGACTGAGAGTACTTCGGTGCTCTTCTGTAATATGTGGGCGCCTTGTTTTTTTTTGCATTACCCATTAGTCTTATGCTAATTAACAGGAATGAGAAGTTTGCAACACACCTTCCAAGATACTGCCATAGTGGTATCTTCTCAAAGATCTTTGCATCCATATTTCTGTTTTCCTAGGTGGCATATTTTAACTATCTTTGTAAATAAGTGTCAAGGTTGAGCTTTTGCAAATATTTTGATGTCTGCTACTATGTCAAGCCATATGAGGCTGCAATCCTTTTAGAAGTATGATGTTTCCAAAATGACTTGTAGAGTCATTATTTGATGGGTAAGTAGTTTTCCAAACATAATTGTTAACCTTCACAACTAGGAAATAGTGTGTAATTAAACATCCGTCTCCCCCCCCAAAGCAAACAAACGAAGCAACCAAAAAAACAACCAACCAAACAAAAACAAACAAACAAACAAAACAACAACAAACAAAAAAACAAAAAAACAACACCATGCTTTAAACTTACTGAGCTTTCCAGATTAAGTTTTTAAGGTGGCCTATCATAGCACATGCCCTTTGATAAGTCATTTGAATAGTATTCAGAAGCAAGACAAATGTTCTGTGATAGAAAGTAAATAAAGAGATAACTCCTAGCCTGTAACTTGAATTGTTATAGTATCCACTCTCTGTTCTTATAACCATTCATTTTGTTTTCTTTGTCCACTCACCCCACTTCAGCACTTAACATTTTTGAATGTCTGGTTTCTGTAGTACAGTATAACCACTGGTGTCTTCTGACTTTTTCAGGAGATAGTCGATAAAGAGGGACATAGCAAAGTGCTGAGTTTCACGATTCCGTCTTTATCCAAACCTTCAGTATATCATGAAGTAAGTAACACCTACAACACAAACTTGTCACTGATTGTGAAAAGCAGTATGATTTTTGGTGCCTGTTTAAGAATAAAAATGAAAATGATCTTTAACACTTGACCTAGCATGACGTAGTAACATATTTTTTGGTCTTCTGATTACTACTAACTGGCCTCTGAGACCTTTTCAAGTTTTAGTAGTCATAACTCCATAGTATGCATGCTCCAAATATATTTTTACCTGTTCTGAAATCTTGTACCTTATCTATTTAAAAAATGATTTCTTAAATCTAAGACAGCTAGGCAGACAGATAATCTTAAGCCTGTTGGAATTTATGTACAAATTTAGTGATGCTGTCCTGTTGTCTGTTTTTTCTTGCATTGTAGCGAGGCTTCAGGTGGATGTATTTTGAATGATCTTTTTTCTTTTAGCCTTCCAGCATTGGCTCCATGGCTCTTACTGAAGGAGCTTTATCCCAGCATGGTTTATCCAGGGTTGTATACAGTGGACCTCATCCTCAGAGGGAGATGTTAACAGCACAGAACAGGTAAAATTGTATAATAGGATTTTGCTTGAGAATCAGTAATGAATCTTAAGGTTTTTTCATATATTCAGAAGGTATAGAGGTGTGTGCTGTGTTACTTTTTGTGTGTTTGTTTTTTTAAAATGTAAATATAGATGCAGAAAGACTAGGAGTTTTTCCACGTGAAGAGGAAAAACTTGCAGACCCAAGATAATCATTGGTCAATGATTTTATTGAATTACGTTGAGGTTGTTCAAATAACTCTTGCAAATTTCTGTGCAAAACTGTTTTATTTTTTTTCAAAGTAAAAGTGGTAACATACTCTCTGTTTCCTGTAAATTCCAGGTTTGAAGTGTTAACTTTCCTTCTGCTCTGCTACAATGCTGCCTTAAGCTACATGCCTGCAGTTTCTCTTCAGTCATTGTGTCAAATTTGTTCAAGGTAATTTCTGTAGGCTAATTATACTTGAAATGGCATTGCCAACTTGAAATGCAACAAGTTTGAATTCTAAAAAAATAAAAAATAAAAAAATCTTCAGGCTACCAAAAGTTGCTTGTAAACTTGACTTTTTTTTTTTTTTTTTTGTAAGTATTTATTGCTGCATTACTTGTGTTTAAGTTACTCTTATCTAGCTATGGGTTGAGATGGGAGAAGCAATGACCTGGTTTACATGCAGTGCTGTAAAATGGAGAAAGAAGTCAAATCAAGGACATTCTTTTCAATTAAAGTAGTTGTAAGTGTTTTAACTAAGTAAAATCAGAAGGGTCTTCTAAAATCTTGGTAAACTTTGCATTACATGCTTACTAAGTATATTTAGCAAACCGAAACTTCTTTGAAGTTATAGTAGATCTTGAAACTAGAAATATGCTTATTCTTACAGATACTGGGGGTATTTCCAAAATCTGTTGTTACTTCAAAACCAAAATAAAACCTCAGCTTTTATTGGTGTCCATTTTTCCTCTTTCTTTATTCAAAGAGGAAGTGCTGGTATTGAACATTTCTCTCTCTAGAATTTCCAAAGCGGACATTGTATTAAGGAAATTAGAATACTGATGTTAACCCAGAAAACCCAAGAGAAATGCAGAAATCAACTAAGTCTGTCTTCATAAGAAGATTATCTTACTGAGACATACAGTGAAGCAGTTCTGCTGATTTCATTCTAGCCTTTTTTACAGGAAGTAACTCAGGACAGAGTAGGGCTTTTTGAAACTGATCAATACTGGCATTAAAGAAATGGCTGTATTAAGAGGGTCTTTTCTGTATCATTGTCATCGTTAACTGATTACGTTGCTACTGTGAGTTCACTGTTTTCCCCCCTAAGTACTTGACTTATCCCTATGCTGTAGCATCTGATAAATGCATAATTATATATATTACTGGCATAAAAACGACCTGGTTAGATGTTTTTTATGTAATGTTAGATGTTTTTGTTATTTTGTTAGATGTTTTTGTTTATGTTAGATGTTTTTTATGCTTTACTTTAAACTGGATGCTAATTTTTCCCTGCCTCCATCCTCCAGGCTTTAGACAATACTGATACGTTTATTACTTCAGTTAAATGTGATAAATTATCTCTGAGCCAAACCATTGATAGAAGTTATGGAATATCTGGAACTAAAGTGTTGCCCATCTTGTATAATAGTAACCTCTACTGGGGGATAAAGAGGAAGAGAATGGATGGGATTTTTTGGGGTGGGTTATTCAACCTAATTAATGTCAGTAACTAGCTCATGGTCTTAAATCTGTATTGAAGCTGAAGAATTGAAGGTTTCTAAGAATAAACTTGTGCTATGTTTGTGCTATGAAGAAGAAAATACTGATGAATGTCATTAAAGGTGGTTCGAGAAGTCCAGTAGCAGTCAATAAATTGAATATTTAACCACCCCATATCTTTGTTTTTCAAAATCTTTTGTCTACAGAATCTGATGTGGAATTTGGATCTGATCTGTGACTAATTCAAATGCTGACTTCTACTGGATTTTAGATTGGTTTCATGCGCGTGATGCTTCTGGTCTCTGCTTGAAAAATCTGCGTGTAACTTTGATATTTTATAGAATTACACTTGCTTCTGTCTTTTATAGTTTCTAATAGTTTCTATGATGCTCTATTTCTTTAAATACTGTTAGTTTATTTTTTCTGTTCTGCAGTAAATGCTTTGAATTGAGAATGACTTCTAATGGCTGTTTTTTCCCATGTTCAGCTATGGTATAAATGTAACGTTGTCTGGAGTATCTCTGCTTTGAAGGATTTGAACTCTGCCAGTAGAGGGCATACCCTTCTTCCATAATAAAAAATAGTCCGCTTCAGAACACTGTTGTTGATGAGCACTTTTCTGGGGTCTTTTGCAGTTAAAAAATCTACTAAACACTTGACTTGGTAGTGTTCTGTACAAAGGTATTCTACATTATCTACTAATGAAAATGCATGATTTCTTTAGAATTTGTGTCTGTGGATATCCTCGCCAACAAGTGAGAAAGTACAAGGGAGTAAACTGCAGGATTCCAGTTTCATCTGAATTCATGGTGCAGATGCTAACAGGGATTTATTATGCCTTGTAAGTGTTCTTGTTTGTTTGCTTTTTTTTTTTTTTTTTAATATGTGTACAAAATAAATAACAGCTTAATTTGTACATTCACTTAGGCAAGCTACCTTTGAAATATTTTATTTTCTAATGGGTAGATGTAACAATGAAGTCTTCAGGAGCAGAACTAGTTCACCAACTAGTCAAATGATAGTACCTGTGTAATAATGAGGAAAGAGGACTGGACTAGCACTTGGGAGTTATAACTGGTGATGTGAAAAAATGCCCAAAAACCTTTTTCCAAATTTTGTCTGCTGTCCAAATTTCTACATGCTTACTTCTGACATCAATCTAGTTAAGCAAAAAAGTCTTCTACCATTCTTTCTCTGAAATGCTGAATGCTGTCCACCTTTTTGATAGTCATGTTGATGCTTAAAGCTCTCGTATTAATTGAAATAATCAGAGGCTAGTAACACAGAAGTAATCAAAAAACATGGAGCAATATTAAAACCATCCTGTTTGAATTTCAAAATATTTCATGACTGGCTGATCAATAACTAGTTATGTCACTTCTAAACTGCTCAGGGTGGTTAATGGAAAAAAAACCTAGTGTCTCCATACATAATAATTCAGAACAATTTCTATAAGTAGCAGACTTACTGGTAATAAACACAATTAATTCCACAGTTAATTAATTCCACAATTAATAAACACGGTTAATTCCTCTGAATTGAACCTTCAAGGAATACTATATTCTTGAAGGTCATGATCAAGAAGGTTCATCCATTGATACAGATGCTTATTATTCTGAATATATTTACCTTTGCAGTTATAATGGAGAATGGGATCTGGCTCGTAAAGCTATGGATGACATTTTGTATAGAGCACAGCTAGAACTGTATCCAGAACCTCTGTTGGTAGGTAACATATTTCAACATTTTTAGAGTAGAATTATTAGCCTAATAAGTCCTTCCAGTGAATGTTATGCCAGGAACCTAAATCTCATGTGGTCTATGTGGCTGCGCTTGGTTATTTTATCATCTTCCCTAGGGAATAAGCTATTTTCAGTAGAACACTTCCAAGTCTTGAAAGCTTAATGATAGTGCAGAAGTACTCTGAGGTTCATGTTAAGTAACAGCCACATCTTTAAATTGGAGACTTTGTTTTAAATAGTGACAAGTGTTAAATATAAAATAATTCTAAGAGGTAATTGCAACCAGCATTCTTTATAACCTGTGCAAAATGCTAGCATACTTATTTGACCTTAAACTGGAATTGTACACAGTGATCTACATGGAGTAATAAGAACCATGTGATAGAAGTCTTCTCTAAAATGTTGATCTTCGTGTTAAGAACTTAACTGCATATTTCCTCGCTCTAGGTTGCTAATGCAATAAAAGCTTCACTGCCTCAGGGTGCCATGAAATCTAGTAAAGAAGGCACAAGGTGCATTCAGGTTGAAATTACACCTACTTCATCCAGGATATCAAGAAATGCTGTGACTAGTATGTCTATCCGAGGGCATAGATGGAAAAGGCATGGTAAGAAACACATTTTACAATGAATTCTTAACTTTTTACACTTGTTTAAAGTAGTATTGTGGATTTCGTCTTTGCAAATCTTCATTATTAATTAAGATGTCCTCAGTGAGCTGACGCTATACATCCGTTCTTTTTAAAATGAGATTCTTCCTAGGAACAAACTTAATCATATTTTTAAAGTGGGTCTGGAGCAATGCTAAGATTGGCTGTGTACTACATGAAACATGTCATGGTTGGACTTTGGTGCTGTTCTGCTGCTGCTGCTAAGGAAGTGGCAGTTAGGATATTTTTAAACTGGTAAATGGTCTTATTGTAGTTCAGAAAGTATATTCTCCCAATCCTATTTTTTCCAAACAAACAACTTTTTTTTTAAGGACTGCTGTACAAAGTTTTTGATTATTTAAAGAGGCTGTTCTCTTCTGAAGGGTAGTGTGTAACACCTGAAGAAAAGCCACAAAAACTCATCTGTCTTACATTATTCAAATAAAAATGAAATTTAAGGGTAGAGGGATAAATTACTATTTTTTTGGACAAACTAGTATAAGGGCTTCCCCAAAGTGATGCACATTTCTGTGCTGAGAAGTAGAAAAAAATGGTGCTGAGTATACTGCCAAAGGACAAACATTGTATTCCACTTCTTCTACCAGTTTCAGCTGAGAGAAGAGCTGCTGGACCAGTGATCAAACCTTCAGATTGCTTCCTGTGCTGGGCTTGTAATTATGATGAAAAGCTAAGGGAGTGAGTGTAGATAATGCCTTTTTAATAGGTTCAATAAAGATTTTGAAGCAGTATCAGAGTGAATTCTGTATAATATGTACTGTGTGAACTTTTGTAGTAGTTAGGCAGTTCAGTTAGAAAAATATTGCAGAGTTCTGTATCATAAAAGAACCTAGGAGTATTTGAGGTAAGTGTTGGAAATTATTTATAAATATGCTGGTAGAAGATGACTTTAAAATAGTGACAGCTTTCTGAGCTGTTGGTATTAGTGGTAACAATAGTGTAATCTTTTGGAGGGGAGGAAGGAAGTTAAAGGAAGTTAAAATAATTGAAGTTCTTTTCATTTAAAGGAAATAAAAGTATTTCATTTATAAACTGTTTAAAACTGTCAGGTAAAGCTAAGGAATAAAGCATTAGCGTCTTTCCCTGGACTACACACATAGCACGCCATTACTGAAATCTGAAGATTGCTAAGGAACATTTTAGCCTTTACTGTTTGTTTTCTTTATTCAGGCTTACCTTTTTTAAGAAGGGAATATTGACCAGGACTCAGAAAACTGATAGCTTAGCTTTTAAACTCAGATATGCCCTCTGAAGCTTGGCAGTTTCGCTAGCTATTATTTTTGAGTGGTTCTGATGTTTGTACAACGTGGATGGGAACACAGATCAGGGATATTGAGTGTTCGCTCATTCAAAGGAATTGAAAGTGTATTAAAATAAACATTCCCTTGCTCCTGCATTTATAGAAACAATGAAATACAAAAACCACTACACAATTTGCTCTGGAACCATCCTGATGTAAATCTATTTTTTTCAGCACCTACAAGAATCTGGAAGCTTTTACAAATACTGCCTTCTTACAGGGGTGATACTTGGGTGAAGTTCAAGAACCTGTGGGTGGGACGAGTGTGCACTGCAGCAGATAACAGATGAAAGAGAAATAACAGTAGGATTCATAGAAATGTAGGGGAAATGCAGTGTTTTGTGGAGTTTTCATATAAAGCAGGACAATTTGAGATAAACAGTGATAATCTAGCTAGTATGACTGAAGCAAGTCAATATTTAGGGATAAGGATTGGAGGATCTAAGTAACAAGCACTTGTCAACATTTTATTTGGGTTATCAGAAAAACTTTAAGTTTGTCTCAGTGGTACAGGATTTGATGAAGAAGAAGAAGAAAATCAGTTATACTGATGGCGGGCGGGGACAAAAACGTGTGTAGCAAATTTGGCAATAGCTATAAATTTGAAGGCTGTGTAAACATTAGACTGGTTTAAAGGCAAAAGATGAACGTACAGTATTTTTGACTTACCAATTATTTTGATTTAAGTGGCATACATTCCAAGCATGTAGTACATCAGTTAGCCTAGTCAAAAATTTCATTACAAAATGCTGAAAAATAAATTGTGTATAACTGGAAAAGAAGTCTTTTAAAGTCAGAATGAATATTCTGTGGATTTCAAAATTCCTAATAAAATTCAGTGCTTCCCAACCCTTGATAAGAGAAAGATGTGGAACAGATCCTTAGGGTGGGCATAAAGAATGATGATATCAGCTTATGCTTACAGATGGGTGCTTGAATTAAAATGAGCACTGGAGTTGTTAGTTATAGGATAACAAACCTTGTACCTCTTGACCACTATTCTCTCTTCCACAGTGACAAGGAAAAATATATTCAGGGATTTAATTTTTGTGCTTCAATATGAAATGACTTATACAATGGACGATACAGCTAGATGTGGTATGATCTTGCACATTATGTGGACAAGACCTTATAAAGCAAAACATCCTTTGGAGGAGTGAGAGCAGTAATTTTCAATCATTGTCTTTTTGTGTAAAGTAAAATAAATATAAAAAACAAAACAAACAAAAAAAAAAAAAACAAAAAACAAAAAAACAACAACAACAACAAAAAAAAAAACCACCTGATCATATTTCCGGTTGAGAAGCACATAGTTTTTTAAAAACTAGAAAAAAAAATCAATGTAATACCAAAAATTTAAGGCACTAGTTCTTGCTAGTCAGTGTTAGAACTCTAGATTGAAGTCTGTTTTGCAAACAGGTCAACTTAATGGTTTTTTTGAATCAAGCTGGTATTGCCAATTTGGACTTCTGACAGAGGTACTAAATGTAAAGGTAATTTGCAAAATGGATCTGTCTACTCACAAATTAATAGGATTTATAGACTTCATTGATATTAGCCATCCCTTAACAACAAATTACTTAATCCTATGGAATTGGATTGCCCCTAAATTTGTAAAGCTTGAAAAAGAGGACTTGATCTAGCATTACTTTTTCATGCATTAGTGTTTGTGTTTTAAAAAACAAATCCTGAGTGGCATTTATGTTTCCATTCAAATGTAGAGGAAAAACAGAAAAATCATAGAGTTCATAAGGTACACAAACATTTAAATGAGTGGTTGTTTGTGAAAGCTAGGGCAAAAATATTAAGCAAACATCAGCAACACTTTCCTTGGTAATATAAAATATGTCAAACCATAAAAGGGCTGTTGGGGGGAAAAAACTTCTGTGCAGGTAAGACAAATACCCTGATGTAACAGACTAAGTAAGAATCACTGAGCAGATGCTAGTAAGATGTATAACAAACAAAGATATTGACTAGACAATAAAGACTAGAATTGACTTTCAGGTAGTGTACAAAGAAACACTGAGTCATTGAATCTCTGCGGAGAGAATTTTCCTACTTTTTTTTTGGGGGGGGGGGGAGAGATCTGGAATGTATGTTAATTTGGAGTTATACGCTTGATAATAATTCAAAATGCTGACATTGTTGTGCAGGAAATGCAGCTTGAGCTTCTGGTGGTTAAAACTGAATTACAATCCAAATGGGCAGTTTGTTTGTGCAATCTGATGGAGGCAATTATAATAATAACGTAGACTGTGATCGAAATCTTTTAAGTTAGTCCTTAGCAGCTGATAATCATGAAATGCATTTATCAAGGTTGGTTGTACTAGTCCTAGCATTCAGAAACAACTCCAAATGTATTTTTCTTCAAATGCTACAGCATATTTATATTGCCTTTCAAACTGGCATAATTATTTAATCTGTACAAAATTCAGCCGTTTCTTTTTCTCTTTTGCTACATTGCCTTGTGCACTGGGTATTAGTATCTCTTTCTCAAAGGATAGACCCACAGAGTTGTCCAGCTTGAAGCAGTATTATCTTCAAAACCAAATACTCTGAAGCTGAAGGTTTGTTCTAGGTGTTCTTAAAAATTTTAAGATATAAGGATGGGGTGCTACTACAAGGGACCTGGATTGTGGAGCCTTATTCCTTCCAGAGGGCTTGTAGATATTGTGGGAGATAGCGATAATAGAAGTTGATATACCTCACGTCCTCTTTTCATTGATTTCCTCCTGTAGTTCAATGTTAAGCTCAGAAAGGTATATTAACTTTCATTAAAAGTAGTTAATAGAACTTAGAATAATTAAGTTTAAATTTTTATTTGAGTAAAAGTTTTTTTTCCTAATTTTTATTGTGGTTACACAGCTGTGGGAATCCAGCAATGATGGATAAAGTGCTAATACACAACAGGATATTGCATTTAGAAATGCATGCCGCTAAACAATAATTAAATATCACTATTACCACAAAATCCATGAAATAAATTCTTCCTTGTTCCTCCAGTCTGTGCTGAGCCCAGGACTTCATGTACTCTGAATCTCCTTTCTTTGGAGCTGGGGGCTGCTAATCAGTGCTTTTCTGCCCTTGGTGGAGAAGGGGCTGACAGCGAGCTCTGTTCTGCCCTCTCCTCTGCCTGGTTTCCCAGCTGCCAGTGAAGTCTCTGGCTCGTGTGTGTGGAGATCTGTGGATCCTGGGAAGAGGTGGTACTGTGAAATAAGGTGTCTGTAGTGGCACTGACGGGGGGGGGGAAGGATGGGGTCTGAAAATTGCTGTAGGAGAGGCACAGCTGCCTCACCCCTGTGCAGTGAGTCCAGTAAGGCCAATGAGAATGTTGGTTTTCTCACTAACTTTCTGCTCATGTGTTTTTAGAAAAAAAGTGCTGTATTTGGTGGTAGGAGAACTGCTGCAGTTCATGGTGCCCAATTGCAGTTCTGGCCTTGTTACTGACGACAGAAGACGTTTGCAAAAAGTGCTCTTAAAGGGAGTAACACAGCATTTAACTTGTGTTTCATGCCTACTATCAGGAAAGTAGTGGCTAGTAGCAGCAATTATTAATGCCATTTCCACTGCATAGTACCACTTGTTGGATGGATACTTTTGTTAATAGTTGACTAGTTAATTAGGAAGAATCATAACAATTAGCTTTTGCTGGTAAAATCAGTGTTAGCTCTTCCACAGGGGGACAGCGATGTCTATCCCTGCCAGAATAACCTTCTGCCTCTGAGACTTATTTCCTTTCTGTGGTGAGTGCAGACAGCACAACAGCACGGATCCAAGCTCTGCAGCGCGCTGTGACTGGAAGTACACTGCCTGCACCAGGAGTCCTCAGTGTGGGGGCCGGGGGAGGATTCCCCGGGTTAAAATAAAATTTCAGTTTTGGAATACTGCGTGTGGGGTTTCCCAGTATGTGGGTGCAGGACAATAGTCAGAAGATTGAAGCCAGAATTTAGAAATAAAATTCCATACTCACTAATATTGCAGATTAACAAGACTTTGACGTGTGAACATCTGCTTTAATTCATAATGCTTTAGTCATCTGTTCCTGTTGGTTTTTTGTTTCATGTTTTGTTTCAGACATCTTTTGTGTGTTTTTTTTTTCTTATCCATCTTTAATTCTAGAACAACCAGAGAATGGTAATGATGCTACTGAATTGGGCAACTTTATCATACCTGAGATTAGTGTCACAAATGTGTCTGGAGAGAGAACCGGGAATGGGGAAAAAAGCAGAACACTAGCAGAGAATGATGTTCAGCATATACAGGGAGTACAGGAAACAGCTACAGATCCTAGAACTGACAGCAAAGGCATGCCAGAAATCAGGAGGCAAAAATCTGTAAGAAAAATGATGGATGATGGAATAAACTCAACTGGCAGAGTCCAGTTTTAGCAGACCACTTGTAGCTGCACTCTAAGGTACCGCTGTTGATTGAAAGGATCACTGCTGCATGTTTGGAGAATTAAAGTATGCAGTTAATATATTTGCATGCGTAATAACACAAATGCATGGATTGCACACAGCTTTGTCTGTGCCACAGACAATGACGACGTACTTACAAGTAGACACATTTAATCTGGAGGCTGTATGCTGTGAGACTCGACACTTCTTTGATTGTATTGAGCATATTTACTGGATTTACAGATCCAGTGATCAATGGTATGAAGAATCAATCAAAATGGACGTGAAAATTATCTCACTGTGTACCTAAGGTATTCCAAATCGGACTTTTCATGGTATACAGGAGATTTCACGTTCCGTTGTGCTTGAGTTTCCAACTTAATACCACCAGACTTATGATGCAGAATGTGACCTTTCAGTCCTAAGGCATTCTTGGGTTGCAAAATGAGCAGGTGCCATATTGGGTTTTCTGGGACATCGATCACAGATCTTTATAATTAATCAGCTTTGCAAAATCATGTATTGGAGCACTTGCTCAAAATGAGATTTATACTTTTTTTTTTTTGTTTTAGTTTTGTGTGGTATCTTCTAATATGTTTCTAATCTCCTGCATGAATTAACAATAATGCATTTTTTTCAAAATCACTACAAACTGAGGTTGTGGGCATGCTTTTTGATCTAGTTGATGCAGTATTATTTGCTGTAGCTTTATATCCTAATGAATCTTAATTCCAAAATGTAATAGGTAAGTGTTTTGTCTTCTATTCTCTGTTCTTTTGCTTTATGGCTTCATGCTTGTAAATATCAAAGCCTAGTAATAAAAGTCAGTAAAAGTGAGAAAGCCAAATGTTAATTTTTTTTTCCTTCCTACCACGCAGGTAATACTGATCTAGGAATTGAAGAAGAACTGATAGAAGTATCTGAAACTGATGAAGGGTTTTACTCTAGGGCTGCATCTAGCACAAGTCAGTCTGCCTTATCTAACAGTGGCAACACAAGCAGTAAGAACCTTTTAGGGAAGAGCCAACGAAGATCTGGAGGAAGCAAAGCTGGAGGAAAAGAAAAAGAAGGAGAAACCTGCAGAGAACACTTGTCACGAAAACAAACTCAGAGAGCCATGAGTGAGAATCTAGAACTTGTTTCCTTGAAGAGACTGACACTGACAACCAGCCAGTCCCTGCCTAAACCTGGTAGCCATAGTTTGGCCAGAACTACCACTACTGTATTTAGTAAATCATTTGAACAGGTCAGTGGTGTCACAGTTCCAAATAATCGTGGTGGTGTATCTGGTACAGAGGCAAATAGGTTCTCAGCTTGCAGTCTTCAGGAGGAAAAACTGATCTATGGAACAGAAAGAACAGACCTTCCTCTTTTAAGCAAGCAACCTAACCAGCAGCGACCTCCTAGTATTAGTATAACTTTGTCAACTGATTGATATCATGAATTAGCAAGTATGAAAAAAGAAATATGGGGTTGTATGCCAATATTGGTACCGTACAGTAAGCTCCTTAATGTGCTCTACATTACTTTCTTAAACCTCAAGCCCATAAATTCTTATTCAGCTCACATTTGACAGTAATAGTGAATAGACTACAGTTTCAATTATTTTGCATCAGCTCCTAATAGCTTGTTACGTTCCTCTTTTGACTCACTCTATTTATACTCCTGATTGCTTATGGCTTTGTGTGAAGTTTACAGCTTTACCAGATTTACAAACATTGATTGTTCAGCCACTGGCCAAGATATCTGGCTTTTTACAAATGCACACCATGGGAACAGATAGATCCTCTTTCCCAGATTCTGCTTTTCAGTACTTCTTGGCATAGGCAAAACTGCAAGTATTTTTTTTATTTAAGAGAAGCCTTATGGCTTGAGCACAGAGTTTTGGAATGGCACTGTTAGAATATAAACACTCTTATGTGAGTCATGAGAAAGCTGTACTTATATGCAAGGTTAAAACTGGAAGGCATTGGTCAGTGTGTGATGTTATGGATGGTTTTTGTCATGTTTGTCAGTATATACTGCAGTGTTCATACTTCTGTATGCCTATATGTGTCTGAGGTATAGATGCATTTTTGATTATATATGTAGCTTTGAAACTGGGTCAAAAGTCATATGGTAGCAGTACTTGTCTATGGCAGTTCTTACCAACTGCTGTAATAGTCACTTTTCAGGCAACAAGTATGACTGACTCTGTATCCCTTTTGTACTTTTAAAAAGCAAGCACAAAACTACTCACTGAAAAGTTGCCATCATCAGTAGTTACTGCTTATGAGGAAGAGATGTGCTTGTGTAAGGGCATTGTAGACAATATGGTATGAACCCTTTGCACTGAATCAAGCAAATCAGGAGTGTAAATGCGTTTCACATGAACTTGTTACTTGAGACTTAGAGAATACTACCAAAGGATGTGTACTTTCAGTAACTTGCAAGCACAAAGGGAAATTATTATGTAAATATAACTAGCAGTGTAATTCCTAGCTTTTTGTATCTATTATTTTTCTAGTTAGAAATTCTAAAAGGACAACATGTTCAAGATTACTTAACCTTTAACCTTCAGTCAGTTTGGTGACCTTGTTTGATACCAACTTTTGTAAGCTTAAGACTTCAATTAAAAAGTTAAAACTACTTATGCAGAAATGTGGAGAAGCAATAGCAGACAAAAGCACTTCAGTGGCAGTGATTATCTGAGAGGCAGCATATTATTGTGTGTGTAGAATCAAGGTGAGGATCTAATGCATAGTCATTCCCAACTGTCCAAGTGTCTGCAGCTAGTGATCCCTTTTTGTTAGGAACATAGAAAGACCTTGTGACAGACCAAACACTAAAATTCTAGGAGACTTTTCTGTCTGCCTGGAGATAAGTTTAGGTATACCTTTTTTGACTTGTACTGAAGCACAAATAACTTTTAAGCAGCTAATGTTATTCAGGTTTATAGCTGGTTAATTAATGAAAAGAGATAAGAAGACATAGTTGATAGGGTTAAGTTGTAGAATTCTACTACTTCGACAGCAGACTAGATGTGTCCATTTCTTAATATTCACTAAAGCAGCAGAATAGCTACGTTGGTCTATAGATGTTTGTCTTCAACTGAGAGCCTGAGTTTAAATGAATGTGCCACACTTTCTTGTATTCTTCAGTTTGTTGTGTGACATTGTTTTGTTTTAGTACTGCAGTATTTCACCTTACAGTGAATGTTTTTGTAATTGTACATGAAAATTGACATTCCCATTGTATAAATAAGAAGCTTGTCTTGTTTAGTGTTTAATACTTTGGCCAGTAAAATAAACAACTGGTGTATTTTATTTTTTTTTTGGAAGTTACATCCTTTTGTAAATACTTAGAACAGCAGAAAACTTTGCCTTTTTTTTTTTTTTTTTTTTTTTTACCCCCCCCCCAAATACACATTAGATGACAATATATTTGTTTCAGATTGACTAATATATGTGGTTGCTGGAGCATACATGAAAAGCAATGAAAAAGTTTCAGGCGGCTTATTGCAGACATTGCCTAGAAGTACATATACTGAATGTAAAGTTTTTCCTTTCCTTGAAATTTGTATTAGATGTGATGAAGAAATAACCTGCAGAACTTAGGGCTGCCTCCTGATCTGTTCTTGCAGTGTCATATTTAACAATACTGTGGAAACACCTTAACACAGTAACTAAAATAGAAACAAAAACTGGGATAGATGAATAAAATTGCAATTGACAAATGTTTGTTGTGACAGTATTATTTATGAGTTAGTGCTAAGAAACTAGAACTTGTAAGTACTTCTGTTGGGTTTGTTTTGTTTCATTTAGTTCATGATCTTTTCAGTTATTTCCACAGTTGATATTGTTTCAAGCTGGGTGTTGATGTCAAAGGTGTTTATTACACTTGGAAGATCTGGCTTCTTCAGCTGTAAATCACTGGAATTTTGAGACAACTAAAATGTCATAAAGTGTAGATACATAACATGTTTGCAGTGCTGTTGGCTACAAGTCAAACAGTGTTGAAGTTAGTTTATCCTTTTATTTTATACAGCTAATTATTCTAACTGTGCTCTGGCTTCAATCCAAAATAGAAATTGTCATCGGTACAAATAACATTATGTAAGGCTTTATACTTCCTTTAGAAAATGGTAAAAAGAAAGTTTCTTGGTACCAGACACTGCTGCTTCCATACATGTGTGACGCTGTGTAAATGTGTCTGTGTTAGTCTCCGGAGAGACTCAGAGAAGGAGCATGTTTTTGTGAACTGACATCACACTTTGATACCGATCTAGTCTACAGAATTTCTTTACTGATGTAAGTAATAAAACTTTCAGCTGTGTTTCTTTCTTTTCTTCAACAGTGTGGAAAAAATGGGGATGGGGGAGGAAGGGCAGAAATATTTGTTGGCCAAATGTGCATCGTGTGTTCTCCATAAGACACGTGCTGTTCCCAGTGCAGAACTGGAGGGGGTTGGGGCAGGAAGCATAGTTATTTCCCAGTGTTTCTAAAATTTGGAAGGCCTTGGATTTGGAACATCACGTACTTGTTTTTTACTGATGGAAGAATAGTGTATATTAAAGAAGTAGAGGTCTTCTAACAGCACAGGGAAAAATATATGAAGACATTACATATTGTAGTCTACCCGCTAGGAGGTAGTTCTGATGATTACACTCCAAATGTCACACACAGTTGCAACATTCTGCTGGAAAAAAATGTTATGTAGGAGTGAATCATCTCAAATTATAATGAGAGAAGTTGTTTAATGCTGACATTTATAACTGACCTTACTGTTTGAAATCAAAAGGAACTGTTTGCGATGCTGGCTTTGAAAAGCAACATTTTTGAAACTCTTGACAGCAGAATATAATTGTTTTTGTTGTGAGAATCTGTAGCATTTGCGTGAAAAATGTATGACCTCTAACCACTTGATCTAGAGCTACAATGACTTTTCTGAAAGGGGATGTTGAATTCTCATGAATACCTAGCAGATTCATCAGGTACAGAAATACATAACTTTTAGCCACGCTTCTCTCTAAGTAGGTCTCTTCTGATTTCTGTGAGAATTTTAGAGATGTCTAACTTAGTTGTCTAACTTTTGTCACAGTTTGAGGCTTACAGTGCTATATATGATGTGTAATATATTGAGATTTGTATAATTCTAAGACAGCAAACTAGATGTATACATTTAATACTCACTAAAGGCAGCATAGTAGCTACAATAGGTGATAGATGTTTGTCTTCATCTGAGCCTGAATTTAAATGAATGTGCCATGCTTTCTTCTATCCTTCAGTTTGTTGTGTGACACTTCTGTTTTAGTACTGCAGTATTTCACCTTACAGTGAAGTGTTTTCATAATTGTACATGAAAGTTGGCATTCCCATTGTATAAACATGAAGCTTGTCTTGTTTAGTGTTTAATACTTTGGCCAGTAAAATAAACTGGTATGGCTTTTTGGAAGTTGCATGCTTTTGTAAATGCTTAATACAGCAGAATTTTATTTATTTATTTATTTTTACAGGCTTTGTTGAAATACACATTAGACAATGTATTGGGTTTACGTGGCAAGGGCTTAGTAGCAGGGGGCTGCGGGGGTGGCCTCTGTGAGCAGAGCCCAGCAGCTGCCCCATGTCAGGTCAGGGCCAGCTCCAGCCCCTGCAGGAGCAGGGGGTCTGGGGGGAGCTGCCGCCCGTGGGGGACCGGTGCTGGAGCAGTTTGCTCCTGGGGGATGGACCCCGTGGTACGGAGCCATGTGGGAGCAGTTCTTGAAGAGCTGCTGCCTGTGGGCAGCCCCCACAGACTCAGTTTGGGAAGGTTGGCATGCCGTGGGAGGGACACCACGGGGAGCGTGAGATGAAGTGTTAGGGACTGACCGCAGCCCCTGTTCCCCTGTGCTGCTCGGGGGGAGGATGTAGAAGAGGGTGGATGGGGGAAGGTGTTCTTAGTTTAGTTTTAGTTTCTCACTGCTCTAGTCAGCTAACAATATGCAATAATCTATAGTAATCTCCCTATGCTGAGTCTGTTGTGCCCGTGATGATAATTGGTGACTGCTCTCCCTGTCCTTATCTCAACCCTTCAGCCCTTTCTCCCCTTTTCTCCCCTTTTCCTTTTGAGGAGGAGGAGGAGTGAGAGAGCAGTTGCGGTGGAGTTCAGCTGCCAGCTGGGTAAACCCACCACAGACAGCACTGTATTTATTCAGCTTTTTCATTATACACACCTAGAAGTCACAGTAAGATTGACTGTTACTTTATATGTGTGGAGTACCTATTTTATACACAGCGAGGCTTCTTGTCAGTCAAGACGCCATGCCTAACCCACTGGAAAGCACTGAATCTCAGGTGTATATAAGCAGGTAAGTTGTAGGCTGGTTGATGGCAGAAGTAGATGACTCTCGTCACTAATGTACGACTACCTGGGCACCTTGAAATCCCAGACAGGAGCACAGCCTGGGAGAAGAACTCACTGAGAGCAGCCCTGCAGAGAAGGACTTGGGGGTTCTGGTGGACGAAAGGCTGGACATGAGCCATCAGGGTGTGCCTGCAGCCCAGAAGGCCAACTGCGGCCTGGGCTGCATCACCAGAGGAACAGCCAGCAGGGCGAGGGAGGGGATTGTGTCCCTCTGGACCTGTTAGAGTGAGCCCAGAGGAGGGCCACAGAGGGCTGGAGCACCTCTCCTGTGAAGAAAGGTTGAGGGAACTGGGCTTGTTTAGCTTGGAGAAGAGAAGGCTCTGGGGAGGCCTTCCAGTACCTAAAGAGGACTAATAAAAAGGATGGAGAAGGACACTTGGGTAGATAATGACACGACGAGGGGAATGGCCTTAAACTAAAAGAGGAGAGATTCAGACTAGGCATTAGGAGGAAATTCTTCACTCAGAGGATGGTGAGGCACTCACCAGATCTCAGATTCTTAACATTTTACATGACTAAACTAAGGATTTTAGCTTTGGAGGAGTTCAAGTTAGAGTTGATGCAGTGGCTACATAAGATTTGCTCTTTCAGTGACAGTAGGTAAAAGGGAACGTTTAGGCTGTTATATGGTTTCAAGTAGGAATACTGGTTGATCAGTGGGAGAAAATTGAATTAGAATCTTCTATTCACTAACTGTGGTAGGGAGTACAAAAGAAGGTAATGGCACCCCAAAATATAGCCCTCAGTGGAGGATGAGGGTGCCTTAAAGCCTCTTTGTGGGACAGTTTGGAGTGAGAGAGATCTTTGAAACAAGTATTTAGTTACAGAATTGACATTTGTTTCTACAGACTTTGCAACTAGTTGCTTGCCTTTAGTTTGTGACAACTATTTTTCATGTTTTACGTTAACCTAGCTCTGTATTAAAGGGGACTTCAATATTTGTGTTTTCTCACAGCCAGCAGCTGCCAGGTAATAAATATGCCTGCTAATGCAGTGTGACTCTAGAAATCTTTGTGAAACAAGCCTTTACATCGCAGGGTGCTCGCTTCATTAACTTGATTTCGAAAATGAGGGCATGTTTAATTGCCTGTTACTCTAAATTTCCTGGGACAATACTGAAATTTAATGGCGTGGAAAGACTTGTGGAAGTTAGACTGAGTCATGCAGCCCTTCTGACAAGCTACCTCGTTGCTATTGTTGTTAATGCTGACTAATACTGGCAGTCCTCTATCTATGGCTTCTCAGTCTGGGTTATGGTGCTGGATTTTTCTAGTGTGAGAGAGTAGACTTCTGAGGAAGTGAGAAGGAATGCCGGTGCTTACTTCTGCAGTGCACAAGATAAATGAAGGCGCATCTGGTTTTGGCACAAGAAGACCTCAGCATGGCTGGGATTTGCTGATATTTCTGCAATACTACTAGTGAACCAAAACAAAGAACAAAGATTGTGTTTTTTTTTTTTTTTTCGTTTTTTTTTTTTTTTCCCCTGAAAAGATACTTCACTCAGGCTTACAAAGTGAATATCATCTTTTATTCCTATCAAAGTAGGAACAGAACTTTGATTCTTTAAAATCATGCATACACAAACATGTTATGCATGCATGTGTACATATATACACACATGTGTATGGTTTCCTCCAGCTTCCCATCAGAGGCACCATCTAACTGATCCTGCACATTAAAGGAGGGATGTCCTCTCTGACACCTGGAGAGTTCACATCCCACCTCTCGCTTGCTTTTTATCCTAGACAACTGGATACAATACTGCCTTGTTACTGCTTCCTATTGAACAGAGTCTGTGCATCTCCCTTCTTGCTGCACAGAGCCAAAATATACTAAAATAAGCTTTCAGATCAAATGTTTTAGCATAGTTCTGAATAATGTCAGCAGCTGTCCTATTTTTACTAAAGTCCTTACTAGCAGGCAGAAGCCTAGGAAGAATAGACCTGATTTAGCAATTCTGCTGGCTGGGAGGTAAAGATCTGCTTGTAATAATGAGGACAAGTACTGGGAGCTACAATTCTACTGAATCTGTTTGGATTACCTGAGTAATTGTGAAATAGCTGCATTTCTAAATGTCTAGAGCAGGGAAGGAGGAAAGAACTGGACCATAGGTCTCTTTACATCGTTCTTGCTTCTGCTGTTTTTTTTTTTTTTTCCTTTCAGAATCCCACTTAAAAATACACAATAGTGCTAGCTGCTTTGGGATTTAATGGTAGAACAGCAGCAAGGTTGTTAAAGCATCTCTATAACTGAATGATAGCTATTCAGCTCTAGCTGAATCCTCTGACAAATCTGAGCCTTATTTCTTAGCTATTCAAGCTGGGAAGGAACTTCTCAACTGCTTTGCAAACCGCATCACATCCATACTTTTAAATGTCTTCAATTTTCCATGAAATCTTACTTTTTCCTGCTACTAGTGTAGGAAGCCTCACTGCAAAAGCATTGTCCCTGACACGAGCATGAACCTGAACATGTTTCAGGCATTCAAAACTTCCCCAGCTCAATGAATGGCTGAGGAGAGATTTTTCACCACTTCTCCAGGCCTCCCGATGGATTTCAGATGTGTTACGATGCCAGCAGCTGGGTACTGAAGTGATTGTATGGTGGCAAGTTCCCCATATGGCTGCAGGAGTGGGAGCAGCATTGAGCCTGAGCAGCATTTCAGCTGCCAGTCTCCTGAGACACTGCAATCTGGACTCTAAATGGACTAGTCCACTGCTTTGGCATTATTCCCCAAAGTCAAATGTGCATAGAGACAACTCGAAGAAGTTACAGGGAAATGGAATTGTCCCTAATACCACACTGTATCATCCATCTTATCCCCAAAGCCTGGCATGCGTGGTACATACAGCAGCATGATACATGCACTGTGTTCTTGGTGAGTGACAGGGTGTTTTTGTGCCTTAGGAGCAGTATTGGATAAAAAAGCTCTGTGATGCCTGTGAGCACAAAGAGTTTTGACGCATTCTGGTAATGGTGAGATGAGTAACTTCTTAAATATGCCAACAAAATTAGTTACTAGGTAGATCCAAGGCAGTTGATGCCATAATTTAATTTCAGGCAGAAAAGCAGCGCCTTAGGTGGAAGAATCTCTATTCTATTTTGAGATATTGAACAGCTTTAATATGCCTTGACATTCAGCACCACATTCATAATCCCTGTAATTACTCCTTCCTACTCTAATAAGAGCCAGCGCGGTACAGCACAAGTGCTGAGGGACGGTTTTGTTCCACGCCTGGGAGCAGGAACACGTTGTATAAAGCACGCTCTGTGCTCAGCTGTGGGAAAAGAGGTGAATGGGAGAGTGAAACGGGAGCCTTCAGAGTAGCACTGTGACAATGCCTGGTGCTCTTCCTCTGTATCTGTCTCTGCAGGCAGTTCTGACGAGTGAAGAAGCTGAGCAAAATGTGAGAGACATAAAGGTGAGAGCTTGCTGGTGAGAGCTTTTGGAGGACAACTCCTCTCCTGTGACTCCCACCCAGCTCCAAGGGTGGGTGATACCCCGCCAGGCAGGGCTCGTGGTGTGTTTGCCCTTCCCTCCACATGCCTGCAGCCCAGGCATCGCTGCCTCCTTCCAGGAGAGGACCCTGAGCGCGGGCACGTACCCCAGGAACAGGGGGTAGCTCTGAAACAACCTAACCTGGGAACAAAAGGGCCTTTGTGGGCTGCGCTGGGAGCTGTCTCAGCTCTGTGTATCTAAGCATTGATGGCTTTCTTGTCATACTTTCCTGTTAAGAAGAACAGGACTGGTACCTGTAGACAACATGTCAGGAAACATGTCTGTTTCTGTCAGAGGGTTAAAGAAGAAGAGGAGAGAAAGTGAGTGGATGTGAAGGATTTTCTGCTTTCCTAAAGGAGGTGGCTACTAGACTGGCTGCTGCAATGCCCCTTAAGCTGTAAGGAATAACAGAATTAAGAGATCTTGGTGAATGTACTAGCCATCAGCTGGATGTCTGAGGGAGTTTTTGGAAGAGGCCCTGCAAAGGCCACAGCCTGGTCAGACAAGAAGCAGAGCCAGTAAAGATGGAGGGCTGGAAGCTGTGAAGACATCTCAGGATTTGCAGATGTCAAGCAAAGAGGTGAACGAGGAGCTTGTGGTTCATGAGGTATGCAGAAACAGCAGGGCTGCTGGGTTGGAAAAGCAGAGCTGTCCTGTGTCGTGGTGGTGTAAGAGACCCATCCACCCAGAGCATGAATGAGACACAGATCTGACTTTACAAAAGATCTCAATTAAAAAAAAAAAATCCCACTGTCTCACTGGCTTGGTTTGGCCAGCATAGTGTGACTTACTTAGAATTTTTTTATTTTTTATTTTTTATTTTTTTCCAGTCATGCAAGACTAACTGAGAGCACCCATGCAGCAGTTTGTGGAGCTTGGTATTATAGAAATAACTCACTGCAATAGCTGTTGGGCATGGAGCATGGAGAGACCACAGTACTGAGAAAAGGCACAGGGAAGGGTGGTGCAATGGTGGCAAATTAAGAAAAAACAGGAAATGTCTGTATGGCCTTTGGGCAGAAATCTCTTGGTTGGGGTAGTGTTACAGGTCTGCCTGTGGGGACACATTTATAATCTTGGTGGAGGAATATTACCAGAAACTGCCCTTAGGAGGGACTGAAATTTCTTGATTAGAAGACAAATTATATCAATAATGTAGGTCCTTATCGCTTCTGGAAGCTATAACCAACAGACTTATTAAACAACAAAAAAAGAATAGGGCATACTGTTTCAGACTTTGAGCGTTTTTATGAATAGTGTAGGGATTAGATTCCTGAAACTGGGAGAAGTTAATTAACCTCAATTGGGAATGATGCTGGTGAGACCAAACTACTAGCATGTAAACCACTTTGTTCAGCTGGGGTTGTGGCAATGTTTCATTGTACCACTGTACAGACAAGTAGGAGATAGTTACAGATAAGAACCTGTTTTGGTTTTAGATAAAGAAGAAAAAATAGACCTGATTTGAAGGAATTTTTATTTCCAAAGGGTGAATTTCGAGAAATGAAGGTGGCTGGACAAATGAATCTTATTGGTATGAGATAAAGTAAAGCAAAGAAAGAAACAAATAAAAATATTCAAATAAACTTTGGTCAAAGGAGAGAGTATACAGCATTTGCACCTTAGAAAGGGGAGAAATCTTATATGGACAGCTGGCATTGGACATATAGCTAATTCCCTTTAAAAGTTTAGTTGTGCACCTGTAAAGGGCTGAATGGAGGGGAAGCAGAAAGAAGCATACAGGTTAGTATGATCAGAAGAAAGTCCTGGGGATTGACTGAATTACTATAAGACAAAATGGTTCAACATTTGCAAAGGAAATTACTGTACGTGTAAACTTTCCTTTACTATAAAAAGAGAAAGGGGAAAACAAAGAACAGAAGGGGAGGAGCAGGGGCTGAGACCACCAAATGTAAGAAAATGTCTTGAAGAAGATTGGCATTGTCACCACACGGCCACTCAGTACAGGGACATAGCGATGCATGTTCAAAGGCTAAAGCAAACCCTGCAGTAAGGTTATGTTCCTACAGCTAGTGTCACAACTGCTTCTCTTCATTAACAGCAAAAGGTCAGGCAGCCCCGGGCAGTGCACGGCCTCAGCTGGGCACCATTCCCTGCTGAAGGGAGCAGAGCCACCTCCAAGGGTTAATCCAGGTGCCATAGTATGCAGTCTGCTTGTGGGGGACTCCTCTGGCTGAGGAGAACAGCAGCTCGCTCGGTGAATCACGGGGTCAGTGGCTAATCTCCTTTAGGCTTTTAATTATCACAGCAGATTCAATTTCCCTGAGGCTTCAAACAAAGGTAACAGAAGCTGTCTGTTGTGCTGTGCTGTGCAGAAGTGCTTGCATTAATATATATATATATATATATATATATATATTTCTTTTTTTCTTTCTTCAGCCTGCCTTCCCCAGGCACACAGTGTGCATCACACACAGGACTTGGGCTCACCTGAAGCCACTGCCCAGGTCTCTCTAGCAGTTGGAGGGAAGATGCTTCATAAAAACCCAATTTGACTATGTTTGTCCAAATTTTTCAATACCTACACACAGTCAGCAAGTTATGAGCTAGCATAGACTCCCATAGCCTTGCTGCTCCCCTCTTTTAACCTCTGCACCTTTCTGACATACAAATCAAACATCAGATAAAACACTGAGCATCTATGAAAGTAGGCTTTCATAAGGAAAACAGAAGAAAGTCAAAACAGAGGTACAAGGTGCTCAGCCAGACGTCTTCCTATGGACTGACATGCAGGTAATGCCCTCAGAACCAGCAGGATGGAAAATACCAACTCTCCAACAGCAAACATGGAGCACTTGTGTCACTTTTCACCTGCCACTCTTCCTCTCAGGAGGGATGTGTGAATTCCCTCAGCTGAACTCATTCCAATTTATAGCTCTTAGGGCAATTCTATTTTTTGGTAGAATGATATAGAAGGTGGTTGACTTACCTGAAAAAACCTACATGGAAGTACATGAAATGAATGTTAGAAGGGAAATGCTGGTTAGCTACTTAGTAAAACTGATAAATTGTACCTTTTTATAAGCTACTACATTGCACAAATGAGATGACAATTTAGCTGTCATAGCTGACCAGTGTTAATGACAGCAATTATAATGTTCATGGAGAAGGAAATCTGCAGAAATTGTATTTCGTGTGTAGTGCTCAGCTGCCTGTCAAACAAAAGAAAGGCCAGCTAATGGAATGTAACACAGCCTGTCCTCTTCCTGGTGTCTGTCATTGGTTAATTATTGCGTGCAGATGCATGGCTGTATGTCACACGCTCTTGTGTTACTAGGTTGTGTCACGCTACTGCCTGCAGCATTGCTGGGTCTGGAAGCTGCTTGTCCTGGTGCTAGCTGCATCACTGATCCCCTGCTGCTTTCAGCTTTACATAAATGTAATCTTTGTTGCAAGAGCGGGATTAAAATGAAGGCAAGTATCCTACCAGAATCTGACAGGCAGATCCATCCCTGCTGGCTCCAGGGCCTAACAATTTATACATCTGGCACGAATGTGGTACAGCACGGCAGAGAAGTAGGCCTAATGCTGCTAACGGGCTGGCTGTAATAGGCAGGCACTTCCCTGCATGGGTCAGTGTTATATATGGAGTGGTAATACGTGTCAAGAAGATGGTTGATATTAAAGAAGGGGGAGATGTGGGAGTGTGGCCATGGGGGTCAGAAAGCCCCGTGGTTGAAGGTAACATCAGACTCTTAACGACGAGGCTATCAGGAATGTAAAAGAGTTTAGAAGGAACAAAAAAGGGTGATTCAGGAGACTCCATGCACACTGTTGCTTGTTCTAGAGCCGTTAAGGCATGGAAGTTTCTGGGTGTTTGCCACTGCTGTTATTTGCAAAGACCAATTAAAAAGTTGTTTTGAAAAGAACTGCTGTGGGGCTGAGGGTGTAAGAGGGGAGCCTGCCCGCAAGATAAAAAAAGGCAACACAATGAAGTTATGTCATCAATAAAGAAGTAGAAAGAAGGAATGAATAGGGACAGGCTAGCGGAACGGAGACCAGGATGGGAACAGGCACATTGATTGCCTCATGAAGATGGGTTTGGCCAAACTCAGCAAACTGCTCAGAGAAGCTCATACAGAAAGTCTCTGGAAATGGGTGCACTGGAGCTGGGAAGAAGCTCGAGCTGAGAGAAGCGGACCCGTGCACACAACTGCCCCTCGCTGGTAAGCAGCTGCGCATTATGGGGAATCATACGTCCTTAGAAACAAAGACTGTCCAGGTAACCTTACAGCTTATTCTCCTTATTAACAGTCAGACAGTTTATGAGCATGAAATATGGGACCAAACTGAGGTCAAGGTGTGGGGCTCTGCAACTAAAAACGACAAGGTTGCAGTGGGATTGCTCGGCACCTGGCGAGCAATCTCTGAAGCCTTAAAGAGCCCTGTGGGACCACAGTCAGAAACGTGTGGTTTACCAGACAGTGAGGGAGCTGCGGGCTCCTTTACTGATCTGACTGCTACACCATCGGCCACCCACCGCTACAGCCATCGCAGGCTTTTGCTGTTACGCCCCCTGCTGACCTGGACGTGCCTTTTGACCCAGGCCCTATTGGCCTTGAAAAGGAGATGGATACGTTTTTCTTTGATCCGGGAAGATTAGGATACGTAAGGCCCGAAGACTGAGCTGCTTGACAACTTAAAGCAAGACATAGTGTTCAAAAGGAATGAAAAAATGGAGACTGTTATTTGTAGTCAAGAAAAGGAATGGAAAATGGAGACTGTTCATGGACATTGTAAGTCATGGAACTTAAAGGATTGTTTGTTACCTTTTCTGATTGTACATATGTATAGATATATTCGGGTTTAGTATGTAAAAGCAATGTTCTGTACATTTAGAATGTTTGATGTTCGTGTGTGCGTGTTGGTGGAGCGTAGACTCCCTGCACACCCAGCGCTGTTTACTTGCCTTTTATAAATATTCCTTTTATAAATATTACCAAATTCAGATCGAGTTGAGACTTCATTTATAACAGTCAGTTTACATCTTCTGATCTGCTTCAGGTGATTCATTATTGGACATTACACCAAAATGTGACATTTTGTGGTGACAGGAACGGTTATTAGTCTAGTTTATTAGACTGTGCATGCTGTAGTCAGTGTGTTTAATCAGCTTTGTTCCCTACCAACTAGAATAAAAGCTGGCAAGTAAACCGAGGCATTTTGTTGGAAAGGGTAGTAGAGGCTTTACAGCATTTTGTTGCTGGAAGGTGAGAAAATGTCCAGCTGCCTTGAACTGGAGGAGAAAGCCCACCATTTACACATTTATCCACCCGTATCTGGGGAACAGGGAGTTAGCCGGCTGTTTCACCAGCTCACACAAAGGACTCAAAAGCATGGATGGAAAATGAAAGGATAATTAATGGTTTGCCCATCTACAGAGACCACATTCTCCTCATGTAGCCGCAGTCAGAAATGTTTGCTCCAGAAGGACAGCACAGAATTAAGCTGATTTCAAGCTCACTGAACATGCTGCAACATAATGAAATGTGGTTTTCCCCTCTTACCTTAGCTGAATCAGTGCAGCACTGTTCAGAAATAGATTTACTTTCTTCTGTCACTACTTACACTACTTAAGAGGAAGCTCTGGTATTCTTTAACAATGTTTCCACTCACCTGAAATGAAGGCGGATGTTCTGTCTTCCACCAGCAGACTTCTTGGCTTCTGCATTCAGTACGCGTGGCCTTGTGGATGCCCAGGAGAGCAGGCTGTCATCCTTCATCCTGTGTGCATGCTCATCGCATCTACCGTTGGAAAAGTTTGCCCGTCCTGCTGTGGGTACATTTTCATAAACATGCACCTCTTGCAGGCAGGTTATCACTTAAAAATGATGGCTTACAGATTTGTTTTTCCTAGGCCAGCACTTGTGGAACCAGAGCCTCCAAAGCCTGAGCTCCGTGCCTTCTGCAGCAGCAAGGGGGGTGTGGATCCAATACTTTACTCTGCTTGGTCCTACACTTCTGGAGGTGTGGATCCACTGCTGGAGCATCTCTGGAGCTCTCCTTTCAGTCATAAGGTAGCTGCTTAAAAGGTACATTACTGAGTTACACCTAACTTGGTGTAACTCTGAGCACTCTAACTTGGCTGCTGCTGGCCTCCAGGTACATCTCCTTGCTCTGGCCCCCTTAGGAAGCCACAAGCAGAAAAGCAGGTGCCTGCTGGGAGTCATTCTGGGGTGCTCTGCTCCAAAAGGCCGAGCTGAATGTTACTTCTCAGAAGCATTTGCATTTCTGAAAGCACAGAAATCTATCCATGAACTGGTATCTACTAAAACACCAGACGGTTCGGGGCAGCGTGCCCAGAAATGTTGGTATTTGTGCTGAAAACGTACGTATTCGTACATCCCACTACCTGCTTTTGTCTGTGTTTAGTTACAGCATGCAATTGTTTTGTCAGGCTGAAGCAAAAATACCGTGTTGCCTTTTCCATTTTATTTGGGGATCAAAGTGATATTTTGCTAGGCACGTATCTGCATGGAGACGAGCTCTTCCTGGGAGCTGCTCCTGTGTTCACGGTGGCAGCCTCCCTGTAGCTGCTTCTAGACTTACTTGGAAACTGCAGTGACAGACAACAAAGAAATAACGATGATTTTTTTATTTTTTATTTTTTTTGGTGCCAATATCTGTATTTCTGGGTAGGCAGCTGTAATTGCTCTCAGAGTCTTGCTTATAAAAGTCATATTCGAAGCTCTTTGTGCAAGGCACGCTTACCATTTGCAATGCCTGTGAAGGAGGGACGTGGAATATCCCCAGTGAGCAGGGTAAGACCAAAAGCACCACATGGCAGTATTAACGCCACTGAAAGCTTACACAGGAGTCACAGCATTATGGCTTGAGGTCAAAGGAATTTATTTCTTCCTGTTGTATGATGGACTGCACATTGGCAGATAATGTGGAGCCTTTTAGCACTGTTTATCAAACTTTTTGTTTTCCCTCTGAGTTAATAGAGCCTCATTTGCCCTAAGGTGGGTGAGAACAAACTGGCTGTGGTATAAACCTTCCTTGGGAAGAAGGAGCTGATTCCCCTAATTAAAGGTATTGTGTGGTTTCAGTGTCAAGACATTGAGTCAATAATTGCAGTTTCTTCTTACTGGCCTGGCCAGGAAAAAGTGCCTTGCTGCTGAGCAGCGCTGTTTTTCATAATGCTTTGTACTTTGCTTGCTGGACTTAATTGTGACCTTGCGATCCAAGAAACACTTGTCATCTGAACAGGGCTGGCTTGGAGCACGAACTGCTCTTCCACAGAAATGGCAGCATTTTGAAAGGCTTTGTTCCTAACTGGGACTTTTGCAAGAAAAAAATTACATCAGAAACACTTGTGAGTTTCTTTCTCATTGTCCCTGTGTATGTTCCATATAAAATATGTAAAAGGAAAGAAAAATTATTGTAATTAGCAACATTGCAATTAAGCCTGCTTAATTCTGAAACAAGTGTGACCTACAAAAAACAAGGAAAAGCATTGAGATTTCCCTGAAAAATGTTGAAGTAATGGATTTGCCTCATGAAGGGATTGATTTTGAGAAAGGACATTTTTTGATGGAAAGTAGGTTCCTGAAATGTATTTCAATTAATGTCACTTGTATTACTCACTTCTCACTGCCGAACTGAACATCCTGGATTTTAACATACGGCAGCATGCTGTGTATTTAGTTCTTGCATTTAAAGTGACTGCAGCAGTGCTAAATGTGTTTGCTAGAGCAGACCCTAAGCAGAACCCAGATGTAGTTCATCTGATAAATGACTGTCCCAGAGGAGGTGACATTTCTCGTGCCACTTGTCTGTGGTATCTCCTGGCTGATCTTGCCAGCTCCCAAACAAGTTTGTGAGTGTAACTGAATTCTGGTCCTCGTGATCATAGATCTGCCCGTGATGGCTTTTTGTTGCTATCACTGCTTCACAGAATCTTAAAACCAGGACTGTTAGAGGCCCATTAGCTTCCCTCCCCTCAGATTTATCTCTTGTGGCTTGGGTGGCCAAACCCGCAGGAGGCAGAGTGGCGCCTTTCCTCTGTAGCTGGAGTAAAGCCCCAAACCTTTCCTCATCCTCCTGGAGATTTGACAGTTTTAAGCTTCATTTGCAAGTGGAGCCTGGGTCAGCCTCTCCCTGCATCACACCCTTATGCACACAGGTTCACGGGGCTTTTCAGGATGTCAGTGTGGTTGTCAGCCTTTTTTTTTTTTTTTTTTAATGTCATCTTGTAAATAGAGTTGTTACGCAACTGGATGAGGGCTTGTTTACATTTGGGCAGCTGCCCATGCACCTCCTCCCTTCAACCTCTTGTTACTGCCGTGTTGCCTGCTACAGATGCTCCAGTCTTGCAGAACTGAGACTGAGCACATCTGGTGTGGCTGGATTGAGTTCCCAATTTTTGGCTGCTTTCACAGCTTAATTAAACTTCAACAATTTAATTTTGGGGTTCTGTAATTTAATAGTGTTTGAATTAAGACTCTTCATCCTTGAAGAGGACGTCTCCCCCCGCCCCCAACTTCTTACTGTTTATCAGCTGGCTGATGTAGTTCCTAGCAAACTAGGCTTTTCCCCCATGATGCTCACCTTATGACTTGAGATAAAGTGTGTGACAAATAGATACCAAGGCAGAAGCTTTGCAAGCCTTCTAACATCAGTTGTAAGAGAACAAATATAGAGTGAAACTCTGTTCTTGATCTCTGTAAGCCTTGAGGTACTCCAGAGAAGACAATTTTGACATTGCTCTAGATTTAGAATATTTTACTCAGGTAGAGAATCCAGTTTGTGATGGGAATTGTAAAGTATTTGCATGTTGTGGTGGTTTAACACCAATGGGCAGCTGAGCACCACCACACTGCTCTCACTCCCCTTCTTCAAAAGGACAGGGGAAGAAAAGACGATGGAAAATAAAAGCTCACAGGTTGAGATAAGGACAGGGAGCTCACTCACCAATTACATCACAGGCAAAACAGACTCAGTGTAACGGTGATTAATATAATTTATTTCCTATTGATAACAGACTAGAGCAGTGCAAAGTAAAAACGAACTAAAACCACCTTCCTCCCCCCCAGCCACCCTACTCTACGTCCTCCCCCTGAGTGGCACAGGGGAACAGGGAATGGGGGCTGTGGTCAGTCTCTGACTCTTCGTCTCCAACGCTCCTTTATGGTCACTCACCGCCCCTGCTCCACGTGGGGTCCCTCCCACAGGATGCCGTCCTTCCTGAACTCTTATCATGGGGTAGCTCCTGGACTCCTTGCAGAGGCCACCCCTGCAGCCCCCCACACTACCAAAACCTTGCCACGTAAACCCAGCGCAGGGCTTAGCCCTGGTCTCTGAAAGCCTTCACCTTCCTCAGGCCTCTGGTGAATATTGCCAGGCACCAATCACTAAGTAGTCTCAATTCCTGCTAGCAGCTGCCCTCTTTTTCCTTGACTTGCTGTGAGGCAGGCTGTTATGCAGTGATCATGTTACTGGCCTGGCAAAAATTGCAAGCATAAGACTGTCAATAAAAGCATCCGGAAAGGCCAGCTAATGGCTAGCCCTGGGGACAGCAGAAGCCAACTGGCTGGTGAGCTACCAGAAGCCTTCCTGCTTTCTGCAGAAGCCCAATCTAAATTCCAAATAATAAATAAATAATTGTGTCAGAGCAAACATGTAAGCTCTTTTTGTGATAACTAAGTTCAAATACAGATGGCTCCCGGGTAACATCTAATGTTTTGTCCTCTGATAGGAAGGCTTTTGCAGTACTTACTTACTAGACGAACGTCGAGGCTTACTGGCATTTCGGTGATCAGTTCAAGAGTAGAAACTACTAAGAAAAACAAACACAAAAAAAGTGGTGTGAACAACATTCAGACTCATTTCTGCACATGGATATGTTTCTGGCTTGGAGCCACCTGGGGAAGAAAAGAAATTCCTATACACAGAATCCCAGAAGGTATAACAGGAGTTTCAGCAGACTGTTGGATGCTGAAGGATGTGAAGAATGAGATTTGTGATTAGGAGTTCCAGCTAATTTAAGCAGAGCCCACTTATAGGTAGTAGACTCCACAAAGTTCTTCACTGTGACAGTGAGTATAAACATAGGCATTTACTGAAAGAGGGAAGGACACTTGAGCGCTCATGTAGAGGAATATAGCAAAAATGTTTGGTCAATCTGCCTACAGCAATCGCCACTGCTCTATGACAGGTATTTGGCATTATCTGCAGCTCCCTCTGTAATCGAGATGGGCCTGCTCAGCAGAACAAACACAAGTGTACATAACAATGACATTTTATGTTTCTGAGGTAGTAATATCTTAACTACTCCTAAATCATGAGCTTTTTGAACACGTTATATATTACAAATAAAAGGGACAGTTGAGTACAAACAAATAGATATACCACCGAAGACTGCTATAAGAAAAGTTATATGGAAGCTACATGGAAGTGGAGCTGAAAACCTGTGAAGCTTTCAGTAGGAAACACTTGCCATGCCCTCAAAAGCACAAGCATATTTACCCTTAACAACTACTAATGGTTTTAACTGAAATAAGTAATCAGTCACACAGGTAACAACACCAAGGTAAAATTCTCCTTTAGCTCAGTGTATTGAACAGATAGAGGTGGTGCAGTGGAACTATCCTCTCATTTTTCCCCATCTTCAGTGCATTTTCAATGTTAATTTTCATATTCGTCCTATTTCAAATAGTTGCTTCATCAACACTTTTTTATTTGTACGTGATTTTTATGTTTATAACTTACAAACTATCTGACAAGAAAACTTTAATTTAGGAGTACAGAATGGGTTTATCTCTGGTTGTAATCTGAAGGAAATTTTACCAAGAAGAGTTTCTGTTTTTCTTATGGAGCAAAATGTAAACAAAACCAGCTACAAGCTAGGAAGATGGACTTAGATTTATCTGGGGACAGACGGATGCTGTCCTTCCCATGAACCCACATCTTTGCTCTCCAACTGCAGAACGTGCTACTTCCTCCATTTTATTGTACTTCTGCACTGAAGATGAAGAGAATATTAGTGCTTTGCAAGAGACTGAGACTGTTAAGCAAAAGAGCTAAAGCCTTTGCATGCTGAAATACAGGAAATCTAAAAGATACTGGAAGACATTCGTCTTAATTCACTGGAATTAAGATTTAATTTTAGACTTAAACTATGGTATATTACATGTATCCTTCCCCATATCATTACATTTACCCTGGGGGTATGAAACATTTTGTTCTGGAAATTTACAAGCAGCAATTTAAAATTAGGGATGAATTAAAGAATAAAGAAGTCTCACAGTGGGAAACACATGTCTTAAAGCAACAGTTTTAGTCAACTGAACCATTAGCTTTCTTAGCTTTCTTGCTTTTTCTTGTGCAAGCAGGTACTGATTTGCTGCAAAATTAGTCTGTAAGTAAACACCTTCAACTAGTGGTCATTTTGAGAGGATAAGTTTTCTTGTCAGACAGCTTGTAAGCCATAAACACAAAAAATCATTTAAAAATAGAAAAGTGTTGATGCATACCTTGTGCAGAAGAGAAAATTAATTTCTTCCCTTTTGAATTGCATCTTCAGGCTTCTGTGAGCTATGGAAAGTTATGAATATTTGGAGATGTCAACTCTTTGTGAGGTACACAAAGTACACAGAGAAATTATCAACCTGAAATTCATTGCCTGAATGTACAGTAATAACTTTTGGGATAATTGCCACATTGTACTTTAAATCACTGCCAGACATTTCTGACTCTTATTTTAACAAGATTTGTCTGGAAATAAACCAAAAATGAGTTCAAACTCTAAGTGCCCACTCATTTACATTCTACCTTATGATTTTGAACGTGGTCCTTTTCATTGGAGTCATAAACCAATGACTAATTCACACCATCAACACGATGGCCACTGCAAACTAGCAATAAGAAACAAGGAAAAATGCATTGTGCGATGTGCTCACTCATTCTACACATGGAGTTTTTAATATGCAGCACCAAATGTTCTCTGGTATGTCTTACACAAGTCTTAGGCATGGGAGGCTTCATAACAGTATGCCTCCAGCCTTTTCTAGAAACAGAACAATTTATGCTAAGGCTTACACATAAATAAATGCAGAGCATTTTAATACTTTAAAAGCTGTTACAATGGGTAATGACCTCGTAAGACAGCATAAAAAGTAGAATACATATATTTAATCAAATAAAAATAGCAACTATATTTAGCTTTTCAATTTAGTGCCTTAATGAAGGAGAACACTTAATGATGAGTCACAAATCCCATGAATGTTACTGACCACAGGTACAGTAAATAGGATGGTCTCAGTGAGTTAATAGGAAGCTTCAAGTTTTGCTCATAATTTGAAACCCTCATAATTAAAGATGAAAGGAATGGAGGAACAATCAGTTAGTATCTTAACCCTTCACCTGTATGCAAATTGACTTTTTAACCATACATTTCCTAGTACTCAGACTGGAATGGCTTTTAAGGTCTACATAGAAAGGCTTTTCATTCCTTGGAGAGAGTACAATCTAACTTAAAAAATGACAAATATGCAAGAACATGCAGAGTACTTGTTTTAATAACATACAATTTTTAGTGCAGATCTTCAGCCAACTGATCTGACCACTACCCAGCCTCTAGAGGAGAAACAGCATTGCCTGTCAGGTTACCTGCCCATTTCATTATTGTAAGCTCCTCAGCAATTTGGGCTGCAAGCAGTCAGTTCCATGTTTGTAGCTGTTAGACATACCATAGTTTATTTATGCAAAAGATATACTTGAGCACTGGACTAGATCTCAGAAATCTGGATTTTGTTCTTGCCTCTGCAGATCACCTAAATCGATAATTTGCAAAGCTACCTCTCTATTCCTCAGTTTCTTCATCTATAAAGTGGGGATAATGATATCCACTCATTTTTAAAAACCGTTTTAAGATATACGTGATTAATTATTAAGCAGCATGGATTCTCCCCCATGAATAGCACACAGCTGCTAATAAACTGACTCATCCACTTTCATATTATCATCTTTATTTAAACATTCACTATTCTTTCTGCAACACAGCAAAACATTCATTTTGTCAAACAGCAATTGTAAAGAAGCTTTTATCCAGTGGAAGAGTAATTAGAATAGTAGAGAAATTCCATCAGCTTTGAGCTCGAGGGACTATCTGTTATTTTAAGTTCAAGTAATTGAAGTAGCAAGCAGAGTTTCCAATTCAAGCCTGCCCTCCACTGGTGTTAATGAAACACTGCTAATAAATTTTAGATCAATGTTGTCTTGAAGTAACGAAGAAGAGGAACTAAATTGAGAGAGGCTGATACAATGTATTGAGACCTTTAGTCAGCTGTCAGCTTCCCTTTTCTTTTTCATAGTAGCTAAATAATTTGTAAATATATTTTTAAAGTCCCATCTAGGCTCACTGGCTGATTCCCGTCCTTCACATTTTCCACCAACATATCATCCATACCAGAGTTGTCAGAACTAATATTCACATGGGAAGTAACACTCTGCACGTGGTTTTAAAGGGACTATTAAAAAATACAGAAAAATATTTTGCTGTGGTACAGTTAACAATTCTAATATACTGAGCGATATGTATCAGTTAAGTACTAGCATCCTAAGAGACCAGGATCACTCTAGTCTAGTACCCTGTCACTAGAAGCAGTCCTTCCTCCCAGTGTGTGAAAAGAAAGAAAAACTTCTAGTACTGTGTTTATTTCAGAGAAAACTTTCCATCACAAATCTCACAGGCAATTAACTCATTGCTTAACTCAGGAGGACCATATTTAAAGCACAAAGGTAATCGGAGAAAAACAAACAAACAAACAAAAATTATCTCAGTTATACTTACAGCGATTCATCTAGTATGACTTCAAGGTGATGTTTGTGTCTGGAATACAAAACCTGTACCGCTGTGCGTTGGAAGATGAGGCGCCTCTGGTTCATTTATCTTGTCATCTTCACACTTCATTACACTCAACAGCATTTAATCTCTTGTGGTTGCTACCTAAACCCAAAATGGAGCAGTAAAATGCAGTTTCTTCAGATGTACACTTAATGTACGCTTGAAAAAAAAGAATGAAAGTATTATAGAAATGTAATTTTATTTGGGCCTTTCAAATGCTTGAAAGTCAGGGTCAGATTGTGTCAGGTATGTCTAACAGACTTTATAATGCAGAACATAAGGAACTCTCAAGAGTTCCTTGAACGTCCTCTGCATATGATAAAATTCTTACTGAAATGGTTGTCATTCAAAACAAAAACTTTAGGAGTTCATATAACATTTTATAGGAAACAGCGAAAGGCAACAGTGAAAGACAAACTTAGAGACATGTGACTTAGCCTGTCAATACAGACAGAAGGTGCTGGACAATAGTTTAAAATCAGGAAAACCTAAAAACATCTGTCTGGGTTAAATATGGAATATGATTATGCTAAAATAGACAAAGCTTAAAAAAAGTATTAAAGTCAAAAGGGACAGCATCTTAAGAGATTAAGTTTTAATGGTGAAAACTTCATTAAGCATGAGGTACTCTTCACTTAATCCTGACAGCACTAAATATGACCTGAAAAGGAAGAAAAGAACTTTCTAGGATCACCTTTGGTCATGTATGAAAGACCTTAATGATTTTAATGATTTTAATCCTCCCTGTGCTGAAGATCTCAATTTTCAGTGAAATCTGAACTACTGAAACATGAAAAATACAGTCAGACATAAATGCTGACACTTGTTAATATTGGTTCAAGTTCAAGTTCTGGAACTTGACATTCCTTCTGGAACATCACCATTCCGGAAGGAAGCTCATGCAGTGTATCCCACTGAAGCTTGGCAAGAAGGGGTGTGAACTGCTCTTCACATCACAGTTAGGCCATGCTGAATTTGAAATGTGCCAAAAGGTTTTTCTCTAAGTTTCTGAAGCGAATACACCCAGAGTGAACAATCAAGATAGATAAACTGAATGCAGATATTGATTTACTAATCTGTTCAACTTTTAGATATAGCGGGAGAGAATTAGTATGTATTTGACACATTTCCTTTGCTGACTGGGTAATCTTATTCAAATGCTAGAAATACACAGATTTTTACCATACCTATTATGCTCTGAACTCTTCTGCAACTGCATCCTCTAATTTGCATTACATGAGTTGTTAGAAACTATTATAATGACAACACTAACACCTAGAATATCTTTGAACTAAGAATTAAAGCTATGCTTATAAAATTCAAATTTATTTATTTGTTTAAATTTTCATTTTAACAAACATTGTTCTTGTTTAGTATCAAAGGAAGAAGGATACATATGGGTATAAACTGTAACTGAAAATATTGCTTTTTTAACAATGACTCAAATTAAATAACAAAAACTCACATTCTATCAGAAAATCCACACAGAACTCTTCCAAATCCATCTGGAATGTTTCAACTCCAAGGTGTTTCTTTTTGCTTTACTATTTGTCTTCTCTTTGCTTATAAAAAGGAGATAATTAGTTGTTGTTGTATACACTGCTTTTGTAGAACTGAAACAAATGAATTCAAAAGCGCCATTTTAAATCAGTGAAGCTAATGCTGTGCATTGATTGGTTATGATTTTCAAATATTTCATTGTCAGAAAAAGTTATTTCAGCAGCATATATGTTCTTTTGTTGATGGATGTTAAGTAAATACAATTAGAACCACTCTGAAGTAAGGAAGTTATACGTGAATTTTAATTAAAATTCAATTTTTCTAATGCTCCAATTTCATGTTCTGGACCAAAGAGAAATATTTCATTTTCATATGCAATGCTGCCAACTGATAGCAAAGACTTACATTCTCAGTCGTTTTAAGGTTGCCTAACCTTAATACAATGTACTCAGATACTAAGACCAGAATTGATATAAAAACAAGTATAATAAGAGCAAAGACTGTTTTGCAAATCCAAATATAATCACTGTTTTCCTCATCATGTCTTTCTGTAAAAATCTGCCTAAAACAAGCATCTTTTAAATCTTGTAAAACCTCTGTGGGCATGTGCTGTTACAATAACATATTCTTCAGCACCAAAAATCTAGTTTTAAATTGTGGACAAGTGAAAAGTATTCATTCCAGTATCTTTAGAAGAAAATTGTTCTAAAATTATTGAAACCTTTACTGCCCAGATGCTTTAAAAAAAAAAAGAAAAAAGCCTAACTAAAAAAACAAACAAAAAAACAAACAAAAAAAAAACAACCAAACAACAACAACAAAACAAAAAAAAAAAACAAACAAGAATGAGTGAACATAGATATTAGTTTTGGCCTCAGAAAATCCTTTAATTCATCAGACTTCTGCATATTACTGCAACTATGCAAGCAGTCAGATGATTGTTTTCATCTCTGGCCAAGCACTACAATCATAAAAACATCCACATAACTCTTATATTTTTAGGGTAACTACTTACAGTAGAAAGTAGCAGTATCTTTATTGTAACCACTGATTGTCATTATTAAATGAAGATGGGGAGAATGGGAAGGTCAGGTTCAAATGAAAGTCGTGTGCAGCACGTAATATTTAATTTTTAAGCACAACAGTACTTTTTCTCAAAGAACTCGGAAAGCATTTGATGAGGTTTCGTTGAATGCTCTCTCACCTCAGACTGCTGTTTGTCCTTCACTGGCCTCAGGAGCTGTAATGAAAAATAACGTAATTATTGCCTTGCACCCATCTCCATCTTTTTTTTTTAACAAATCAATAGTACGTTAATTATATTAAATATATAAAAAAAATACACTTTGCCTTTTGTTTCTACCACTGTAGACTCACCTAGTAAAGTGATCACACTTTACTCATCTTCTGGACACCCATCTGACAATAATTGTTTTTAGAAATATCCAATATTATATAGAGGCTAGAGTACAGCCAGTGTATATGTATTTCACACAGAAATTCATATGAAAGAGACAGTAATCTGGACAGAAAAAATTGATGTGTCACTGCTCTGTAATTCAATGTTTTGAAAACATGCTAACTGCAAAAGCCCAAATGTATTAAACCCCAAGTGATTTTGCTCTTACAACAATCAAGAGAAAAAGAGACGTTTTAGAGTTCTGACATTTCCCAAATGGCATAATCACACAGCCTTAGTATTTTTATTTTTTTATTTTGACTGTAGTGCTTTCCATTGCTATTTGTTTCTGTGAAATGTGGTTTCCACAAACTGACAAGCAGCATTTCCTAGAGCGGTGGTACTGCAGAGTAGCTGGGATTTATTAAACTAACTGAACAGGAATACTAAAATGGAATGGAAGAAAAAGATGATCATTACTAGGACACTATAGAAAGTTTAATCATAATAATTAAGTAAAATATAAAGCCTAGGAATTATCTGCTACCCCTTTTCACTGACATCATAAAGATTCAACCTGGATCGGAAATCTGTTAAATATGTCCTGTGTTGTTTGTTTATAACGATTTACAGTATGAAATATCTACCATAGTATCTTCAAAATATAAGTTCCTCCTAAACAGAGCCAAACTTTAACTTTGTTTTCCAGCAGGTTAATTTAATCCAGTTTCTTCACAGTAAATGGAAGAGGAAATCTTAGAAGTAAAAGTGGTAATTGCATAAGGGAGGTACACAGGGATTTCCATTGTAGAGTTTACAGTAATTTGTCTCAAGACCTTAACAGGTTACTTCATTTTGTTTCATTCTCCAGCCTTCTGGATTGCACACACTGTTGCATGGATTTGTGCTGTGTTGAGATAAAACTTCAGAGGTCTGGAATTCTTTAGCCTGAAATGTACCCCTTGTACCAGGCAACAAAAATGGCTAAAGCCATCCAAGTGCCATTGTTTCCCTGAACCAGAGACTGAAGCTTAAATGATTCAGACTTGTCCGCAAGAATTTCAGTTCTCTCCCTCACCCATTAAAAATGGAAACATGAGGCCAGTTTACAGTGGTATAGAACTTCTTTACTGAAAGGGTTGTTAGGCATTGGAATGGGCTGCCCAGGGAAGTGGTGGAGTCACCATCCCTGGAGGTCTTTAAAAGATGTTTAGATGTAGAGCTTAGGGATATGGTTTAGTGGAGGACTTGTTAGTGTTAGGTCAGAGGATCTTGAGGTCTCTTCCAACCTAGACAGTTCTGTGATTCTGTGATTTCTTTGCTATGAAAACATAGCACGTACAGAATTACTGCTAATCAAATTAAAACAAACGAACAAACCCCATTACGGATTCACATTCTTGTGCCAGTTAAAACCCCTGCAACTTTATTTCATATTTTACAGTTGTTGCTGGTCCCATGAACTACATGACAAAAGAAATTCAAAGGGTTTTTCTGTAATGAAAAGCTTTCAATACAGTATTACTACTTTTGTCACCCAACACTTATGGCTGTTGTTTCTCTGATTTCCTGGGCACACCATTTCAAGTGCTTTTGTCCTGATTATCAGACAAAAGAAAATAAATAATTCAAGTAAAACCAATACCCTTCACAGAAGTGTTACTACAACCCCAATAACAAACCAAACTCCCTCAGCCTGTCCTCATAGGAGAGGTTCTCCAGCCCTCTGACCATCTTTGTATGAGGATGTTAGATATGTCAAAAGTATTTGTTGGATATGTCGGACATCTTAGAAATAACTCATTGACAGGGCTGCATGTAGCATTACTTAAAATGAACCCCTTCTGTTCATTCTCTTGGAAGCCCAAAAATCTATCATTACGTGCTTCTGAGCAGGCACAGGTGAATGGAAATGACACCAAAAGGAGAAATTATGTGTTATTCTGTGTGAATAAGTTAATATGCTGAGTCCTCTGTACAGTTTTAGGCACCACAATATAAGAAGGACATAAAACTATTAGAGAGCTTCCAAAGGAGGGCTATAAAGATGGTGAGGGGTCTAGAGGGTGAGACATATGAGCAGCAGCTGAGGTCACTGGGTTTGTTCGGCCCAGAGAAAAGGAGGCTGAGGGGTGGCTTCATGATGGCCTGCAGCCTCAGGGATAAGCTGTTCGGCTGATAAAGAAGCCACTCATCAACTGAGCTTTATCTACTACACATCATTAGATATATCAGCCACATGACTAGCATTACTGGTGTCACCCATCACATGTTTAATGCATATGAAAACATAGCAAATATGCACTGGTTCTCATGAGGACAGGCTGTTTGTACGTTCTACAACTTGACAGACAGTATGTTTCTCACTACATCACCACAATAATCTTGTATATCCCACATTTTGACTATTAGTAGACATTCACAAAAGCAAACTATGGGCCACCAGGATCACTGATGCAGCTTGCAGGTTGCTACCTGTCCGTACCTGGGAAACAAGGAGCGAGCTACAAATTCGTATCTTCGTTGTCTCTGAAGGGCAGAATGTGCATCCATGCACTGAAAGAAGAAGTGTGGAAAAAGCTATTTGCAAATGGTATTTGTTATAGCCCTGGAATTTTTCTTTGCATCTAAAAGCACTCTCCTTTAGTTGTTCCTAAGATGACACGTGGGCCACAGAACTAGAAGTTATTGCCTAGGTAAACTAATACTGTAAACCATGATTATGAACAAAATTGAATGGAATTCTGGTCTAACACAAGCAGCAATTTCTTTGGTGATTTTTTTTCCCACCCTAGTTTCTATATGCAATTAAATCCCCTCCAAACTACGGCAGGAGTTTGACACAGTTAGCAGACGATACAGACTGCCAGTGTTAATACTGCTGCCACGTCAGTGATATTAGGAACACGCAGGCCTGGATGTGGCATTACAGTAAAACACAGTGGATTGCTCAAGCAGGAATGAAAGCAGCACGGCCATGACCGACCTTGCAGGCACCGCCACCATGCAGTGAGATGTCCCACGGGCAGCGGTGTCGAACTGAGAGCACCTTGGGGTTAAGGCAGTGCGACGAAGTCTTGCAGAGACCAGACACGCTCAAAAAGTGCCTTACTGCTTACCCAGGCTCTGAGTGCGCGAGGACAACAAGCCGTAAGCTCTGTACAGGCGTTTTTTTTAAGAATTAGGTCTAAAAGCACACCACCTCTCCCCGATCACCCTCGCCGACCTTGCAGCCCCCAGGTTTCAGGGACCACGCAGTGTGTCCCCGCAGCGGGGCGGGCAGCCCCCTTCACGTTTCCCTGACCAGACGCCACCTCCCAGCCTCCACGGAGCACAAACCTGAGCGCTGCGGGAATAAAATAAATAGATAAATAAATAAAATAGCGACCTACAGCTTTCCTCACCCCCTTGCCGTCCAAAGGGGCCCCCACGGCAGGCCGGGACGGGCCGAGCCTCCCCCTTCCCGGCCTCCCCGGCGGCGCCGAGTGACGATCGCGTCCCGGCTCCTCCTCCTCCTCCTCCTCCCTCTCCCCCGCCGCCAGCATGCCGAAGCTGAGCAAGGAGGCCAAGCAGCGGCTGCAGCAGCTCTTCAAGGGCGGCCAGTTCGCCATCCGCTGGGGCTTCATCCCCGTCGTGCTCTACCTAGGTCAGTGGCGGCGGGGGCGCCGGCCTCCCGCGGGTCTCCGCCGCCCGGCGACCCAGCGGGGCCTCCCTTGGGCGGCCCCCGCCTGCTTGGGGGGCTCGGGGGGCTCGGGCAGGGGGCTGGGGACCCCCCTGTTTGAGGCTGGGTGGAGGCTGCAGCCTCCCCAAGCCGCTCGGCTCAGCCCCCGTGCGGCTTTGGGGTGTGTTGGTGCGGGGCCCCGCGGTGGTGCCGCCGGTGGGGGTGGCTGAAGGGCACGGGCTGCTTAGAAGCGCGTGTGTGCGGTGGGGCCGGGGCTCCTGCTCGCTGCTCTCTGCCAAAAGGTGCCAGGGAAGCCAGCAGGCACGGCTGGAGAGGAGGCTTCGTGCCCTAAATGTGTGGGGCCTTCTGGGGGAGGCGGCCGAAGCAGGCAGACATCTTCACCTTGAGCGCTAACACGCTTACAGCCGGGGCTGTGCGTGTTTGCAGGCAGAGCTGAGTGGCTCTTTTAATCGAGGGGAATTAATATAACACGTAAAAATATATAAAATCTAAACCCAATTTAAAGGGCCGAGGCGCTTAATAGATAATCAGTTACACACATGCTCGAACAACCAGAAATAAAAGGGGTCACTTTGAACACAACAAGTAAAACGATTTGGCAGAGTCAGGTTAAAGTTTAATTACGTTTTCGTTCTTAGTTTATCGATTATTTCCAAATTGGTTATTTGGGGGTGGGATTGCAGCAGTGCTTTGCGACCTACTTTTGTTCCTGCTGAGGTTTTCAGTTGGTTTCACTTTTACGACAGTATCTGAGAAAATCACTCTTTGCTCTGAGGAAAGCATATAACTTAAGCACTTTAAATAAAGCCATCCCAGTGTGTTTGCAGCTGTACCAATACCAAAGAATGGAAGCTATGGAAGGGACCGTAAAGACCACCTAGTGCTAACCCCCGCCATGGGCAGGGCTGTCAGGGTGCTTGGTATATTTCTTGTTGAGTAACCCTAAGAAACAAAACTGTAGTTGTTTAATTTCTTACCTGCAAGCGATAAGTATGCTGTTCCACATCTATGTTGTCTTCTTACAAGTTTGCCTGCTGTAATTAATAAAAGGACATAAAGTGTAAGCAGGTGCCACCCTTGTCTGCCGCAGACATTTGGGGGTGGCAGCCACTCAGATTCTGTAGAACTGGGGGAACCTCTTTTGTACAGCAATTACATGGGCAAGGGGCTACACCGTGCTTGGTGTCACTGCTTCAAGGCAAACTTTGGTATTGACCCACGTATATGAAATGCAGGCTAAACTAAACACAGGCAATGAAGTTTTCAGCAATTTGTTTTAATTTTCTCTGGAAGACCTAGGTGAGGATAGGATGTTCAGAATAAGTACAAGGGAGTCTGAGATGTGCAATTCCAGGTCATTGGTCAGGTTGTATTTTTTGTTGTTTATTTGTTTTTAATGTTTGTTTTGAAGTGGCTGCCCCTCTTAGGTGAATTAGACAAGTACAGTTTTGTTGAATTGGCTTGCTTATTTAAAAGTACTAGGGGGGAAAAAAAAATCAAACCACAAAACAAACAAAAAGAAAAACCAGAAACATTAGCTAAATCTGTTTCACACACATAGTTCAACTGCTAATATGATTTCATGAATTTTAAATCACTTCTGCTGGAAAGTATGGCAGTGAAAGAAAATAGGTCAGAATGTTTAACAGCCTCAAATCAGACAAGGTTATCTTCAAAGGGCTGAACCAGTGTCCATGAAGTTAGTGTGAGTTTTTCCATTAACCTTCATGGCCTGTGTTTCAGGAAAGTTGTCACTGATTAGTTATAGTCTGTAAATATGTTTTTTCCATATAACATCAATTTCTATACAGTAAACATAGTAAGCATGTTGTTGAACAATGCGTGTCTTTTATGATTCTGTTTCAGGACTTAATTTACAGTCCAGGAGTTAAAGCTATTTAGTAAACTGTACCTTGAATTGCTGCTCTAGTGTACACTTGCTTTAGTGAATCAGTGTTTGAGTCATTAGCTGGGGACGAACTCTCTGTAATTAACCACCCCCTTTCCCCAAAATGGTTTTAAGTTTAATTGGTTAAAGATTTAGAATTCTCTAATCTTCAACTCAATGAGCTATTATTGAAATATTGCTGTAAGTTCAGGTGCCGTCACAGGACATCTCCTCAAGCCCTTATACCAGTTACAGGTGTCACTGTTGATGCTGTCTGACCAGGTTGCTTTCATAATAACACCTAAAATCTGCATGTGGGGGTTGTTACAGTTATGTTCCCACCCAGCCACTTGTTCAGTCTTCCCATGTGGGGTGCAGGAGAGAATCAGAAAGGGAAAAGTGCAAGAACTTGTGGGTTAAGACAAAAGCAAACCAAAGAATCTATTTGCTGCCTCCCTCCAGCAGGCAGGCATCCAGGCATCCTCAGGAAAGCATGGCCCATCACACGTAATGGTTTCTTGGGAAGACAAATGCCATCACTCCGAACATCCCCTCCTTCCTGTTCCTTTCCCCCAGCTGTTATTGCTGAGCCATATGGTGTGGGATGTCCCTCTGGCCAGCCTGGGCCAGCTGTCCTGGCTGTGTCCCATCCCAACTCCTGCTGCACCCCCAGCCTGCTCGCTGGCAAGGCAGTGTGAGAAGTTAAACAGTCCTTGGCTCTGCGTGAGCACTGCTCTGCAGCAACTAAAACGTTGGTGTTATCGCTGCTAAGTTTCATCAAAAATCCAAAGCACAGCATCGTACAAGCCATTATGTAAAAAAACAAAACGCCTCCATCCCAGTCAAAGCCGTGAGCGGGTACGTGTATGCATGCACATGTGCCTTGATGTTTGGGGTAACTCATTTCTACCATCTCACATAGCTAGCTGACCCTGAATTTTAAGTCAGAGAGAGATACAGGTAATAATAATAAAGAAAATACACCCAAGTCTATTTATTTTGACTATTTTGTAACCCTTTGGTTTCTGTTGAGGTGAGTCTATGTCTTCATGAATCACAGCTCCCTGTTCTTTTTATTGCAATTTAATGGGCTGGAATGAATTGATGCTGTTCTAGCTGTGTAAAAATCTGCACATACATATGAGTGTTTATCTAATGTATGTTTCACTTCAGGTTTTAAGAGGGGTGCAGATCCTGGAATGCCCGAGCCGACAATCTGGAGGTATGTATCAGGTCCAAATGTGCATTAAAAAAAACACTGTAGATGGTCAGGGTTTTAATTGTCATCTCTGCTCATGCTGGACAGCAAGAAAAAAAAGTTGCTTTAACCCATAGTTTTTAATTGTTTTGGGTGATAACAGAGCTGGTCACAGTTCTTATTTGCCTAGAAATCTAAACCAGAACAGACAGCAAACCGAATTCTTAGGAGGGCCTTAGTATTTTGCTCTTAATCTTATGCAGTTTTTAATATATGGAACTTCCTGTACCTTTTGAGTGGAAGCTGCCCTTCTAATCTGTTCTAAGGGTAGTTTATGCAAGTTTCTTTCTGCACCTAGGAATAACTACTTAGCTTTCTAACATGAGTTTAAAATAAAACCCAGTCTCCTTCCCTCTTTGCAAGTAGGGTGGGAAACTGTGTAAAAGCTGCATTAAATAAAGGGATATATCCTTTAATATTAATCACTGTAATGAATCAAAGTACATATGCTCTCATTGCCTGGTTGTTGTGGGGCTATTTGTTATTGCTGCAACATCCTGGCATTAATAACACTTGAATTCTTGCGATATTTGAATTTTATTGGAGAGTTTCCATGGCTCAAACTACCAAAATTAAGGTTATGAAGGAAGTGTTACTCTTACTGTTCTTGAAATAGCTTTGTTTGCTGTACAGAACCAGAGATGCTGCTAAAACAAATAATTGATTGGTGTGTATTGTTTGCAAGGTCATATATTAACCGTAGAAATTCCATTTTCAGGGATGTTACAGTTTCAGTAAAATATCCTATTGTCTTAAGAACTAAGTTGCTGAAGTAATTTTTTTTTCTGGCAGTATTTCTGTTTAGTTTCACTAGTACCTTGAGACTTTTTTTTCTTTTCTTTGGTTTATTGCATATGTCTGCACAACATAAAGTTAGTATAACAAGATATACAGATACCAGAAGCATGTGTTTGGTTTTACTCCAAAGCTTACAGATGCTCATTTTTCTGGGCACATGTTCATGCTCCGTAGGCTTAAATTTTATTTTAAAGGTAGCTTTATTTCACTGTTCTTTATGGGTAGTGTTTATTCTGTACTTTTATAGGGCTGTTTCTTCTGACTTGTGCTTTTGAAAAATCCATTTAAAAACAAACACATACTGTGAATCTGACCTTCATTTCCCCCTTTCAGTCTGCTTTGGGGATGAAAGATGTGGCTGTCCTGCTCTAGAACCAGACGATGGACAGAGAAAGGGTCTGAAGATGTGTATGTTCCAGAGGATGAGGCGGACACTTACACCAGCTGGCTCAGTCAGCTTGCAAAAGACATAGGTTGTACATACAACAAAATGGAGTTTATATGGACCTAACTTATTTGCATCACAGTGTAATTAAATAAATACATTTGAATGCATATGTGTTGTTTTCAAGTCTTTACATTACATATAATATAGTATTTTTTTATTATAGAAACGATAACCAGATTTTTTTTTTCTAAATTTGGTGACATTCAACCCCCACAGATCGTCATAACAAGGTTAAATTTTGGGTACCTATTCCTTTTAATGATAACCAGAAAACTGAGCTGATGTTTTAAAAGTTTTGATATTCTTCAAAGATTTCTGCCTGAATGTTGGTAAACCTCTGCAGCTGGTTGCTCTGTGCAGGCCTGGTTTTTGTTTTCTTTTTCTTTTGGATTTGTTTGGCTCTGGATATCTTAAGGCTTGAGAGATGTATATGTTTTTCTGACTTTACCTTTAAATACTATTTAATTTTTCTGTAATTTAGGGGTAGGGTTGGGAGTACGTGACAAAATTGCTGTGTATGTGTGTATGTTTGTGTACAGTAGAAGTTATTGATGTACAGCTGAGGGAAGAAGACTCTTATATTACGGTGTGTTTTTCTTTTGTTCCAAAGTCTTGTTCTTTGGAATACGGTGGTTTTGTCTTCACTTGGCATTCTCCATTTCAGTAATGAAACCAGAGCACAAAAAGCTGAACTGGTTAGGTTACTGTACTCTCCCATCTAGAAGTATACAGGCTAGTTTGTATTTGTGCAGTGATACTTTACAAAACAAACAAAAAGTTTCTTTGCAATGTTGCAACAAAGGCATTCCAGATTGATTTTTTAACCCTGTAGATTTTCAGGCAGTTTTTACATTTAATTTAACTAAGGAATAGGAGATAGCAGAGGAGAAAATGAGCAATCAGAATTCGTAGTGAAATGTTACTGTGCAAAATATATTCAGTGTATCAAAGGTAGCAGTGCAAAGTAACATGGATTTCTCAAAGTCAACCTTTGTGTTTCACAATACCCAAAATGCAACTGTGGACCAAAACACCTGCAAAAGTGTATTTCATATACTCTGTTGTGTGTCAGATTTGGGGATGTGGTTTGTGGGTCTTAACCACCGCATGGTCGCTCTGGCAGCTTTCCAGGAACAATAGTATTTGGCAAGAAGTTCCAAATGGGGAAGTGTTCTTGTCTCTTTTGTTAAAAGTGTATAAATAAGCACGGATATGTCAAGCACAGGCCGGATTCTGTGACCTTATTATCGTCAAAATTTCCCTTGTAAGTAATTAGTTCAGTTTTTTTTTTAGACTTGGAATTATTAGATAAGTATTGCTTAGGCAGTGCTTATTCTGAGAATTTTGCTTTAAACACACTGGATAACAAATTTTTAGTGAATCATTGCTATAGATAAATGACTGCAATTGTTTTTCTTTTAAAATAAATCAAGTGTGGTTCACGAAAGTCATTAACATGCAACCTGTGGCCTTTGAAGTTCAGGAATAAATTGTCCTTCCTAGTATGTTCAAGTCAAGTTAAATTGAATGCTGATATATATTACAAATCTGTTCGATTAATGCAGTCAGTGTTTCTCTTTCTAAATAAAAAGTAATTGAAACTCCTTACAAACTCATTTTTACCTTGAAAAGAGTTGAATAGCCATTAACCAGAAGTCTTGGTAACTAATTATAACGTAACAAAAACAGGATCAGAGAAGTCTTTTTCTCTTAAGACTTAAAAATGAAGGGAGTCTTTGTTAGCAATACCTTGAATTTATTTGATAGTTGCTGTCATTTTCAAAAAATTCAGACATGTTTGTAGGAACAGATCCCTGTTCTTTGAAGTTGTATTTTGAACAGATTACTATAAAGAATCTTAATTCTCTTAAAATAACTTCAGCAAATACACCAGTTTTGTCAAGAGTGTTTGTGTGTTGCTAGGAGGAAGAGGGCAGGCCTCTGGATTAACGTGGAAGGACTCAAATACATTTCCTGTTTGTCAGACTCCCCAAAAGCGTTTGTTTTATCATGGGATGGGAGACACTTAGAAACAAACAGGGGCTTTCCCACTCAGCAGACTTCTGTCACGTGGATCAGTGGCTTCTGTAGCCAAGTATGGCTTCTTTTCAGAAATGGGATTTGTGATGCAGTCCTTTGAGACCAGGCATGAACTCTGATGTTTGAATGAAGTCAGAACGTGTAGTTTACTGAAAATCAGGCCGTGACTTCCACAGCTTAACTCAAGTTTATGCTTTGGCCATGCTCTGAGAGGTGTGAAATAAAATCATTCGTGCTTACCTGTGTGCTGTGCAGAACGTACCTGCTCTGAGGTATCTTTATCGGATCTTACCCGGACGTAGGAATGGCATGGCCGCATGCCTTGTGCCTGCCAAGTGGACGTGGAGCATGCCTGTGGTTGCCATAATCTTAGTGTAGTGCCCCACGTGGGAAGCTGTTGCTGGGGTGTGTTGTGCAAATAATTGTGCAAGAGGCTAAGGGCAGTGTTTCTACCTGGACTGGTCTTAGGAAGATCAAAGGTTGACATAGATTGTAGCTTGGTATGCTGTTTATCAAACCTTTGGGATTTTTTTTTTTTTTTTTTTTGGCCAAATCTCAAGGATTTTAGTGTGAGAAGAATGCCCTGTTGTCCATCTCAAGTGACCTGCAGTACCATGAGCAAGGTACTTTGACACGAGGAAGTCAACATTTCTGCATGTCGGAAGGTCCTGCTCCACCTCCTTGGCCTCCTCCTGCAAGAGCGGCACCAGCCAATGGCCTGATGGGTGTCTGAGGAGAGTATCTGTGAAGAAGGAATTGTCTTTAAGCCAGGACTGAAGAAATGAGCAGGCTCCATCTCTGAAGAACTGTCCTAGGGCATGGTCATTACAAGTGTAAAGGGGGATAAAGATAATAGATTATTATTTATTTTTTTTTTTTTAAAAAAAGGAGAAAGTTAAAGTCTGGAAAAATAAAGATGAGATCGATCAGAAGAGGGTAAAGGAGTATGAAATGCAGACCAGGTTTTTAGAAGTGAAAATCATGTAAGCTGTGAGAAAAATACAGGTGTGTACATAGCCAAGGACCAGAGCCCTGTCATGCTTGGTGTGTAATGCTGGGGGAGTCTTGTGAGTTTGGTGGGTTTCTCCTGGGATCTCCTGACAGCATGGTGTGAAAAGACTTTCTGTGCCTTGTAGTGTAGCCACTGAACAGGGGAGAATAAACAAAATGGTTTACAGATCTGTTCGCAGTAAGTTAATCTACAAAGGAACCTACCTTTTTGCCCCAAAAGCTTTTCAAGGACTGGTCAGTTGAGGTAACAACGAAGCTGATATGAAATTTGGAACAAGTATTTTGTTCTCCAAGTTGCTGGTGTAGACACAGCCAGCGTAATGGCGTAATGTCATTTTTTTGTATCGCATCGCAGTTAAAAAGCAAGAGGATACATGCTTAGTTTCCTTAAGTCATCAGCAAAAGTCAAAGTAACTTAAACCTATAGTTTTCAAACACGTAAACACTGCAAACCAAAGCAATTATCATGATTTTGTAACAACAGGCCCACACGATGGCAATGTGTAAAACCATTGCTGCTTTTCTGTGTACAGCTGTCTCACAAAATGGCTGTAGATGACAAAGTGCTTCTTAAGTTTTGTTTTTATTGCATCATGTTGTAAATACAACAGGATTCTAACGTGCTTTTAACAGGGAAAAAAAATGCTAAAACAAGCTATATACCCTGGATATTTTTGGAAATATCTCTTTATATACTTGGAATTTAAATTATGATGGTACTTATGATGAATTTTGGAAATAAAAGCTCATTACATCTGTTCTCACCACAGGAGTAAACCACATCCTGGTTTAATGTCATATGACTAATTTACTTTTTAAAACTGATTAGTTAATTGCAATTTCTAAATATTTTTCCATGATGGTGTGCAACGCAGTAACTGTTTGTGGGTTACATTCATTGTTTCTTAGTTATGCTTCTATTAATTCAGGATTAGAGAATGGGTAAGGCAGAGGAGATGCACGTCCGCCAAGTGGAAAAGAGAATTTACTCTTATATTTTCTTGTGATTAAGAAATCAAATTTCTATCAACAATAACTTAAGAAGTTCAAGCAACTGCAAAGCAATGAGCAGTTAGTAGCTTGGGAAGTGAGATAAACCTGGATTTCCAGTTATGTCCTAATGGTGTTTCTCAGGATCTTTTTTACTCTTACAGAAAGCCCCCAAATGGTGTAACACTGCAACTGGAAAACAGGCCTTTTCCAGCAAGACTGGAAGATTGCCCATATATCTGCCTTCATCCCAAATGGTTTCCCTTCTAACAAATTCCATTTTCTCTTATAGCCCAGTCCCAGGTCACTGAGCCATATGATTAGTAAGGACTATAGGTCTTGGAATTTGAGGAACATCTTTGAACTTCATTGTATTTGTTAATATTGCTAATGCGGGATCTACAGGTGTAGTCAAGATGTGGTCCCTTTTCATCTCTACCCAAATTATTAGCAGAAGTGGAAGAAGAGAGAGGAAGACTATTGCTATGTACTAGCGATAACACAGTAGGCAGTTTTTCTCTTTTAAGCTGAAGATTGGACTTTGAACTTTCCGTAGGTGATTTTACATCTGTGTGTGTGTGTGCCACAGTAGGGATTCTCTCAGGTAGTAAAACTCTTAATATAATTTGCAAATATATCATTTTCCTTCTTTATATGTTGCAGAATGTAGAATTGTATCTATTTATATATAAATTCAAAGAGATGAACAGCTAGTCACTAATACATTTGCTCTTATTGAAACTAGTCAAAATTTAGCTGAAACAATAAAATATTGCCCACATTGTGTTAGGGAAGCACTGTCTGGTAGAAATAAATATGGTAGGGCAAATCAAATCTCAGTTTTCTGAATTTGAAGATTAATGTTTTATTTATTTATTTTGCATATAGATTTTCTTTTGAAAGACTGATTCTTCTTAGATTCTGGTAATTCAGTAGGAATTCAGACTGCAAAATTTCTGTACTGTGTTATCTTATGACCCCCAAAGTCTGCCTTGAAAGTATACTGAGATTAGGGTAAATATGTTAAAATTACAGAATTGAGTTAATTTAGTTAAGAGCTTGGCGATGAAATAGTCTTTCAGTGTTGGAGCCTGCAGAGACTGCATTTTCTGGGGGTGAGAGGGTTGGTTTTATTTTTCATCATTTCAGGAAGAAAGTATTTCATTGAGAGATCTGAAATTGTTATCTAACCATTCAATTCAATAAGTAAGAGTTTAAAGAAACTTTATCACCAAATACCATAAGGTTTATACTAATACGTATATTTATCAGCACTTCTAGAACTTCAGGGTCTGACTGTGATGTATACTATTGTATATGTATCTTCTCATTATTTTATTGTTTAAATTAAATTACTAGTTACAAGTAACAGTGGGAGACTCTGGGTGAAGTTTCAAAAGCTAGTTAAGTCTATCTGATTGCTCATTACTGCTGAAAAGTGATACTGCTCCATTTAATCTGCTAGTGGTGGATACTCCTCCACCTCTAACCTTAGCATTCGTGGTAACCTCACTAACCACCAGCCATTAATAAAGTCAGTGAAGGTGCTAGAAACGGAGACAGTTTTTTTTAAAGAATCTGTTCTTTCGGCCAAAATTTAGAATTTACATCGGTGCATTGGCTTACTTGGCAGGCAATGGTACTGCTGTGTATCTTCACTGACTGCAATTAACTACTTTTTTAATATAGTCACCATTCAAATATTTCAGGATTTTGAAAACCAGACAGTTATGACACTATTGAAATGAATGTAATGCAGCAAATGAAATGATTGCAAAGTTCAAACATCCTACTGTGCTTCTGGAATAAATTTTGTAGATTTAGCAGAAGTTCTGTAGTCTGCTCCATTTATTTTCTTTGTGCTTTGAGATGTTTTCATAAAGAAATTAGTATCTTGTGTACATGAAAACCTATTTCTCAGACCTTTACAGAAGATTTGAAGGCAAGCTCTGAAGTGAGGATTTTACCTTAGTAAATTGTCTTGAATGGAGTTCACGTGTTCACAGAAGTGGATCGTGCCTGAAATGTTTTTTGTTTTGTTTTGTTTTGTTTTGTTTGTTTATTTCACATCAGGCTTCTATTAAGAAAAAATACATTTAAAAAGTTAGGAAAATGAGACCATCATTGTCAAAAAACTAAGTAATTCTGCATTACAGATTACTTACCTTAGTATTAGGTCTTTTCAAATGATATTTTTTTCTCTCTTATCTAGCATTTTAGTGTCATGACTACCGCACCAAGACAAATGTTATTACTTATCTTCCTCTGATACTGTCTGTTAATACCACAGGCTTTTTCTTGCATACTACGGAGTGCATGCATTCCTTTTAATGTAACTTTCTCTACCCTCTTCCTGCATTAGGAAAGCTAATTTGGGATAAAGGGAGTTTGTAATCTGTTGAGTATATTCCAAAATTTCTGGGTGATGTTAGTGAATAGAGCTGCAAGACAAACATGGAGGCAAACTAGCTGGCTTCACAGTCTGGGGAGAACCTAGTCCTGTGCATCATCAGCCGTAAGGCTTGTTTGCTAGGTAGTTTCCCAGTTCTTACCATTAACTACTACCAGGTCTTTTTTTGCCTTGCTCAGTATTGGTGAATTAGCCCTCAGTTATGAGGTGCTGTCTTTTAAGAGCCACTTTCAGTAACTTGCCAGCAGTGCTAGTGAACTGGGGAGGTCCCAGTTGGCCGGAGGTTAGAGAATGAGACTCCAATCTGCAGTAAGGGCAGGAAAGAGGATCCTGGAAACTACAGGCCTGTCAGTCCGACGTTATTACCAGGGAAGGTCATGGTGCAGATCATCTTGAGTGCCATCACACGGGTCATATAGGACAACTGAGGAGTGACGGAGGGAACTGGGGTGGTTTAGTTTGGATAAGAGGAGGCTGAGGGGAGACTTCATCACTCTCTGCAACAGAAAGGTTGCAGCAAGGAGGGTATTCTCTTTTCTCAGGTGACAAGTGATAAGACACAAGAAATGGTCTCAAGTTGCACCAGGAGAGGTTTAGTTTGGATGTTAGGAATAATTTCTTCACAGAAAGGGTAGCAGAGCATTGTAGCGGGCTGCCCGGAAAAGTGTTGGAGTCCCTGGAGACTCCAGGGATGTTTAATAGACGTGTGGATGTGACACGAAGGGACATGTATTAGTGGTAGGACTTGGTAGACCAGGTTCATGGTTGGACTTGATGATCTTGAAGGTCTTTTCCAACCTAGAAGATTCTATGATTTCATTGTTGCTAAAAGTAGCACAGTTATTTTTGGGGGATCAATTTGTAAAAATGTAGACTGATCATTTCTACTCTTTTCCGTTTTTATATGTGTTTGTGCTGAGCTACCAACTAGTAAATGCTCGTGTGTATTTGTTGCTTATTGTGAAATACTTCCTATAGAGTGAATTGGAGAAAAAAAAAGAAAAAGGAAGATAAGTTAGAGAGGCTTCTTAACATGCTCAGCAGCGTTTAGTTCTCTGAATTCCATGTGAATACTCCACTATGAGTGTTTGTGTGTCACAGGCACCAGTGTGTGTAGGTTCCAGAAAATGGTACTTATCCTGGGGACAGAGTGCCTGAAGTTGACACAGCAACAGGCAAACAATGGCCAGCAAGGCAGCTGCTGCGTGGAGGTACCCTGAGAACTGCAGGTGGCTGTGGAGGAGCTGCAGGTAAAATGGTGGCACCTCAGTGACAGCACCAGCAGCATCTCCTAGCAAGCAGTGATCTTTGCTCACATTGTACATCCTGAAATGTAGTAATGTTTGCATCTTTGCTATGGTGACGGATGACATGGGGTGGCCGCCAGCTGAAGGGTGCAGGTAGGAAGTGCAGATGCTCGTCAGTCTGTTGCACGAGATTTCAGTACCCTGCAGTTGGGCTGTCTCCTGGAATTCCAGAAGGAAATCCTTTCAAAGAGTGAGTTTGTTTAGTTAAGGTTTTCATAGTAACTAATAACAATCTTATAATGATTCTTAACCATCACCCAGTACTAGGAGAGAGGTGAGCCCAGATTCTTTTTCTCTTCCTTCCTTAGTTTTTTATTTTTTATTTTTTATTTCCCCTCTGCTCTCACATAGTAATACAGTCCTTGAAGAGTTCAACTTGGGACCCCCGTTGAGGTCTCCTGTGGATCACATACAGTATGATCTGTGCTGTACATGTGAATGGAGAATGTTTATTTTTCATTGCTGCTATCTCAAGAGGGAGAAGAATGAAGATTCTTGGTGGTAAACCCTTCATACATGACCTCACTCAGAGAACTTCCTTTTTTTTAAGGACACTTACTGAATTCTTACTGAAGACGTTTCAGAGTTTCATCTAGACCAACAGATGCAAATTACATTCTTTCCTTCTCAAAGCCACATGCATGCAAGACAGCAGCCCAGCGGCTTTAAGACTGGTTGTTGCATTTTACCTAAATCACTTTGCTCTTTTCTGAGTAAACTTTGTGGCTCTCCCCTAGCTGTCATGGTAAGCACCAGAATGCTCTCTAACCAAGCATTCACTAAGAAAATCTCTGCAAAGGTAGGCTTTGAAAAGAGCTTTGACTGTGTGCCAAGACAGCTGAAGTACTGTCTTCTATGTTGCGAGGAAACCCCACTCGCCACAGACATCTTGAAGATGACCACTTTGAGGTCTCTTCATTCTTTCCTGAGGTGTTGCACAATTTGAGCCATATGTTTTTACCATATTGGGCAAAGCAATTGTACTTCACTTTGTGTTGAGCCTCTGAGATGCATGCTGTGAGCTGACTGCTCACTGTTTTGGCATCCCCAGTGGTGGAATGCGTGCGCAGAGGATCAGATCTCTCAGAGGAAGAGGAGAATTTACTGACATCCTTATCCACATTCCAGGGCATGCCTTTCATCTCCTCATCTGCACCATTGTGCTGCTCAAGAGAGAGGGTCATTAATGTTCTTCCATTCACACTGTAAGGACAAAGTTCAAGGGACTCCATCCTTTATGTGTGCTATGAGCTAAATTCCTATGTGTTTGGGTATATGAGGTATGTCCACAGCCACAATGAAAGAGATGAAACAGGTAAGGAATATCTCAGTGGTTTGGTACTCAGTCTAAGGATCCTTTTTTCTCTGCAGTGCTCAACATTTTGCATTCATGTTACAGTGACCTCTCCATGCTAGTGGAATATAAATGACAAAAGACAAATGGATTGGATCATCATGAGTCACTGATGTCTTAGCAATAATATGTTGATTTCTCTCACCTGGCGAAAGATCCTAAGATATTTTTTTTCTACATCTTCAGGGGAGGGGAGAAATGTTTCGTCAAACTTGGAAAATTCCCTTGAATGACAGCAGTAAGTCTAATCAGAGGATAATCAGGTTATATCAAACCTGTTAATTCAGTATCTGACCACTTTATTTGTTTCAAATAGATTGCTGACTTGTAAGCATCTATTTACAAATTTATAGTGTTCCCTATTAAATTTATGGGACTCATTATCCATTTGTTTCTTGAGCAATAATGCTTTATCATATTCAGTACTGAAGTACATACAGTACATACTGATGTAAATACAGTACATACAGTGAAGTACATACAGTACATCTATTTATATACCATTTTAAGAATTTTATGTAGATTATGCTGTATATGTATGTATAGATGTATTATGTAGCTATCTGCTCTAATTATACTGATAAAAATTTAAATTATTGAAAATAGTTATTTTGATAATTACTGGCATTAAAATATAGATATATTAGATTCCCTCCATCCTCATTAAAATTCAAACAGGTTGTACAGGTTTTTTTCAATCAGTTTTTATTTGTTTACAAAATATAAATAGTCATAAATGCAATCTCAAATATTTTAAAAGCATAAGTTATACAACAATCTAGCTTCTGAAAAATCCTTTTGGTATCAAATACATATTAAATAAGTTGATATTCTGAATAATAACATTAGAAATGAAATAAAATAGGTCCTTTCTTTAAATTACTTCTAAATATTGAAAATATAAATAGAAATCATTAGAAATGAATAAATATTTTAAATACAATAAATAGGTTCCTAGAAGGAAATGAGGATATATAAAAATGAAAACCATTGTTACTATTTCTGGTTCTTAAAACAGAACAACACTGTCATCTGCCACATGACAGATTTGTAACAAAGGATCATGCCCGAATTAAAACATTCAGACACTGACACTCCTGGTGTTTTTCAAATAGCGAACAGCCCTCACGGTTTTCTCCATAAATGAAGTAAAGTCTCGGAGGATGAGGTGTGTGGTGATTTTCTCTATCCAGGTCTTATCCGATTTCAGCTTTGTGAGGAGGGATTTCTGGGTAGCTGAATCTGGGATGACCACTTCATCAGGATTTATCACCTGTGAAAGACAGAATATTGAAGTGCCCTTGTTAAAATGGTTTAAACAATCTTGACAGTGATTGGTTTATACATAAGAATATGTTTCAACCAGCTGTGTATTCACCCATTCTGCACAGCATTCTGCACGGCAGACCCCCCTGCAACCTGTGTATATCTACAGCTCCACTTCTGGCGTGGGATTTGAGGTATGTTTGTATCTGCTGCTATGTCTCCAGAAGAATCAAAAGCTCTTGTCTAATCTATAGCGTTTGTTCTGGTTTGCATGTTCCAGTCAAATGCGCTGCACTGGACAGATCAAACACTTTTGCCTGGTGTCCACCTACCATATGGTTAGCTGGGAAGATGCTGAACATGATATGTCCTAATCCATACTGGCTGCTGCATCCTGAATCATAAGTTAATTAGATGACATTCAAGTGCTCTCGCATTTGGTGGTAGATTAACGGTTTTCAAAAGACACCAAACTTGTCTAGCTGCTTAATTCCTACTTTCCAGGCATTGAGATACATGGAAGATTAACCATTACCACTTTCTTTGGTGTGTGGCATCCTAAGAACAAGATGAGTAAGAGAAGTTTCATATCTAATTCTAGCAGTCAGCTCTGGGAACTGGATACCCAAATGGTTTCGAAGAGCTTGTCCCATGGTGTGGCTGGATGACTTTTTTAAATGGGACTTGCCCAAATCATGGAGCAGTTTCAGTTCAGTTTCTAGAAGTCTAATTATAAAGTGTCTTATTCATCCTGTTCTTAAGATTTGTCCTACTCTTTAACAAGTGACAAAAGCACGTGCACCTCCTTCTGGAACTTTTTTTTTGGTCAAATTAAAGTAATGAACATTTGAACATTTACTTGTGTCTAGACTACTTGGAGGTGGATTCTGATCATGTTTAGTTACAGGTATGTCAGACACCTTTTTGCATGTTTTTTTTTTTTTTTTTTTTAATTTGGATATCCAGACAGGTATCTTGCTAATGGATCGACTTGACCACAAATGACAGATTCTTTCCATCTGCTCTCCTTGCCTTAAACAGCAGAGAGACTTCCCATAAAGAAAAGTTTCCACCCTGGAGATCAAGGCTCCTGATTTTCTCAGAATCTCCATAGTTCCTTCAAATGAAGGGTTTGATTTGACCATTGAGTTTAATTGCACCTGTCCTAATTACCTCTACCTTTATAATTTTCAGAAAAGGCTAGTCTCACCGAGCTATAAAACAAACTTTCTGCAAACTAATGAGTTTGAGGTCAGTACTCAGCTGCTGTCTTATGACAGGACTATTATTCTTAGCAAGTACAGTGTGAAAAAAGCAGTTCAGCTTCCTTTCACTTAAAGAATGATGAACATAAATAAATATGTTAAGAAAGGTATTAGTATCAAACAATGGCCTTTTCAACACTGAAAAGCACCTTGAAGGAAATAATGCCCTGAGACTTCCGCAGTTCTTAATTCTGGAATCCTTACTCACCTGGGTGGTTCTTACTCATGCAAAGTTTCACTGATGACAAAGAAAGTATTCATCTTAAGGATTATTAACATGAGTAAGAACTGCAGGAATGAAATGAATTTTAAAGTGTGATCTTTCAATGCACTCCAAAACACACAAAACAGCTGTCAGAAATGAATAGCCTTTAGTTTACTAAATCAAAAGAGAATCAGATGTCTATAAAGAATATACATATATTTTTCCCCATGATGGTTGCAAGCAAAACCAAGCTTTTCAATAGGCAGTGCCTTTAATTTAGTTGGGTCATTAACTTATGTTCTGAATTTACCTGTTTTCTTTGATTGTAAATTAGTGATATTTGAATACACCACACAGCTCACTAGAAAAGTTTGTTTTGGAGAGTTTTAAAGATTCATAATATTGTAAAACTGTATTTACTATTATTCATGTGGGTTTTAAGATAAGTTATCGTATTTCTTGGAGTTTTGCAACATTAGGAGGTTAGGACTGAACTGCAGTTAGGAAAGAATTGCCTGAGAAGTCTCAGCCAGGCAGCATTAGCATATTTGTTCTTAAACAGAAAGCTGCATTTAATTGTCAGTTTGGAAATCAAAAATGAAAACAGTAAGTGGGAAGAAGAGTAGTTTCTTTAACAAAACAAACAAAACCTTTAAATTAGTCATAAGGTTAAATATCTGAGCATAAGGAACTGCTGTCACCTGTTCATCCTGAGAGAAGTAAGAGTGGGAAATGTTTGGCTTCGCAAGCTCCCTATTCCTCCGACTACACATCAGTTCTAAGTCACAAAAGTTGTCTGAGTAAATTTAAAAACAACTCACCATCTGCCTTATCGTCGTTGCCAGATGCTTTGTGCTATAGCACAGCGACTCAACTTTTTGCTTTTCACTAGTAAAAGTTTCTTGTACGTATTCAAGGTAGGTCTGAAAGGTGAAAAGCCCGCTGGAGAGTTTCTTCAAGCATTTCTCCTGGAAAGGGAAAGGTGAGAAGGTCAGCTCTAACTCGGATGTGGCTTCGGCGGAGCGTGGTCTGTAGGGGCAGGTGGGCAGGAGGGAGGGGGGCACAAGCTGCTTTTGGGGCAGGCCCCAAACTGCTGCCGGGGTTCGGGCGAGAAGGGGAGCGGTTCCTTGCCTCGTCGAAGCCAGCCAGGAGACAGCCGTCTTCCTCCGTCACCTTGGGGAGGTTGAGGTTGTTCTGGACCAGCATCTCCATGCTGTTCTCGCAGACGGTGAACTTCTCGCACATCTGAGGGGAGAGACACCCACACCTCGCGTCGCACCTCGGCGGCGGGCAGCAGCCCCCCGACCCCAGGAGGACGACCACCCCCTCGCGGCCCCGTACCCACCTCCTCCTGCAGTCGGGCCGCCCGGGCGTGCAGCAGCCAGGCCAGGGCCTCGCAGTCGGGCAGCGCCGCCCGCCTCGCCCCGGCCTCCTCCGGCTCGGCCTCCCCGGAGGAGTCGGGGCCGGCGGCCAGGGGCAGCGGCGCGGCGGCGGCGGGCGGAGGCAGCAGCGGCAGCAGCAGCAGCAGGGCGGCGGCGGAGCGGAGGGAGGGCGGCCCCCGGCTCCTCGCCGCCTGGCAGCCGTCGGGAGAGCTCATGGTGAGGCTCTTCTTCTTCGGCTCCGTCCCGTCTTCGGAGGAGGAGGAGAGGCCGGCGGGTTGAGTGAGCTCCGGGCATCCCTGAACGTGTATTTATCGAGGGGGCTTCGAGATTATTCACGGCCTGGGAAAATCCGGGCTGAGAACACGGGGGTGTGCGCTCGCCCCGTCTGAGCGCGGCGGGATTGTGAAACGGGGCCGTGGGGGGCGAGCCGAGAGGAGCCGGGCAGAAACATGAAGTCATTTTCCCAACCGGTAACTCCTTGAGGGCCGGGCTCCCGCTGCAGCAGCCGCGGCCGCCGGCTCACCTGGCCCCGCCGGGCCGGGACAGGGGCTGCAGCCGGGGCCGGAGCCCCCCGGAGCCCCTCGGGGCCGGGCACCCTCCCGCGGGGTCCCCGCGTCCCCCTCGCTGTCAGCCTGCACAGAGGCACGGACGCCCGTCGGGTGTCCAGCATCAGAGCCACAGCCTTCGAGTGGTTTGTGATTTACATCTGCGCTTCCCATGCTCTTACTGTGTACAAATACGGGGCTAAACGCGCTCGTTTAGCTGCACGCGTCCAAGCTGTACGTGGTCACAGGCACAGGATGATGCGCGTCCCATGCACAGCGGGTGGAGGGCCAGCTCCTGCAGCCAGCACAGGGCAAGGACCGCAGGAAATGCCACGCAGTTACCTGTTATCTGCAGCCTTATCCTTCCACCTGCCTGGGGGGGGGGGGGGGAGGCGGTGGGAATTTTAACATTTCGCAGGGAGATCCTTCACCCAGGGCATGTGAGTCTGTCCAGCTCCATCGCGTGGGGCACGGGCTGAGACCGACTGCTCCAGGATAACTGCTGGGATGTCTCGAACTGATTTTGGCAAAACGGGCTTGTTTTTGTGAAATCTGTACCTTTATCTCGGGTGGACAGAAGCAGAGAAAGACCCAGTTCTGGTTCTGGAGTGTGGAAGATGTAACATGGGGCATAGGAGAAAGGATGACACAGTGTGACTGCACTTGGGTGTCCTCATGTGGACTCTCCTTTTTAACAAAGGCAGACGCTGCCAGAACACACACACACACACACACACACACACACACACACATATATATTTTTTTCAGAAGAACCTGGATAGACAACCTCAGGAAAGAAGCAGAATACTTTTTTTTTTTTTTTGGAGTGGAAAGGCAGCTGTAGTGATTTTGCCCAGGGGGAGATGACAGCACTGAGATGCAAGTGTAACAGAGTGATCCTCAGTAGCAGCAATCAGAACCATGCCTGGTGCTCAGCAGAGAGAAGCCATAGCAATAAGAGGATAATATTAGAATAACAGAATTAATAACAGAATAAAAGGATAAAACATAAAACTAACACTCTGAGTGACTCATATCAAGGATTTGTTTGCAAGGTGCCAAAGGCCAGAAACAAGCAGACCAGATCAGCTCAGTACTGCAGACAAGCCTGGTGTTTTCCTTCTGGTTCATCAGGGGCAGATACAGCAGGGATGGACACTCGTTTCCATTTGTGATAGCACATCGATGCACATCCAGGAGAAACATTTCCTTCCAATTCCAGACAGCTCATGACCTGTTCCCTACAGACAGATCAGCTTTCCTTTTGTTGCCCTTTACCTAGCTGAACTGAAAACACCGACTATTCCTAAAATCACCTGAACTTGATGAAATGCTACATTTACTTAATAATATATTTTCAGCAGGCTTTCTGAAAGTTAGTCTTGTTTGTAATTTTTAATTTTGTGATTTTATTTGATGTTGTCCTTTTTTCCTTGTATCATGTCCATTCCTTAGCAGTGTCCAAAAGACCTTTTTGTGCTGATCACTGTTATATGGGTTTACTCTTGACAATGCATCTAGTTATATCTTCAGAGTGAAATACAAAAAAATTCCAATTGTTGTTTCTCATCTTAAAGTTTCTAAGTTTTCTGTCTTTATTGCTTCTTACTGATTTTTGTTATGTTTTGTTTTGTTTTGTTTAGTCTTTGTATTTGAGTGTCAGTGTGACTTTTCAGAAGTACAGAGTATCCTTACATGCTCCCATGGAAGTTGCTAATTAATGCCTTATAAACTCAGTGCTTGACAATCCAGCACAAAGCACAGCATTCAAGAGGAGGAACTCAAATTTACACAATGCCATTAAAATGCTTCTGCTACTAGATGCTGTAGCAGAAAACAGATGGCTGTATCCTGACGTGCAAACCCTTCTTAGTGGGTACCCTCAAAAATAGTGGGTACCCTCAAAACTATTAACAAAACCTCAAAAATAGTGGGTACCCTCAAAACTATTAACAAGGGATCTTGAGTTCCTATAGCTCTTTAAGAGATGGGTTTTCTGTTGTCCATCAAGACACGAACACTTCACCCATTTTTTGGCTTATTTCTTGTTAAGTATTTTTGTACTATTTGCTGAAGTTAAAGGGTCAGTAAGTGCTTCCATGTCTCTTCTCCACAGTTTCTGTGATACATTAGTGATATCATCTTCAAGAGCCTACATCAAAAATCCCAGGCTTCAGAAGAGAGGTGTGTTTGTTTTTTTTTCCATGTATTTTCAAATAAAAAGTCACTACCGGCTTCACCAAGAGGTTGAATAGGAGAAAATGAAACCAAACTGCCCCGTGCTCTACTTGAAATGAACAGGTTGAGCAGGACATTGATATCCTGCATTCATGTTTCTCATAACTAAACATTGCTTTGAGAATCTACACATGACACCAAAGAGCACTGGCACACAGGAACAACCTTTGCTTTTGCTGCATCGAAATTTTCTTTGGTTCTTTGCCAGCAGGGAACCACAGAGATGTTGGGGATTTTTTTGTGAAAAGCTCTGGGGATTGCTCATTTTCTTTCCCTAAAGGCAGGCTTGCATCATTTTTAAACAAGACTAGGATATGTAGTAATAGACTCAAATTTTCTCCTTGAGCATATCATATGCAAATACCATGAATTTCCATGCCTTAGGCTAAATTAGAGGTTTAGAGGAAAAATTCTTAGCTTTAATTTATGTTCTAATTTTCAACTTTATCTGCTTAGTCTTGAGAAGAGAAATTGTGCCATGGTCTTCTCTAATCAACCGTCAAGCTGGCTAGTATGTGGTCCCAAGTTAAAGAGGCCCTGGAGGTAACTGTTCTTGGGGAATATCCAAATATCACAGGTCACCCTAAATAGACATGTCCCTGCCAAATCATAATGATTGCAGACAGATACCCATATGTACTCCTTTATGATTCAAAGTGGTTTTAAACAGCCATTTTAACTCTGGAATGGGATTAAGGTAGCACTCGTCAGTCACCCTAGACTTGCCCCAGTAGTACTTTTCTGCTGTGGCTGCACTGATAAATGGCATCAGTAAGTGATTTCATAAGCCTTTCTCATGGGAGGAAGGTAGCTCGCACTTTGCCTCCATCATGGTGCTGCACACCTTTTCATATGGCTGCATGAGGCACCAGAGCAGAGAACTGGTCGAGTTACAAATTCTCCCATATTTTGTCTTTCACAAGCTCAGCACCTGCATACTAACTGTATTTGGCTTCTTCGTGACCATTGCCCACTCTTGTGTATACACGGTTTTGACAAAGATCCCTTTTTTATTATGAGTTTTGTGTTTTGCATTATTATTGATGGACTGTGCTCCTATAGAAAGTCTCTGTCCGCTTTTGAAAGTAAATTGACTGTAAATTCTGCTTGTGTTTAAACAACTTCTTGTTTCCATTTGAGCTCTATTCTAAGTATGAAAGATGAAAATTCAAAGACATTCTATGACTAAAGAGAAGAGGAAGGTTTTTCAGTCATCAGGGAAGATGATGAAGCTGAAAAGAGAAAACAGTGAGCAGTTAGAGTATATCAGAGGTACTGAATGGTGTAACTATTTGTTATTTTTACTGTTTATCATTTTTTAACATAGTATGTTAGAAGTAGATTGTGTTTTACAAAACATTCAAAAGGTAAGTTCTTCCGCACAGCTTGCTCAATGCGAAAGGAGAACAAAGGGGTGTCAATGTTTAGCTATGAAACAATCACACTTCTGAGAGCATGCCAAGTCTAGTTCAGTTCTGTAAGCATAGGATCTCTTTCAATCTTACATAAAAATTTGATATGTTGTTAATGAGACCCTTGTAGATCTAAGTATTTACCTACATTCAAGTCTACTTTTTTGTTACCATGATCTCTTTATCAGGCTGTTCTCTCACTCAGTCTGACCTCTAGCCATGCATCTTCATTCTGTTTTACTTCATGACTGTTTTTCTGCAATGTTGTAAGTTACCTAACCCAAGTCGTATAGTCATCCTCTTGTGTTTTTCTCCTGGATAGCAGAAGGTTCTTTTTCAACTGACAGCTGAAGTTGAACAGTGGTTATTTTTATAATTGTATGCAAAATTATTCAAGAGATACTACTTCTTAGGCTTGAGAGAGCTTTACTTCTACATCAGAGTTTAGAATATGGAGAGGTGTCTAAAGTGGAAGTAGGTGTCATTTTTATATCCAATCTGAGCGTAATGAGTCATACAGACTGTCCACCTAGAGGGCTATCTTTTACTTATGCTACAAGGTGGTAGTAATGCTTTACTGGACCACTGATAAATGTATCATAACTCCATTGCCAGAATCAGGTGCAAGAATTTAGTGCATCTCTCTTTGGGAGATAACATTCAATAGTAAGTTATATGTGTTGGAATTTTTTCGTAGGAGATGAATAACTAGAAAAACAAGACACACTATGCACCTGCTACAACAGATATGCAATTATACAAAGGTTTTTGGAGCTCAAGGATCCTATAGTGATATAGGGGAACTACTGAGGAGTTTGCCACTATGGTCATACCTTTGGCCTTACAGTCCTGTCAAAAAATCTTAACATCACTGCTCAGAAACTGCCTTAAGTAACTTCCTCCTTGCTGTGAAGGTTTTAACAAAGCCCTTTATTGTTCTATACTGAATTTGCTAAAGGGAATCTATTTACTATAGTGGGAGCCCTTTGTAATTGCACGTCAAAACACTATAACAGCAAGGATTAATAGGTTGTGCTGGATCTGTAATCTTCACTCTTCCCATACTACTATTATTGAAACAAAAGTATCCTGAGGGGGCAAGGTGGCTATAAAGACTTTGATCCAATCATCAGAGGGTTCAAATGGTCTAGGTCCAACTAGATCTTTCCACCAGGTGGCCAATTAGAAGGCTAGGTGGTTTTAGTTTAGATGGCTCAATGGGGATATGGGAGATGCTGAGGCACATCTCTTTCCTATCCAAAGGGATTGGGAACCCAGATTTGCTACTTTACAGGAAAGTTCTCCAACTCCTAAAAGTAATCATGGCCATCAGGTATTTTACATTCTGTCCTCTTAAAGTGAACTATTTTTCATCAGATAGAAGAGGTCAGGAATCAATGTGCTGTCTTGGTGGGCTGGCCTGTATTTCAGGTGATGCTTGCCACAGTATATAACACAAGAAATGTAGCCCTTGGGCAGAAATAGAAAGCGATTCCCAAGAAATCTTGTGACCTCAGAGCTGTTGAGTAAGCCTGGGCAGGACTGAGGACCCACAGTATTGTCTCTGCTTCCTCCATAGGTTGTGTTTTGGGAGGAAGAGCTGGTCTGCACACCCAAACCCAGGATAAGTTCAGTGTTGGCTGCCTGGGAGAGAGATCTGTTTTCCTGAGGGAGAAAAGCTCCTTTCCCTGTTGTTTCTTTTGTGCTGGTGCAAGAGCTCCTCATGTTTTTTTGACTGTCTCTCACTTATCTCTTTGCAGGGGAACACCATGGCTCTGTCTGCCCCAGTCAGGTGCTGCTTGAAGTAAAGTCCCCTGGTATCACTCGTCCTGAATGTAGCGATTCCCCTGCTGGTTTTAAAAATACATGTGAAACCAAAAGGAAAAAAAAAGAGAAAAAAAAAAAGAACACTAAAAAAAACAGAAGCAGTCTAGATGAACCAAAGGAGTCTGAAAAACCCTAACTGTCCCCTATGCCTGAAATGGTGTATGACAGTGGCAATTTTGGTGTGAAGAGGGAATGCGTTGGGTATCTCCCTTGTTGCCTTTGTACCTTAGCTCTGCAGCATCACGTCACTCCTGTGTCTCTTCTTCATTGTTATTTATAAAGGCTCAGGTCTTGGGATTTCTATGGTCTACATTTCTCTCATGCATCTTGCCTGGACTTGTCAGGATGAAGTGCTTAGGCTTTTGAAACATGTCTGAAAATGAAGTGCATTCTCTTTATTCCCCATAAATACAACAAACATTAGCAAACATGAACAGAGATCAAGGACTTAGTTCAGAATTACAGGTGCTTTTAAAAAAATGGTAAAATAAACTTATGTGTTTCATTTCATGTTATATTAATTATGTGTTTGTAACAGTCTAAGCAAAATTTCTGGTGCAGTGTTCCATATTTTACAAATATAAAATTGCTACCTTTTAAAAATTAATTTTCAGCTATTTTTCTTTTAAAGGAATTTTAAATAGTCATATAGAATATATTCCTTGGTGAGTGTTGCACTTTTCAGCTATGTGCTATCTATGTTTCCCAGTCAGCCCAGGTGCCACATACCTGTCTAGTGAAATCTGCTGCTTTCTGCCTGACACTTCTTATGTGGTTCCATAGCTGTTGTGGGTTAATATCAGCATGGGAAAGCCATTACTCAAAGGAATGGCACTGCCAGGCCACAGTCTTGACTTCTGCCACAAGTCACTTTTTCTCACCACCTCCCATGTGTGTTGGTATTGACATTTGAGCAGCTGGGGGGAGGATCTGATCGGAAAACAACCTGGCAAAGGAATGTAATAAAAACAGGTTTCAGTGGGATCTATTCTACAGTCTGACTCTCTGCATGGCTGCCCAAACATTTGTGTCAGTGTGATGATGTCTGATTCCTAGGACTGCATAAATAATAAAATAAATAATAAAAAAAATAATAAAAATAAAAACTGCAAATAAAAAAAACTGTCGTTATGACAAACATGAAGAACATTTTACCTCATCCCAAAATAGCATTCAGTTCTCACTTCTCCAAAGTAGCACATACTCTTGAAACCAGATTAAAAAAATAGAAGGTTTTAAGAAATTTAAGTGTTCATCACTTTTCATAACAAAAAAATCTTGTAGCTAAATTCAATCTGAATTCATGAGGACTTCTGACTCCTCACGCTTTCATCTTTCACATTATATTTTGGACATGTTTGTTATTCCCTAAATGGTCTTTTTAGCCAGCCCTACCCACTGCTCACAGAAAGCCACTGCACATGTTTTATGCTGTTGTAACTCCTGTGGTTTTGAAAGGACTCCTCTTGCCTGATGCCCATGAAAGAGAAAAGAAAGTCAAGCTGAAGATTTTTGGAGTCTTAGACAACTGTTAGTATGTATTTTGCCATCTGAATAGGTAAGTCCACACCTGCCATTTTTTTATACTAAGCAATTTGAATAGGTTGCAAGATCCTTTGGACTACAAACTTCATGAGATCCTAACCTCTAGAAGTCATAGCTTTTGAAAAGGGGTTTGGTGTGTGGGCTAGCTACGACCTTCACTGCTCTTTGGTCTACCAAAATCCTCTGCAGGACAAAAGTCTGCCAAGAGTCAGCAAAGCAAAGATTTTCTGGCTTCTTACAATGATAAGAAATGTAGAAGGAGGAGAGTACTTTAACTTCCCTAGAATTCCTTTTTGTTTCATATTTCATAGTTTTCTTATGATGTATGTATAGAGCAAATTTTGTGTATTGTTTTAGAGAAGCAGCCACAGGGGGTAAGGAAAATAACTGCCCATCAAAAGTGAAAAATCAATGTCACACAGAAGGAAAGTTGCTTTTTAAATTTTCTCAGTGTATGGTAAAATTACTGTAAAAGGGTGGATTTTGTTTACACTGAACTTAACGTCAACATTCCTATTGATTTCATTATGAACCTGGCACTGTCTCGTATCTAAAAGGAAAGACAGATGAATGGAAAATGCGGAAAATGAATTCTACCATCCCTCCTACCTTCTGTACAATTTGTTCACTCTCACCTTAGCCTTAGTCCCTCTCATCATGATTTGAGAAAACATTTCTTAAAGTAGTACCATTAGATCAAAGGCTAGTAAGGTAAGAAACATATATAACTTGTTGAGCTTTTGCAAGGAAGAAAACCAGTCAGATGGTATAAGAAAGGGATAATTTACTGGTCCCATACATTAGATGACATCTGCTTAAAATCCCTTGTTTGCCATTGACAATCCCTTGTTTGCCATTGACACTCAGTTCATTGCCAGGGGATGAAGTCACTCTGCCTGTTGTGCCAGTTCTTCCTTTGAATTAGCCCCTTAAGCACTAATAATCTTGATAAGCCTGGGGTAACAAGAAGAGAATAACTGTGAAAGGTCACAAACTATACAATGGGAACATGTCTCTAAATCCTTCTAAACTGCCATTCTCAAGTAAGGAAGAAAAAGGTCACACGAAAAGAATCCTTATATTACACTACAGTAAATCAAGGCTACTGCACAGCCTTGAAGAGAAAATGAAATACCAGTGAAAATTTTGCCTTACCCTTATTTTCTTCCTTTTTTGGGATCTGGAATGACTTTATTAAATCTGAAGTAGTAATTTACGCAAAATAGAAAATATTACTTTTTCACTGTAAATGCTCTAAAAAAATCAGGAATGGCTCCTGGTGTTTCTAGATTGCAGGACATCTGTGATAGCTGACTGGCTTTCTCAGTTTGCTCAGAAATTGAATCGTAAATGATAGTCTAGAATGTTTCCTGCTAAAATTGGGCACATCTAAAGAGATGTCAGATTAGAATTTTACTGTATATCACCTGACATGTAAACGATCATTACAGGGAACCATCAGCTCTTGGTGTCCCTTGCCCTGGAGCTTGGTAGCAGTGTTGATGATGTTACACCTCAAACAGAAGTGCCCTGGGGCCAGGGACTGCCATCATCAGGGCCCAGTCACCACGATATACTTCCACAAAGTAGATAACTAACAAGCCACAATGACTGTCTTTCTGAACCACAGCTTCATTGTTTTGAATATTGTCCTCAGTGGCATAGATCTCTTCATCCTGATGCAGAAAAGAAGACTAAATTCTTCAGCTCTACTATCTGTATCTGTATCATAGACACTAAATATATTATATTACAGTATAATTTCAGCTGTGCCATACATCAGCTATACTGGCAGTGACAAAAGCACTCCGTGGGAGGAGGGGGGAAACTGGAGCTGGTTGGCCGTCTTGGGGCATTCCCACCGCTCTGTGGTTCAAGCTCCATCCAGATAATCCACAGCAAAGCTGCCAAAAACTCAACATGTTGTTTTACAGACCCAGAGCAAAGAGGAATCTGTTCCTGTCTCTGCTGTGGTGCTGACAGTAACTATAATCGCACTCTGTTTTCTGGTGGAGAAACTCTTGCATAGGGAGGCATCTCTAACAGAAGTTTTAGTCTTGGCTCTGAAAGGAGCCACACAAGGGTCTTGGGCACTTCACATGGTCTGGAGTTATTCTTAAATATTCACCAAAGGGTCACTTTTTGAGTGCTGTCTTGAGATGTACTTCTCTTCATGTTTCCATTTCTCCAGCTTCTTGCACAGTATTGTCTTAGATGTGGAAGATCTTCAAATAGTAGGTGCCTGCACCGTGTTTCTGAGTAGTCTTGTTGTCACTGGTGGTAACGCTATGCCTACACAGCAGTGAAGCATGCGAAGACATCCACAGGACCAGGGTTCCGCTATATAAAGCTATTTTTAAGGTATGGTGACTGAAACCTTTACTTTCAATGCACATTTCTCAGCATATGCTGAGCTGGCAGACGTAGGTGTCTCTTTTTCAGGCAGAATTTTATGCAACATAGGAGGAATATGTTAAATGTTTCCTGGAAATAAATGGAATCTTTCCAAGAGCCTGAGCACCAGAGGAAAAAGACATGTGATACGCTGACATAAAAGATCATGCTTAGGCAAAGAAAACAGTTGGTTTTAGGTAAGTAATGTAGTATTATCCTATTACAAATAACCAGTCACATTCTCATGGTTTGTGTCATTTCTCTCTGCTGATTTCTAACTTTCCAGTCTTGTGTATTTTATTCATTACAGTTAGTTTACAGTGCTGAAAAAAATCTCTTTTTTCTTTAACAACTCATACCATGTAGGTAACATTTCTCCTAATTAACAGTAGTGCCCACACAATTTGACTTTTCAGCTTGGTGGTCTTATCATTGGGCTGCAACAGAAGGTTAGGATTATTGTTGTTGGCAGTTTTCTCATGTCTTTTTTTTTTTTTTTTTTTTTAAATGATTGTTTAGTAAGCGATTGAGCAGATGAAAGAATTAGGTTTGCTTCAAATTGCTGGGGTAAAATTTTAGAATTTCCACTTGACGTGATAGGGTATTTATCGTATGTTTTGAGCAGATGTTCAGGGATTATATTTATAATAATGTTTAAACTTACAGAATGAAAATGATTCAATATGGAGTATCAAGTTAAAAATGGCTTTAGAATCTATTTCTATGCATAGATGCTCAAAGATTATAGGAGAACAGATTTTGTCATACCAGCACCTCTTGTACCAAGGGATTTTTGCCACTGAGTTCAAGAAGATTGGGAAGAGGCCAACAAAGTCCATCTTGTTGATTTTCCCCACATTGCGAAACTGTTTTAGCTACGGGTGCTCTAATAGCAGTGCTTGTAACTCTTTTGCTGGGAATGCTGATTGGAAAAGATAATACAGCTGGCATAAACATAAATCTCTCAACAAAGAGATTTGGAAGGGAATAGAAATCTTGCCTATTGGTAGCTAACTCCTCATCCATGATTCCATCTCTGCTCCTCACTGTTTTCCCAGCCAGTAATTCCAGAACTGAGCTATGCCCAACAAAACCAGACAAGCTTAAAGTGCTGGTTTGGGGGAGCTGGTGCCCCTGTGCACGCTGAGAGCTGGACTAAGGGTGTGTGGGCAACTTCTGCCAATGCTACTGTGGTGTGGGGCAGAGCTATAGCCTCCAGCACAGAGAGAAAGGAGTTCATCTGCTGACAGCCCCACAGCCACCTCTTTCTGTGCTAGGGAGTCCCAGCTCCACTGGTAGCATCCAAACAGCACTCTTCTCAGTTTCTCATCCAGCATGCAAATGTTGGACAGGGCGTGGGTAATTCTAGGTGCTCGGATGTGATTTGCAAAGAGGATGTCAATGGAAGTTAGCTGTGAGCATACTGCTGGCTACTGCTCGGGTAGGCTCTTTTTGCACACTTTTAGGATGATTATGCATGCAGGACATTTTGGATCACAGATTTGTCATAATTTTTCTACTTTGAATTCAAGATACAGAGAATTTGGCATTTATTTTTATTTTTCTAGAAAACTCCTGGATTATTGTGCAGCAAAGTGTGCCTATGAATTTTGAAGGGATTGGTATGTGGTAGCATAGCCCTGTTAACAAGTATTCTTTGTTTACTTCCTGGGTGTGGACAGAGCTGGTTAAAAGGGAGAGCACTGCTGAATGTTACTAAGTTCATGGAGAGGAATGAACTTATGAGCTGGGTGCTGTGATGGCAGCAAAAGCATTGGATGGAAATAACTGTGGAAGAGAAGAATCCTTGTATATAAGTGGATATGCTGCTGATGTGATCTCAGCATGGTCTGGTGAGGTATATCCAACAGAAAAGAACAAAGCATAGTGCCCTTATTCCCAGATGTTTGTGAGATTTCATTTAAATATCATTCATGCCTAAGCAGAGATAGTCTGGTGCCCATCAGGGTGCCCAGAGCTGCCTGAAGTGGTCAGAGGGATGGAGAGCTTTGTGCTGGAGAGGAGCTGGGAAATGGATGCTGCGTTTAGGCTGGCAAAACAAAGCCAAGAGGGGACAAAGACTGCTGCCTATCTGCCTATCAGCAGTGCAAATATCTGAGGGGATAGCAATGAACGCATGGGAATAAACTAGCTGTGAACAGAAATGTGACTTTCAAACAAGAAAGTGCTTCCTAACCACGAGACAAATTTCCTAACCAGAAAAAAACTTTATTCAGTGAGGTAGGTCAGATGCTGGAAGAAGTGCCCAGATTGCCATCAAATCTCCAGCACTGGAGAAGCACAAAACTTGACTGGATGAGACTCTGAGCAACTTGGCCCAGGTTTGAACTGGCTGGTTAAGCAGAGGGTGGCCCAGATGACCTCCAGAGGTGCATTCCACCCCAAAGATCCCATGTCCCATTAAAATGAGGACATTCCCAGACACTCTTCACAGCATGTTAGTGACAGGACGAATCAAAGAAAGGAAAACCTCTCAAAACTCAAACTGCTGTTAAGGCAGACCTTTCTGACACGTTTATTGTGCATGGTGGTGGTAGGCAGGAAAGAGATCTGGGGACAAGGCTGTTTTTACCAGGTTTTGTGCCTTACAGGGAGGACACACAAGGACAAGGCAGAAAATGTTTAGCCATCTCTTTTTATATTTGGGCCTCAGTTTAGTAGCAGAAATGATGCTTTCCCTGCATTTTTTGAAAGAGGAACCTAGAAAATTACTTATTGATTGTCTTTATCACTTTGTTTCCTCAATTTATTTTTCACAAGATTCAGTATTTTTTGCAGGAGAGCTGAGAATGACCAAAGTAATGAACAAAAGGAAGTGCTGAGGGTTGGAAAAAATCTATCATTTTTCAATGGAGAAGACTACAGATGAAGTAGAATGGGGATATAGAAAAGATAGGAAAAGGTAGGGAGGAAGGAAAAATTCAAAAGAGTATTCAAGAGGAGATGAAGAAAAAGGAAGCAGGGGAAGTAGAGTTTTGCTAGAAAGATTCACAAATTCTATTTATTTTGCAGTTTCAGTGTCAAAATCTCTTAGCAATTTAAAAGGCGAAATGAAATGGGGAAGCATAGTGGACATGACTTTCACTTTTGAGTCATGGAATGACAGAGCTTGCAAAAGATGGGGCACTTGCCTGGGCAGAGTCAGCAAGAACAGTTTGTAACTCCTCATCCAGTGAGACTGCTGTTCAGCTGAGATGACCATCTCTCTGGGGGAGAGACACTTGAACCTTCAGGTCCATTAATTCCTGAGAGTAGCAGGAAAGATCCCTTAATCATTTGCAACTCAGTTTTCTGTCAGTGTTGTTCCACTGAAATAAAGACAGACAGTTTGACTCCTCTCAGGGACCTCAAGCACTTCTACCACACTGAGCTGATTACTGCAGGTGGTAACTGTGTTCCCGATGTGCATTCACTGTTGGGAGATGCCAAAATTGCTTCAAAAAAAGAAGAGATTTGCCACATGTTCAGGGTTGTGTTTCCTACACACATACTTTGGTAAGAACTGTGCCTTAGTGGCTGGTGTGCATGGCCCTGTTTTCCTTGGGAAACTAATTTCTAGGTGTACTTGCTTTCACAAGTGCTTTGGGTTGGTACCGGATGATAGTTTGGCCACAGATTGAAAGGATCTGATGGCTGTGGTTTTGTTGTTACTGCCCAGTTGCACCCCAAAGGAAGCAGTGAAATAAATGATCCCCCATGAGATGGTGCCAAAGTGTGGGATCAGAGCTTAAGGCTCATTGTAAAATTTTGAGACGGATTCAGGAACAAACTGAGCTCCAACAGCATGATCCAGCATGATGCATGATCTGAATTGTGTTTGGCAGTGAGGGCAAGATACTTAGAAATTACACATTTATGTCTATGCATGAAATTATGTATGAGAACATGTATAGTGAGATGGCTTATTAACATGAAAATGGGCTTCAGTGCCTGCGAATGATTTTAGCCATGTGTAACTCACTGGCAAAGATCACAAAATCATTATTATAAATAATAATAATTATTTATTATTATCAATAAATATTATTCCAACCTAATTATTATTAGGTTGGAAAAGACCTCCAAGATCATCTGGTCCAACCAGCCCCCTACCACCAATGTCACCCACTGAACCATGTCCCTAAGCACCATGTTGAGCCTTTCCTTGAACACCCCGAGGGAAGGTGACTCCACCACCTCCCTGGGCAATCTGTTCCAGTGCCTGACTACTCTTTCTGGGAAGAATTGTCTCCTAATTTCCAACCTGAACCTCCCCTGGTGTAACTTGAGGCCATTCTCCCTCTAGTCCTATCACAAGTGTGAGAAGAGGCTGACTCCCAGTTCCCCACACCTTCCTTTCAGGCAGTTGTACAGAGCAATAAGGTCTCCCCTGAGCCTTCTCTTCTCCAGACTAAACAACCCCAGTTCCCTCAGCTGCTCCTCACAGAACTTGTGTTCCAGGCCCTTCACCAGCTCTGTAGCCCTTCTCTTTACATGTTCCAGGGCCTCGATGTCCTTCTTGTAGTGAGGTGCCCAAAGATGTAGCATTAGATGTTTGGAAAAGGTTCTGGCAACTAAATTAGAGCAAACAAATCCTGGCCAAACTGTATATGAAATGTGAAAGCCTGGACAAGTAATTGAGCCAGTCTTCAGCACTGAGAGATAACCTGGCTTGTTTGGCTCATACTTGAGGAGAAAAGTCTCATAGTCTAAACCCACCTGTAGAAGGCACAGTCCACATATGCAGCCCAGCACTGGGACATGCCCTTCTCATGTGACCCAGCAGAGATCAAGTCAACTCACGTAACATGCCAGATCCATCTTTTTTGTTGTCTCATGCTTTCATTGGAGAAGTCAAAGTTGCCATCAATGCTGTTGGAGAAACACCAGCAGTCCATGATAGGATGGTCCTTTCTTCCTACTTTAACCAGTTTTCAGAAGGACTGGCAGTGATGATGGGCACAGGATGGTCTCCGTGCACAAGAAGGCAGGGGATGATGTGGCGCTGGAAACACTGGGAGCACCTGGCTGCATGGAGTCTTTCCAAGGAGAGTGTGGTCTGAGGTGACACACAGTGAACAAGGTCTTTACCTGAACGTGCTGGTAAGGGGGAGTGTGGTGGCCAGTCTAGGAGGCACTGCGAGGTGTGGAAGTTCAAATAGGTGCTGCAGCCTCTGGGACAGATTTTGCTGGGCTGTTTTCTGGATAATAGGTGTTATAACAGATGTACCAGTAGCTTCAGTGTAATTACCTGTGTTGTAAGCATAGACTCCTTAAGCTCAAGGTCAGGGAAACTTGTGCTTCAGTTAGCCTATGTTTACGACAATGGCTAAATGCACATAAAAGTTAAACTGTGTAACTAAGAACCATTGTAATTGAATCCATCAAATGTTTACTTGATCCTGCTTAGTCCAGTTACCATTTCATTTGCTACTACATGCTCTCCAGACTAAGCTAGAATTATGGCCCTGTAATTTAGGGACCAGCTTTTACACCTGAATGCCTAAAAATATTGAAATTGTGATTATAAACCAAATTTATATGGATTGACTTTGCACCTCCACTACAGACAATGAAGAAACAGAAAATAAAGAACATGAGAAAAAAACTATTAGGAGAGATGTTTGCCTTCCAGCTGGTCTACATTCTTGTAAAAGCAATAATTTGCGTCAAAGTAATCTAAACAGAGCAATCAGCAAAGGAAATTAAAACTGTCATTCTCTGACATAGAATACCACTTGATGAGAATGCAGAACATCTGTAAGCTAAATCATCCACCTAATATTTCATTTTCATGCTGTCCTTTTTACAGACCTCACAATAGTGTTACTAGCCTATGGCAATTAAATGGTTAGCACTGGTAAATTGTGTTCTGTGGTAATTGTGTACATTTATATGTAAAAAAATATATATTTTTTCATATTCTCTTGAAAAACAAACAGGATAAGCTGTAACTGGTAACTGCTTTCAGAATGTGAATTACTTTTAAAGTCTTCTGAGAAAAGAAAACAAAGCTTCAGGCCTCAGTCCTAGAAAAGCAAAAAGAACCCAAAGAAATAAACTCATTTGCATTTTACATGAGTATTTTTAGACAACATGTTTTGCTTATCATTCTTACCATTTTATTTAAAAATGTAAGGTTATACATATGTTAAAAAGGAAATTAAAAAAAATCCTCCAAACAATTCAATCAACACATGTACTCATTTTGGCCTGGCTGCTTACATAGTTCTAGAAAAGAATAACTTGGCATGTGAAGAAGTTAAAATATTCCCATTTTAATACTCTTTATCCATCCATTTTAGCTTTGATTTCAGGCAAGTTTACATGAACTGTTTCCTAGACTCTCTTAGAGTTGCTAAAATGTTTTCCTCCACCTCTCGCTCTGCAAAAACGACCAACTTCATGCTCGGACTTGAATGGATCTTACCTTGACTAACATTTTCATCACATTCTCCGACTTAACAGAGAAGCTGAAGTGCAAGTTAGTCAAGGAAATGTTCTCTTTACTATTGTTCCAAAATGTAAAGAAAAATACCCTCCCCACTCCTTGTGACAAAATGGCAGTGGAAGTGTAGGCTGCTGGACCAGCCAGGGTGCTGCCAAAAGGGATACCCAAAGATGGGAAGAATGAGAAGATCTTCACATCTCTTCTCCCCACTCTATTTGGGCTTCCTCAGACAAACCTTGCCAACTTTATGGCCTGCTTGTTGGTCCCTGAAAAAAAAATAACTCGGACAGATAAGCCTATTTTGTTCTCTGCTGTGGGTGGGTTTTTAGTATGAATCCTATCAGGAGGATACAATGCCAGTATCGTCAGGTGTACAGACCTTTCAGTGATAAGAAACTCCAGAGAGCAAGAGGCTAAATGCATATTAAATATATTTTTTTTCTTTCTATACTTGATTTGCTGAGTTTGAGCCTCTGGGGAATATTTATCTGTTTTTCTAAGTCTATCATCACAAGGGATAAAAATTTCATTATTATTATTACAATTATTACCATTATTACTGTTAACATCAAAAGTGCACCTGAAACACTCTGAGGATATTATGGCTCTAATAGTGGCATTAATAACACTTAATAAAGTACTGGGAGGTCATGAGGTTCTGAAGTGGGTGAGACTGAAAAGAAATGCTTGCCCTCAGCTTGCTTGTAGTCATTCATCCTGAAGATAAATTGCCTAAGCAGGAAAATAGAGATTTGCTAAATTATTTCAGTATAAAATGTGTGGGGAAAATTACTGGCACGGTATAGTTAAATACCCTATCAAGCAAGCATAAGGACTTCAAGCCACCCTTCAACTGCATAAACATCTTGGCCAGTGTTAGTCCAGTATATCTGGGTTTTTGGTCCATAACATTTTAAATGTTTATTTTCTCTTTCTGCTATTCGTGGTGCTAATATACAGTAAGGATTAATGAGAATTATGTAATCTTCAAGAATTGAAAACACCTCAAGAAAAGTATAATTCTGTTTCTTGGCTGCATTCAGCCTTCTATTGTGTGAGGGAGCCTAGGATCCTCCATTTTGGTAACATTACTGCTGTGTTCAGGTATTAGCAAATGAGAAGGAAGAGATGTTCAGAGGCATAAATAACAGTGATAGGTCCATTTCCCATGCGCGTTAAAACTGCTTTTACCTTTTCCTTTAAATAACAAGCAGTTTAAATGAAATCAAACTCCAAAACCAAATTTTTCCTACTTCAGATTTTAGAAATCTTATAGAGATGTCTCGTGCTTTAGTTTTCCTAAGTAAAATTCTTTTAATAATTGTATATATTACAGGAGAAACACAATTTTTAGTTGCCTTTCTACAATTTATAATGTTTTCTAAACTGTCGCTAATATCTTTACATTAAGCACAAGTCTTAATAAGTTCAGCTCCCTGTCACTCTCTTAGAGCCCTGCAGCCTCTGAGAGGGTTTGTCAGTCTTTTATTCCATCCTGGCACATTGTTCAGAGTGCCACAAGCAGAAAGTGCTCTTGACTGAGACACAGAATGATTCCCATTCCAATGATACTGGTCACCAGAAGCTCAAAGGTGAAAGCAGATGCAACTAAATCCAATGTTAACATTCCTAGAGTATGGTATTCTCACATGCTTATCGTAGCCCTCAGGTAACCTGCAGTATCTGAATGCCAATAATTATAATTAAGTCATGAAATAGTTATTAAAAAATGTAGAACTACCATGCAAGACAGGGTGGAGAGGCAAACTTTTTAGTACATGTATGACCTGAACTGCTTTTCAGGGGCTCTTGCAGCTTTATTATTATTATTATTATTATTATTATTATTATTATTATTATTATTATTATTATTATTATTACTTTTTCCCCAGGTAGGTTGTACTTAAGTAATTAAAAATCTAGTGGTTACCCAGAAGATTGCCAAAGGAGACTCCAAGCAGAATACATTCTCCAGAGCAGTAGTGTGTACATGTATTCTTCATAGCTAAGCTTGGACATCCTCCGGAAAATCAAAGTGATGCACATGAAGATTTTTAGGCAGAGAGGCTTTTCTGACATTCACATAAGAGTAGAGGAAATGTTTCACCTTCAATGTCATATTCTTCACTCCCTTAACACAGCTGCTGACATGCTCCTTTCAGCAGTGTGCTTCTTCTAACAGTTCTTAATTATGCTAGGGGAGGGAGGGGGACAGTTGGTGCTGTTCATGAACAGCCACTTGCATCAGTGAGCCTGTGGTGATATACTGCCTTGAGTAACAAAGAGGAACTACACAGGGGTATGAATTTCCAAATTTTTAAACTACCTAGCTAAACAAAAGTCTCTGTAGAGTTGATCAATTAATGTATTCTTGGTATTTCCTTGCAGTTTATTGATGTTTTGGGGAGCAGTGTTGAATCTTTGACCAAAACAAAGGAATGACACTGTGTCTGAGTGAGTAAACTGGTAAATAGTCTTGTAAGCCTTTTCTCAGATTGAACTTTGATGTGCATTTAACAGAAGTCCCCCCAACAAATGCGGTGAGACACAGATTTCATCCACAACAGTTTCCAGATCTGGTTTGTGCTTGTGCTGCTGATGGAGAGGAGGCAAAAGAGGGAAACAAGATGAAGAGGGTTGGGGTTAAACAGTGCAGGGTTGGAGAGACTGTTATTTATTACATTTTTATTCATTTATTTATTTATTTTTGTGTAGACCTTCCTTAACACCTGAAGCTACAGCCTCTGTTTTAGCTAGTGCTGGAGGGAGGGCTACTTTTCAGAGGGGACTCTGAAGAGAAGATACGGACAGTTTTGAGCCAGCTATCCCCAGCGGACTCACCAGTCAGGTCATGGTGGTCCTTGGGTGACCTCTGGCAGCCTGGCTTAGAAACTGGACAGAGACCAGGTCCTGAGCCTGGAGCCTGACATCTGCAAGGATGCAGTCACGCCTGCGGATTGCATAGCTGAATTTAACTCACTCCTATAATTCCAGTGGTAAGGACTGGTGAGAAGTCTCTGCTCCTGACGCTTCCCACAGACTTTTTCTTGGCTGATCCTCTGGCAGTGGCCCAAAACCAACAGTGTATTCTAACACGTCGGCAGGGTTTGTCAGCAGAAATTTAGGGAAAAAAAAATAACCACCAGTGTTGCTCATTTTAATCTTTCAGAAGATTTCAGAGTGCTGAGCAATGAGGCTTAAAGTGTTAGACGAGGAGCAATAAGGAAAGAGTGATTATTAACCACGTCTGATGAGAATAACATTGCAGATCCTGTCCCGAGTTGCGTGGATTTGTAGTAAGCCCCTGGCCTCATGGTTTTGCATATCGTACTATTTCAAAATTCATGAGACCATTATTTTTCTTTCACTAAGCCCTATTTTTCATGGTGTCTACCACACAAACCACCCAGAAACAGCTCATAATTTACCAAGTCTCTGTGTTGACTAGGTCATGTAACCACACCTGCCTTCACTGCTACCCTCTGTCACTTTTCCTGTCTCTGCATTTGGCTTCTGCCTTTTTGCTGTATCTCAGATCATAAAATCTGTGGGGGAAAGTGAACTTCCATGTGAGTTATACACTGTTATTTGCCATGAGATTTACTTCTGGATGGGGTCTGCACACTATCCTTTGATATCAGGGGAAAGAAAAGCACTATATAGGCCTATCTGAAAGGTTTAGGGACAATTAACACTTCCTAAAAGGTGAGCAGGACAGCCTGAAAATCTTAAAATCTCCTTTATTTGCTCAGGCAGCACTACAAACTGTTCAGAGTGACAGGACTATGGGCAGTAAGGACCTGGAAAGCAAAGAAGTCTCCCGTGTGTGGAGCCTGTACTGAGACCTTTATGCAATAAAGCAGGAGACTAAGCAAAAAAGACCTAGCAGTAGTGCTGTAAGGGTGTATAATTCATATTCTGAGTTAAAACTGTGTAAGCAACCTCAAGTAACCTGGTTAAGAGCCATTAACAAAGATGCTTTGAGAGGTATCATATGTGGGTCTACAGTGTTGCCTAAGTAAACCAGACAGGAGAGAGCAATTGGACTTGGTCCTACCCTCTCAATGTCTTTCTTGGGGATGAGACTTATTCCTGTCTTCTTTTGACTCCATGAGATGAAAGATCAAGTTTTGTGCCCATCTTGGAGACATAATTCCTTGCTCCAGTGTCCTTGTGGTGGTTCTCAGAAAAGCCAATGTGTGATTTACTAGAAGGTGTACTATCTTTTCAGAGGGGTCTTCCCCTAAAAACACCAGAGGGTAGGGCTGTGATGAGACAAGGCTTTCTTCCTCACATTTATTTTTCCTATGGAAAAACAGAGGATCCAGGTCTGTGTCATTCTGGATTTATACCAGTGTGTATGCCCGAGGGCTCCTCTGTTGTTGACCATCCTGTTTTGCTGGGACCACACCACAGGAGATGCGGTAGAAGATCAGCTCCAAAAACCACCTAATGAAAAGGAAAATAATGTCATCCAGTACTTTTATTTGTACCATGCAGTCTGAATCCATGCTGACTACACAACACAGCATGAGCTCTCTCTTTACCTGTGTAAACTCACTGCCTTGTTCCAAGGTGCACACATTATTAAATGAAGACCAAAGGGTTGGGTGAAGGGTGAGGGCAGCAGCCCAAGTTCCAATTTTCCCTGACTCACTGCTGCATCCTGGCCACGTTCTCATGTGGCTTCTAAGCAAGTAACTTTTTCTGCTGACTCACAGTCTTACAAAGTGTTTTTACCTCATGACTGATCCTTTATTTATTTATTTATTTATTATTCCAGAAACAAAAAACAAAAAACGGCAAACTCACGTCTGATTTCTGCTCTCTTCTGCCCTGGGGAAAGTTGCTGGGTCATAGAAAATGTGAATTATATCTGCTTTATATCACTTCCTGCTTTTTCTTATTTTCCTTTCATACGAGTGTTATCTCTGGGATATGGGAACCTCCACAGCTGCCCTGGGGAACCTCCAGCTGTCTCACTTACTCTCTGTCCTGTTAACCACCCGTTACCCTGCTAGAGGACAGCTGTCAGGGCCTTTCGGGGATTTCATTCAGCACAAACTGCTGCAGTAAAAAGGCGCTTGTAATATTCCTGCTGCCTTTGCTGCTCTTACTGTAAGTTGCAACAGCTTGCACAGCCTGTTTCCACACACGGTCACATGGTAAATCCCTGTTGACATCAGTGGATAAGCTTTCCAGAGCCTGCAGCCTGGCTCCAGCAGAGCCAGTGCAGGAACCCAGGACCTGAGCTGGGTTTTCTTGACCCAGTGTTAGGGAACTCCTGGGATGTGTGACATCTCTGGGGCAACCCCACTTCATCTGCAGAATGAAGCCTCTGAGCTTTGCAGCTTGCTGCAGAGGCACCGTGCAAGAGGGATGTATTTTCGGCTGAATCAAGCAGTATGCACTGAGGCAGATTGGCATCGTAAACAAATCTTGAGGCTCAAATCCCACATATAACAATCCAAGTGCCCACGTTGGGCAGTGATTTATTTTTCTATTTATCTTGTGTTTCAAAGAGAAAAGATGTTTTTACATCTGAAATTTTGTGGAAAGCCTCTCTATCTAAACCCATGAGATTTCTCACAGTAAAATAGTGTAACTAATGCCATGGCACATCAGCTACCTGACGGTGCCAGAGCTTGGCCAAGTGTTTAAGTCTAGAAGTCTGTGTACGTGGAAGGTGTTGTCACTGTCTACACTGGAGGGGTAAGGAAAAGTTATTTTCAGTGTTAGGCTTGTGGCTACATCTTGATTAAAATTAAAAAAAAAAAAAAAAAAAAGCAAAACAATACAAGTACAAACCACACTGCTATTGAAAAACAGGAGTTCATATACATGCTGAGGAGCCATCAAAGTTTAGCTGCACTTGAAACACAATCCCTGATTTCCTCTGTACAAAGCCTGGTGTCACAACTGCCTTTTGTCATCTTTACTTCAGCCCCCTCCTCCCTGCTCTCTGCCCAGCTGGCCAGTCCTGACACAGCCCACAGCTGTCATAACACTTATGCACATAGAATATTCAGAAGGATGGGTGTCTTGATGTGAGCCAAGCCTACTGTATGTGAGGTTGAGAGTAAAGCTGACTGGTCAGGAAGGTGGGGGGAATGTGAATGGAATTTGGCAATTATTGTTGTGTAATTTCCAAATACCCTAAACACGGACAGAAGAAGAAAATGAGTTGGTTTTTGGATTATTTTTTTTTAATTTTTTTTTCAGTTTAGACCACACTTGCCAAACATTGGACGTCAGAAGCAATAACTTCAAAGCAGTGCATTAAGGTAAGATGTCACTGGAAGAGGTGTGCAGGATGAGCAGAAGTTCTCTGGGCAGTGTAGCATTGCACTAAGATGTGTGTCCACTGCAAGTGCTCCTTGTGGAGCCCTGCACAAAGCACTGCTGTTTTCGCATCCTGTTGTGTTTCAGAAAGCCTCTCTCAGTCTCCCTGAAAGAGACTGAAGTGGTTTCACTCTCATTGCTTTGCAGATGCCAATGGTTTGCTTGGTTTCAATGGAAAAAGGGAACAGCAAGCACCATCCATTGACCAGAAATCAAATGTACCTGCTAAGAGAGAAAAGAAGAAGCTGCAAGTCTTTCTTGCTGAAATAAGTTGACCTTATTTCCTGGGAAGCCTGTGAGGAGAAAAAAAGGAATGTTAACCCCCTTATCTCTCTTCCCAATTTCCTAAGCCCTATTATCTGATTTGCACAGTCTCAAGATGACTCATTCATCTGAAGCTTGGTGTTCGGCGCCTCTTGAGAGCCATGGTTGGTCAGTATAGCATAAGTGTGCTAAAGGAGAAATGCAAGAGGAAATGGTTGTGATTTCTCGAGAGCGAGAGCTGGAGCTGTTGTTCAAAGCGTTCCAAGATTGTGCAGGGTCCTCTCCTGCTTCCTTTTTCTATGAAAGAAACTGTGATGAGCTGCACTGCATCCTGAGCATGAAGAAGTGGTGATCCCTGGCTGACTCAGTGGCTGCTAGCAGTAGCAATATCACTGTAATTAATCAAACAGTCAGTCCCCAGTAGATTACCTACAGTCATTCTCTTTGTTGTGCAGGAAGGGAATTCAAGGTGCAGGGAAGCTGCTTTGTCCAAAGACATAAGGAATGAATGTCAAAGCCCCCAGGAAAATCCTTGAGGCCAAATGCTATTTTCAAAAGTACACATTACAAGTTATTTACATCTTAGAAATTATTTAACTGATGTTTCACACTCATCTTTACTGATTTTTCAAGCCACGTGAGAATTTTAATTTTGATGTCTAATGTTCAAATTAAAGGTAAGAAAACACGAGGCCTGGAGGTTAATCATAAAGTGCAATGAACCTGAACCCAAGGGTAACTTACTGCCTGTTTTCTACAAATGGTGTTTCAATGACTAGAGTTTCTTAAAGAAATAAATATACTATGATGTTTCATCTGCTGGATTAATAAGTAGATGTGCCCTGGTAGCACAGACTAAGAGGGACCCCAACTATCTCTAATCAGAGGAAAATCAGAGCACATTGCCACTACCTAACAGATTTTTCTCAGCATCACCAAAAGCTGGACTCATTACAACTGTCTTGTTACAAAACCACTCTTCTTAATATTCACTCTATTACAATTGAGTGACAGGTGTTTGGAGTTTAAACACATTCATTTGGACTGTAATAAGCCTTTTGTCACAGAACTAAATTGTTATCCTCCATTCTTCCAACTCCAGAATTTGTTACAAGCCACACTTCCTGCCTACAACTTTTGAAAGATCCTGAGCTTTTTGAATTTTCTCTGTTAGCATAGACTCTATCTCAAACAAATGGAATTTTAATATTTATTGTTTGCAGGTCTGATGGGCTAGAGCAGAAGTTTCTCTCTGAAGGATATTATAGGAGCTACAGTTGGAAGATATTTAAGCTATACTGCAGCCTGCAAGTACCATGTATATTTCTCCCTACAGCTGTATTTTCAGAAGCCTGTCAGCACAGACACCAACTAAAACTGGACAGGACCCTAAAACAGGTTTTTTTTTTTTTTTTTTTTTTTTTTTTTTTTTTTTTAAGAAGGTGCAATATGGATATTTCCTATGAGTGTGGCTGATGGCTTCGTCTCTGTATCACTTCTTCACTTCTCCCTGCCTGCGTACTACATTAGGTAACCATGGTTTTTTAGACTGGTTTTGGAGCTTTGGGACTTTCAAAAGGAAAGTTGTCCTGTTTCTTCATACTTTCCATGAAGCCAGGAATGCCACATGTTTACACTGGCTGATCTCATGTCACATTGCTGGTCTTTGCTGCTGAATTCTTAACGTTTCAGTCTTTGCTGCTGAATTCTTAACATTCCTGCCCTAGTGGAAAACTCTCATTAAGAAAAACCAGGCTTCCCTGTCATGGCCAACAGTAAGAGTTAACTGAAAAATAATTTCACAAAAGCATGTTCTGGAGTGAGAATGATGGGACCATGTTGGTTCCCTAGCGCTGTGTGGTGGTATAAAACTCCCCTGGTTCTCATGTTGGCTTGGTCACACTCAGCCAGGGTTTTGATAGCTCTGCAGGCACCACCAGCAGAAATTTCTGAGCAAAATTGGCCTGGCTTGCTGCCACCTCTTCATCTGTTGATGTTGTTTCTGAATTTCCTTAGAGTCAGTGAGATCACAGCCTCTAAACACTACAGCTTCCCAGCAGTATGCCGGAGGAAAGGACCCAGTCACTAATTCTTTTATAATGTTTGGCTTAATATCTGTTGAAATTAAAAACAAAGTCTATCCAGCATCATCCCCTCTGAAATAGGATGACCTTTTCCTTCAGTGCTCCAGAAGCTGGGTATGCTTGTCACAGCTCCCTGTTTGACATCTGTGGTTGTTTTTTGGTAGTGATGGGAACTGCATTTCGGTGTCCTTACAAGTATCCTGTACATGTATCTCAGGTATTGCTCTTGCTTTTTACCGTTCTGACTCTGAAATAATGGCACAAAATTTAGTGCACAAGATATGGTAACTCTCCCCTGGGATCTAGGCTTTGTGTAGGATTATTATGCCAAAGAACATAATTGGCATCATGGACTTCAGTTTTGAAAACTTTACAGTGTCTTTTCTAGTGAATTCCACCCATCAGAAATCATGTTTTCAACAGCTCGCTAAATTATCTTGGAGCCACCCTCTTAGGAAAGACTTTCTCATTCCATTCTTCTGGAAATGGAGCCATCAAATACTCTTCTGGAAATGGTAACCTAGCAGGAGCAGATGTTACTGGTTCTCTGGACTCTCCCTAACTAACAAGCCAGTCTTTTCACTCCTCAGTGTGTTACAGTTTTTCTCTAGGTTAAATTACGCTCAGCTATTTCTGCTCAGTGTAACTGGCATTGCAACAGCTGGCTGGTTTTGGCATCCAGCAAGCAGGTAAGTACACTGTATGCTGATAGGAAGCAAGTTGCTCCATCAGATAGAGTGGAACAAATAGTGCACTAAGTCAGTACAGGGCCTAGAAGGACTTGTGTGCATTAGTATAGTCCTCTTCCCACACAAAGAGTAAAGTCTGTTACAGAGACAAGAAAATGCCGTCTAACAATGCTTGGTGGATGCCTTAGTCCCTGCTTGTGTGCACTGTCTTTATTCTAAATTGTTTTATTTATCCCTTTTTTTTTTTTTTAAATTCTGATTTATCTTTCTTTGCCTTTTTCTTTGCCTTTTTCTTTTTCTTGTGTACCAGAATCAAATTGTAGCAAATAGTCTCTCTTTGACTGCCAAAAGCTATGGGGGGTAGTGAATGCTGTGATCTTCTCTGCTTGATGCCTTCCCCTGGGATTCACCACCCTGGGCCGTGCTGGCAGCAGGGGCAATATGGGTGTGAATGCACTGGTGCTTTTTTTTTGCTGGCTCATCACAGTATTTTGGCTTCTAATGAATGATTCAGTTGTACTCTGACACTTATTTATTTGTTTGTTTGTTTGTTTGTTTGTTTTATTATTCTCTCTTCTAGTACTCTAAAAATTGATGTAACTGTGACATAACATTGTGTGCTCAGCTACCTGTCGCTCTTGCATGATTCATGTGCTGATGGTGTTCTGGTCATCCTGCACTGGCTGTGTCAAGCTGTGAAGTCAGATGTGAGTTATTTCCCAGAGAACAGTTTAATGTACTTCTAAAAGATCTGCGTGTACTATCTGCGAGCAGCCTGACTCACCCTTTTCTTTGGCAAAAAAAATAATTTCCGTGGCTTTAGAAAACAGACTCTTGAAAAGTATCTTCTCTCTTTAAAATGAGAAAAGGCAACCCCTCAAAAAAAGTTGTTGGTGAGTGATATTGTTGCTACACTATCCCATGTCTGTGAAATAAAATAGAAAAAAAAATCTCTCCTGAGCTGACTGTGGAAAAATAATGAGACTAGAATAAAGTATATTTGCATCACTGAACACAATAGTAGTCATCTAAAAGCATGCTGCATATATGCATGTTCTGGAAGGGGAATTAGGCACTTTCTGTGAGGAACGTGGGAGCTAAGGAGGCTGAAAGTTAACACACTAACCTATGGGCAGGCCAGGAGAGCACCAGACTGACCTCCTTCAGCCTACATAGCACAGGTAAAAATCTGGCAGTTCTTTGTCTTCAAGGTCTTGGGGATGTGAGGTTATGGGAAGTTGAAGGCAGTGACAAAAGAATTCCACCAGGACCCCATACTAGTGATTTTTGGAGTAAACGTAGTGAGTGAGGTCATTGTCCCATGAAGTAGTTATCTGGTGCATCTTCTGGCAGCATATTCACAGTAACAGATGGTTCAGTATAGAGTGCAAAGCTTTCCTAGGACACTGGGGGAGTTAACTGAGTGCTTATCCTAAACTTGGTATTGCCATGACTGGTTTAAAGCTTGGGTGTAGTTAGATACAGTGATCTAAACATAAGGACACTACCTTGCTGGGATTTAATGTCCAACTCTTGTCCTATGCCTTGTGTTAAGAAAAAGCTGCTAGAACATAATAAACAGTACTGTACACAGCTTTTCCATTGAGCAGGGAAAGGAGAAGAACGTGACAACATCCATTTTGTGGGAATTTATATCTGGTCTTCGAACTACCAGTACTTTGCATTCATGGACAAAATAAATGGATATGAAATGCACCAAAAAAATAAACTGTTACACAGAAAGACTACTGAAACCAGTATCCATCTTTACACATTGCCTCCACACGTTTAGTTTATACCTCTAGTACAGAGGTGGGCAAATTGTCTTTGCAAGCAGTTTAGTTTCAGTTTCCAACAGAAAAGTATGGGAACCCATGGGAGATGGTGGCAATTTTGGGAGGCACAGGAAGGCTATAGAAGGCTGCAGTAGACAAAGGGCATTAGAGCTCCAGTTTGGGGTAATGGTAAAACACCTGTAAGGTTGTGAGATTCCTAGCTGTACCAGAGTTGTACCTACAAGCACTAGGTAGCCTGTTAGGACCATCTGGAATACAAGGAGTACGAAATGATCTCTGATATAATGCGAAAACAACTATCCTCAAATGAATTACTTGGACTGAAAAATTACTTATGTTTTTGGCAGTGGAAAACTGTTTGGAGACAAACTCTCCCTCTCTCCCCTCCCCCCAAAAGTTTTATCAGGCTTTCAGAGTATTTTTCATTTCTTAGGAATGGCGTGGGTTTTTTGGATCAATGTAGAATTTTAAAAATAGCAACATGAACTCCTACCACTTTTAAAAAGCTAATCAGTAGTTTTTATGCCAGGATAAATTCTTCTTTTCTAACTTATATGAGGTCCTCTTTGGCTGCTGAGATAACTTCCTAGGAAGTCCTAAGAATAAAGAAAACGTCCTGAGTCGTATTTAAATAGCAGAACTCTTTGTAGGCCAAAAATTGGTAAAAACATTTTTCTTACTTTAAGATATTTATGTTATTTTTACTCTTTTACCTTGTATAATATTGCTTCAAAAGAAGTTTATTTTATATTATTTTATTTTATTTTATTTTATTTTATTTTATTTTATTTTATTTTATTTTATTTTATTTTATTTTATTATTATTATTATTTTTAAGAAAGAGTCTTTATATAGATATTATTTAAAAATCTGTGAATTCACTGGCTGCTGCAAGATACATATATCTCACACTTACTCAGTCTTCATGCAAAGCCCTGCATATACATTCGTGCTTTGTAGTCCACCATTAGGTTCCAAGTTTAATAGACCTCTTATTACTCTTTCTGTTGCAACTCCCACAAAAATCTTATGATGTCTCTAGAATAAGATTCCCCAACTGATATATCATATTTTAAAGGTGAGATACTGTATATGGGAAATGCAGTCTCCAGCTTATGTTTCAAAAATGGTTTGATGTCCTTCTTAAGTTTTGTACCTCAAAAGCTAGTTTAGACTGATCTTGGGTCTAATCCCTAAAATCTTACTAGCATCTACTTACATAATTAAGGATATGATTTAGGAAGCATCAGAAAGCTGCTTCTTAGTTTTAATTTATGCAAGCACTGCTGCAAACTAAACTGGAAATGCACAGTGCTATGAGGATAACTTTGGATGCAGTCCTATTTAGAGGTCAAAAAGAGTCCAGAGCAGAGGAGAAGGGGAAAATTCAGCCATTATTTGAGCCAGTGTATTAACTGGTTAGTCTAGAAAGTTATGCAGAGATCAGTTTTAAGATAGACATGGCAGCTGTGAATTGGATGTTTGTTACCTATGTTCTTACTCTAGGGTGTGCGTTATTGGTCTTGTTCATCAGCTTGGAAAGTTAATAACTTGCGTAATCCATGCAATTTGTTCTTTTTAAATTCCCTCCCTTCAAGTCCTGATGATAGTGTGTTCCAGTAAATCAACAGCAAAGAATTTTTTTCCTTCCTGGTATTTGTCTGAAACTTCAAATTGTTGTTTTATCCCTTACAAATTGAGAGCGACCAATAAGAGTTGGACACATCTCTCATTTCAAAGTTGGCAGGCAACTCTGAAATCCCACACACGTACCTCTGCCAAGTGGAAAGGGAAAGCAAAATGAGGGAAGGAGAGCCACCGCTGTACTGTACAGTCGGCTGACGGGAGGTGCGTCAGCAGAATGACTCTGGCTTGACACAGTCAAATAGGAGATCGTGAGGGGCCATGTACAAATAATTAGTTTTATTTCTCCTCAGGGTTTTATTCATTGCTGGAAATGAAACATAAAATGAATGAAATAGATTAGGAATGAAATCTAAGAGGACAATGTTCGAAAGTGTGGTTTTACTGTAACTACCTTCACTGGAAAAGAGGTTCCTAATGGTTGGTTTGCTTCTGTAAATTGGTCTCACTCCTTTTAAAAGCAATGATACAATGTTAGAAACTCTCCTTTTTTTCCTTTCTTTCTTGTTTTGGGCTTCAAACTTCACCTTCCATGAAGTTCCTTATAATCATTTACATGCTAATTATGCACTGCATATTAAGGATGTAGCAGGTGTAGGGCATAAAATGAAGATATTCAAAATTAGCCCCTCCCAATCAAACCCTAAACCTAATTTTGAGAGAGATATTTAGCTTAAAGTGAAAAATAAATAAAATAATTTAGTTTGAAGAACATGTAGAGACACATTAATTCCTGGAATTGATCAAAGACTCTTTTTATTTGCACTGGAAGACACCACCAGTAGGGAAGGATTCAGACATGGTCCTTTTGTTGCCTACCATACTACAGACAGGGAGCCACTGGCCATGTTTTGATGGCCATAAGAAACTCCTGTAGGCCACTGTTAAGCATCTGCCTTTAAAAGCTGAAACACCAGTAGTGTTCTTCATTTTCTAGATACCTAAAGCCAAAGTTATTGCAGCATCCATCATCTTAGCAAGGAATTTGTGATATCTAAAGGAATGGAGATAACATTAGAAATGAAGAAGACCTGAGTCCCCTGACATCAGTTAATTTCTGAATTGATGAAGCTATCTAGCTGAAGCTAAGTGTATGAAACTATCTTGAAATTATTTTGAAAAAAATATTTCACAGATGAAACAACTTCTGTGAATTAAAAATGTTTATGGAAAATGTTGCTATCTTTTTATCTGGTCTGTGGTTAGCCTCAGGAAAATCTCTCTGTCTTCCCATGGTAGTAATATTAATGTCATCCTTTCCCTCAGATAAGTTCATACTTCTGATATGTTAGATGTCTGTGGTAGAAATCCTGTTGAGGTTAACACCTCTCTACCGTTCCTGGGGCAGAAAGTTTCAGGAAAGACCCAGAAGGTGATGGGTGAAGGTGGGATCATCTGTTGAACAAAATGTGAAAATGCTGAGTGACTGTCTCCTCCCCTGAGCAGAACTCATCCTGGACACCCCATGAGGTGAGAATCTCTTGAAGAAACAGTTCATATTCCTGGAAGTAAAGACAATCTTGAAGTGTCTGTATCCAAAAGGAAACAGTGTGATCCTGGCCTGTTCATGTGCTTCATTGTAAGCAATTTCCTCCTAACCCACTTATTTTTAAGTGATATGTAATATTAATCAGGGAGAATAGACACACACTTGAAGTGAATGAACCATTATAACACCCCTATAAAATACTTTCTAAAGGGTACATATGCATGTAATTTAACTTGAAGAATCAAAGTCCTTTTACAAGTAAAGAAAGTGTTTTAAAAACAGCTGATCCCATCCCTTCCCTTCCCTTCCCTTCCCTTCCCTTCCCTTCCCTTCCCTTCCCTTCCCTTCCCTTCCCTTCCCTTCCCTTCCCTTCCCTTCCCTTCCCTTCCCTTCCCTTCCCTTCCCTTCCCTTCCCTTCCCTTCCCTTCCCTTCCCTTCCCTTCCCTTCCCTTCCCTTCCCTTCCCTTCCCTTCCCTTCCCTTCCCTTCCCTTCCCTTCCCTTCCCTTCCCTTCCCTTCCCTTCCCTTCCCTTCCCTTCCCTTCCCTTCCCTTCCCTTTCCCCCCAAAAAAACAATATTTATGTTCAAACACTTCAATTTTAATCTAACTTCTTACCTTAACTCTATGAAGCAGGTTGGCCAGGATTTTTCACATTTCATGGAGAATCTATCGGATATCCCTGAGATCTGGCTTTGCATGCTCTCACACCTCAGTTGAAGGGACAGAAATGCTGATTCATTGACCAAGATCACAGAATCACAGAATCATCTAGTTTGGAAGAGACCTCCAAGATCACCTAGTCCAACCTCTGACCTAACACTAACAAGTCCTCCACTAGACCATATCACTAAGATCTACATCTAAACATCTTTTAAATACCTTCAGGGATGGTGATTCAACCACTTCCCTGGACAGCCCATTCCAATGTCTAACAACCCTTTTGGTAAAGAAGTTTTCCTGACATCCAACGTAAAACTCCCCTGGAGCAACTTTAGCCCATTCCCCCTTACCCTGTCACCAGGTACATGGGAGAACAGACCAACCCCCACCTCGCTACAGCCTCCTTTAAGGTACCTATAGAGAGCAATAAGGTCGCCCCTGAGCCTCCTCTTCTCCAGGCTGAACAAACCCAGCTCCCTCAGCCACTCCTCATAAGACTTGTTCTCCAGACCCCACACCAGCTTTGTTGTCCTCCTCTGGACATGCTTGAGCACCTCGATGTCCTTCTTGTAGTGAGGGGCCCAAAACTGAACACAGTACTCGAGGTGCGGCCTCACCAGAGCCGAGTACAGGGGGACAATCACTTCCCTAGACCTGCTGGCCACACTGCATCTTATAAAAGCCAGCATGCTGTTGGCCTTCTTGGCCACCTGAGCACACTGCTGGCTCATATCCAGCTGACTATCAACCAATACTCCCGGGTCGGGTCCTTCTCTGACAGGCAGCTTTCCAACCACTCATCTACTAGCCTGTAGCTCTTTTTGGGGTTGTTGTGCCCCTGGTGCAGGACCCAGCACTTGACCTTGTTGAACTTCATACAGTTGGCCTCAGCCCATCAGTCCAGCCTATCTAGATCCTCCTGCAGAGCCTTCCTACCCTCGAGCAGATCGACATACGCACCTAACTTGGTGTCGTCTGCAATCTTACTGAGGATGCACTTGATCCCCTCATCCAGATCATTGATAAAGATATTTAAGAGAACTGGTGATATTAAAGAGAACTGAAGATATTAAAAAGAACTGAAGATCTTTCTGTGCTACTTCTAGACCAAAAGTTATCTAGCTAGTGAAGCTAAAAAGTTAGTAAAATGAAAATTGCAAAACGAGAAACAAACTGTCTCGAAGAGTCTTAGTTGCTCAACTTTCACTTGCAGTTCACTTGCTGTTGCTTTCAACTTTGCAGTGTCAGAACTTAGTTCCCTATATTAGTTCTTATCATAGTGGATTTTCCTAGAGCAAACAGGTCCTAAAATTCTACTCTGGGCACTCCCTTCCTTCCAAAATAAAACTAAAATTTTGGATTGAAAATTGTTAAGAAATGAATATGTATACCAATTTTGTCACAGTAAGTCAGATATAACTGAAAAATCTCCTCAGCAAAACAAAATTATTTTACAGGCTCTCTCCATGATTTTTAGTCCATTTTTGTTATTAAAGACAATCCAGCAAAAACATTGAACTGTTAGCATTTTCTTTAAAAGAGAAACTACTGTACTTCACTAATGGGGTGAAGGCAGATCTCATACCCTTTGCATGGGTGACACAAGGGTAGTCTGCCTAGTGGCAAGGGAATAGGGGCACCCACAGCGGGTTAACAGGCTGGTTAAATCTGCTCTCACTAAAGCTGAGTGTCATGGCAAAATGAGATAAAGTAAACAGTGTAACACTTATTATTTCTGCTGCTCTTCCTTTAAACTTAAACATATGACATCAAAGTAAGGGGAAGTAGGAAGTCCCACATTAGTCAACAAAAGCTTTATCCTCTTGCAATACAAAAGCTGCGAACTTCCTTTGACCACAATGTAATTTGCTGAATGCTTGTGCTCTTACCACATACAAATGAATGGTATTGCAAAAGGTAGGACAGAAATTCTGAAAGATGGATATCCTGTTTTACTTGGGTCAAGAAAAAACATGCTCATATAAGAAAATGAAAGCAAGCTATGTGGTAATGAATTCAGCCATTAGTTCAATAGAGCAATAGCAAATTAAAACCACAAGTCAGTCAAAAAAAGTTCTCTGCATGTTGTTGTGTTGTTTTTTTTTGTTTGTTTGTTTTCTTTTTTTTTCTTGTTGTTGTTGCTAAGATGTCTTATTGTAAATGTTTTCTTTCTTTCCCTCTTTTTATTTGTTTATTTTTTAATGTATAGTATCTTGTTGCATTATTTTTCTTTAACAGAGTCCTACTGGATATTTAATGGATGTTTTCATAGCCCTTTCTGTTATAACCCCAAGATCTCATTTCTGAGCAATAATGTTTAGTTCAAAGCTTATCATTCTGTTCGTGAATTTAGGATTTTTATTCAAACAAATTTATCCACAAGCAATTTAATCTCCCAGCAACTCAGGACTGCTTCTGTAGTTTTTCATAACTAACCTATGTCTTTATTACTCTTAAAAAGTGTACATAAAATATATAGAAATGCTCTACTAAGTCAGAGAAATGGTCTGCCTAGTTCAGTGTTCTGTCTCTAACAAGGAATCTAGGTGATGACATGACATTGCCTTGTCAGTTTCCCTGTTGATTTAGAGATATATTGTCCCTGAGTTTGCCTGACCCTTTTCTGCACCTGCTGATACTCTCTGCCCCAGCAATTTTTCATGCCAGCAATTTCCAGAGTGTCACTACTTTCAGCACAAAGAGTTAGAATAGTTTCATCAGCAAATACTGCTACTGAAGTATTTGACGTTTTCCCCATAATGTTGTAATATATGACAAAGCGAAGGCTCTAACACAAATGAGTGGGATTCATTTGGTGACTTCCTCCACCGAGAAAAAGACTATTCTTTGTGGTTTCTTATTATTTAATCATTGCTTACCCATGCAGAATCCTTTATTTTTACCTTGTGGAAACTTTGTTCCTTTAAAAGACCATGTTAAATGCACTTTGGAGACGTAAGTGGACTATATCAGCCGGATCTGGCTAGTTAGTCTACATGCTCTTAGACGTCTTCAAAGAACCCCAATAGATTTGTGAAGCTTAACTTTCAATTTGGAAAAGCATTTGCTGAGTCTTTCTTGGCATGACATATGTATCCATTTTCATTCGTTTATTTGACTTTTTTTTTTTTTTTATATTAGTTTCCCTAGCATGTGGATACTATGACTTAAACCGACATTGTTCCAAATAATGTGGCTTCAAGAGATCAGTGGTAAACTGTGCTGTATACAGATACATTATGTACATACGCACACTACTACATACATATATATACATTAAATTGAATTCACAGAATCACAGAACTGTAGGGGTTGGAAGGGACCTTGAAAGATCATCGGGTCCAACCCCCCTGCCAAAGCAGGTTCCTCAGAACAGGCTGCCAAGGTAGGCGTCCAGACAGGCCTTGAATATCTCCAGAGAAGGAGACTCCACAACCTCCCTGGGCAGCCTGTTCCAGTGCTCTGTCACCCTCACCGTGAAGAAGTTCTTTTGCATGTCAGTGTGGAACTTCCTGTGTTCTAACTTGCAGCCATTGCCCCTTGTCCTAACCCCACAAACCACTGAGAAGAGGTTCCTTCTGTCACCCACCCCTCAGATATTTATATATACTGAGAAGATTCCCAAAATTCATTTTTATATACTTATATATACAATATATATAAGAAAATATTATACATTATTATAGTTATTATAAAATATATGATGTAATAATTATATATCTGTATAAATGTATGTGTGTTAACAAGGCATTTCCCCCTTTCTACTGTAACCACATATCCTGCAATTGCAAAGATGATTTTAGAGAGTGACATGATTGACAATTTTATGAAACTTTTCATGGAATTATGAAATTCATACTGGAATAATTCTGATTTGGGGATTTCCCTAGGAAACATCAACTCTCAGTAAAACCCAGTGAAGAATTTGCATACAGTTGTAGAGGAAAGAATAGTACCATGCAACAAGTATGACTCCAATGGCATTTCCATCATCACAATTTCCTTTTTTTCCACGACTCATAAAAAAAAAAAAAACAACAACAAAGAGACCCTTTTTCACTAACTGCCTCTAAACATTCATGAGGTTGAAATAGTCTTGTGTGTAAGGCATGTTTTAGCATTTATGAGGAGTATAGATGGATCATGTAGCACATGAACCCTTTCTGGCTAGCACATGTCCTCAGGAGCATTGGTATATTAGAGTCCTCTGTTTTTTGTTGGAAGTGATGCCAGCACAGAACCTTTCCCCACATCATAGCTGAAACCAATGGGAGTGCCCACTTACAGTAATTCCATAATATAAAGGACACATGTAACTCTCAGGAGGATCCAAGGCCACAGACTTTGTGAGGAAGAACATTTGGATGATAACAACTGCTCACACAAGAAGTAACAAGAGCATGTCCAGGAATCAGAGGTTAAACTGTAGAGCACTGAATCTCAACTGAATCATGCTGGCATTTTGCAAGGAGTGGTCTGCGTGTCTTCAGTTTTAGGTACAGCGTTATTATTTCTGTTCTGTAAACTAGTGTACCTGTGAAACATTTTTCTCTGATAAGACTATCACTTACAAAATTAATTATGACCGTTTCCAACCATTGTAATTTATCATTTTTGTTATTTAAATCATTTGCCATTTTGACGTATATTGACTCTCACGTTTATGATGTGAATGTAAAAGAAATGTCACCATCTGAAATATTAACAAGAGGACTTTATACTTTCTCCATTTTAGAGGATCTTGAAGCCATTACATAAGAAACTATAGTCTTTACAGTTTGAATAACATTGTGGTTTGTGAAATGGAAGATTTCATCACACTTGAGGAGATGAGAAATGGTAGTGTGTGAATAAGAAAAAGAGTGTCTAGGCATTACTTTTTTCTCCCTCAATGTAGTTATACCATTAACCAAATTTATTTGTGTTTGATTTAATGAATGTAGATCCCATTCCTTCAGCACTTTAGCAAGGACATCCTACTTCACTATCCATATACACACTTTACAAAGGCACTTCTTGCATCCTCTTTTAACACGCCTCCACTAACACTGCTCTAACATTGACCAGCATGCACTAGAAGAACAATTTAACTTGTTGATTTAATGCACTGTTTACCTCCATCAGATGTGGGTCTGTGATGTAGTGGTCAGATTTAGAAATAGGTCTGGGAAAAGCTTCAGTACTCAGTGCAAAGCTGTGCATAACAAAGAGGAACTTTGCTCTGGCTATCCCATTTGGGCTCATTCCCAAGAGGAATTCCCTTTGCTCATCAGAAGACCTGGACTCGTGGTCTAATCACCTGCTCCTGGGGACTTGTATCTATCCAACTGACTTCAGTACTCCTTAGCTGTACCCTCTTCTCCTGTAACACTACATTTTGAGCCCATCCTAGGCCCTGAAGGCTCTAGTGCCTAATTGCTGGTGGGACCTGTGGCTGTCATGACTCCTGCTTCATTATGGGTCTGTGCTCTCTTGGTAATAAGTCCCACAGACTAGGAGGCTTAGGAAAATGGAAGACCAGGTAGCAGACCTTACTGACGAAAGCTAAGGATAGAATAAAATACACTTAACACTTCAGTCTACTCCATGTCTTCTGTCACTAGTTTCCTTGCCTCATTATGCAGCATGGCTGTGTCTTCCTTAGACTTCATTTTGTTACCAATGTGCTACAGAAGTCCTTATTACTGACCTACATGTGCCCTGCAAGTTCCAACCCAGAGGAACCTTGGCCTTTCAACTTCATTCCTGTAAATTGAAGCAATGTTCCTATATTTGTTCTGGGCAGCCTGTTTCTGCTTCAACCTTCTGTCTGCTTTCATTTTTCATTGCTGCTCATCCAGGAATGGACTGACCTTTCCATGGTGCCTGTCTCCCACACTTGCTTTCTGCATGTCAGAATGGGCTGTGCTTTACTTTGAGGAGGCTGTTCTTGAAGACCAGCCATTTGTTCTTACATCCCTTTTCCTTCAGGGTAGTCTCCCATGGGATCCTGACAAGGTCCCTGAATAAACCAAAACCTGCTCTCCTGAAGTTAAGGGTTCTGACTCTGTTTATCTTGCACAATCTCCTCAGGATCTTAAACTGCAAAATCCCATGTCCTTTGTAAGCTCCAATTGTGTAACCTATTATATCCTCTGTAATCTTAATGAGGTTGTATCTCTGTGTACATGCACAGACTTCTGTTTATTTTCTAAGCTGTGCAGAGCTGCACACAGACACCTGAAAGGGTTATACCCTCCTGCAGAAGTCCTGCCTGAGCTGAGATCTCTGCACTGGGTACCAGGTGCTGTTTCTGTAGATGGTGATTGCCCCCAGTGGTGCATCACCACTACTGCTGCACAGTCCTGAGTAGATCCTGAGCCCTTCTACACCACTGCTCTGCCTGGTCTCACTGACAAGGTGCTGGGGCTCTCACACCAGAAGTCAGCTGGAGGCAGAGGTGTAGTTTCCATCCAGGAAGCAGCTCAAGAGTCCTGGCTGCTAGAGGTGACAAAAGGAAAAGAATTCAGAAACTACCAACAGCAATAAGCTATAAAAAGGTGATTCTCAATTGCCTGAGTAGTCTCAATTTAAAGGTAAACTTAAAGCTTTGGGAGAAATAGCTTTATTTCAAGTGGCAGATTATTATTATTATTTTTTTTTTGCATAAACAAAAAGCATTCTAATACAAATGCAACATTCATTTGGAAAATTATTTTTAATAAATATCCTGCTTTTTCCCTCAAAGAGATCAAGTGTCTGTGAGTCACAGTGCTTTGTGTGGCTGCAGTCTGCATCTGTTCTGTGCATTAGAAGTCTATTGGTAGTTCTTACCAAAGATTGGGAAAGCTGGCTGTTACCATGGAGGAATGGGATGCAGCTAACTTCTGGGATGGACAGTGCTAGCTCAAAACTCTCCTCACCTGTTTCACCATTTCAGTGTAAAGCAAACTTATTTACAGGAGAGCCTGGAAACCAGATGCTGTTTGCTGAGAAGAAACTACAGCTTTTGAGACATCAGCTTACTGTAGAAGATATTCTGAGGGGGTAATGGAGCTAGCAGTGGACAGAAATATGAATACTGAGTCAAGGTTCAGTGTGAATCCTCTTTTCACACTTCCAGTGTGAATCTATGGTTAAAATGCCAGCCTCTTACAGTGGTGCTGCCTCTTCTGATCTGTAAGCAGAACTTCAGTGTATGTTTTTATATGCAGGAAAGACTGTAGGTTTTCAATAGTTTTAGTCCACTCATTTTCTAATGTAAAGCCAAAGGGCTGTTAGCTACTGTTCCTGCTTGGACATGAGCAGCTTTTTTTGTCCTAGAATTCAGTACCAGTCCCTGCTGTGCTATTGTGTGCCGTGGTTTGCTGGACCACATCTCAGATGTTAGTTAGGTTGAGCTGGGAATACTAGAAAGTTGTATCAGGCAGAATTTGCACACAGAAGATAGGTGATAAAGCAGCTGGAAATAAGGACAAAATAGCCCTAATTTCACAGGAATAAGGACAAAATAGCCCTAATTTCACAGAACTAATGTCTGAAGTGCTTTAATTTGCCTTTGGTGAATTCATGGAATGCATATATAACTTTTTTTTTTTTTTTTTTTTTTGGTGTTTATCTGATTTATGTGAATAACAGCTAAATAAAGAAAAAACAGCCTTATAATAATCTAATAAAATAAAACAACAAACCCACAACTATCAGGGGATTTAAAGTACTAATGTGTTTAATGGAGGGGCTAAAAACATAGTTGCATGTAATTATGGCAGGAAAACAATCCCAAAGATGAGCTAATACCAAAGCTAAGGTGGTAGTCAGTATGGCTTAGAGAGAGGAGAGCAGGTTTTTTGCTGCATTCTTCATGTGCCTTCTGACAGAACCTTTCCAGCCCCACCTTGCTTGAGGCCATAGGCTCTTTCAACCCCAGCCATCCAGGTTAAGAGGATCCCCGGAGGCAGCCCCTGAGCCAGAGCAGATGGCAGATGCAGCCATTGTTTCTGCTTACTGTCAGCACTGGCTCCCTGTGGCAGGTGCTTTCCAGCCCCAATTTAGCTGGAGCTCTAGGCTTCTTCTCCCCTCACCCTGAGGCTGTACTGTTGTCAAAGCCATCAGTCTTTCAATTAATTGCTCAGGGATTTTTTGCAAGTATTTTCCTCATGTCCCAGTTCTAAAAACTTTTCTTTTGCTTTAAGCATCTTAAAACCAGTTTACCTCTCATCTGAATTTTCAAAAATGTTTTTGAGTGTATGGACGAATCTCTGCGGTTTGAAGCTGCATCTTTGTGCTCCCCTGAGCTGCTCATGCCGGAATACCCCACAACTGGCCCTGCCTGGGGCGGGCATCCTTCTCCTTGCCCCCTTTCCCCCCGGTGCGCACACACGGGGTGCGGAGGCACCGGAGCCGCGGCGGGCGCTAGGTGGTGCCAGCTGCCCGAGCATCCCCGGCTCTGCTCCGCTCAGCCGCTGTAGGCGTTTCTGCTAGCGCCTTGGGAGCCCGTGGTTTGCTCCTCCAGCAGCGGAAGGGAGTACGAGGAGTTTAATCAAAGCCAGAGCATGCCACTTATCACTCTCGCTTACCTTTAGCAATAAATGCTTAGGTTACAAGAAGGCAGATAGTGAGGTCATGGTAAGGAGATAGGAATCTAAATATTGAATAGCTATAAATTAGTTACAAAGGATTCTTTAAATACTATTATTGGAGTACTAATCAGTATTTACAACCACAGCCCACAGCTGAATTTTTCATGGCAGCAAACTTTCAATAGCAGCAAATTGAGTTACTCAGCCAGACATATCCTCAGGGTCAGTTTTGCATAGGATGACTGCTCAGTGGTGCAAAATACGTCCCCTTTAACCTGTTTAAGGTCAGAAACCAGAATCAGCATGTCTCATCAAAACAAGTTATCAAAGGTGATTAGTATAGCACGAGCTCAGCTTCCTAGAGTGAGCAGAAAGCAAGACAGCTCTCTAGTCCCATCCTGAAACACAAATGGGCCTCGGAAGGCTTTCTCCTGGAAGACATCATTGGGTGACAAAATCTAGGCCAAAGCTCTTTACACAAATAGGTAGAGGGAAGAGGAATTGATGGGGGTTGAAAGAAACCTTCTGGATTAATTAAAAAACACTTTTAGGAATAGGAAGGTTCACTTGCCAAAAATGCAAAGTGGGCTGCATTAACAGAGACCAGTAAGTAGAAAGACACAATGCAAATTAAATTAAGCAGGGAAAAATGTTAGGTTCTTATTTTTCAGTCAAGCTCTTTGGTCAAATGGCGAATCATTTTATGATTAGAGTCTGAGTTTTATTCTGTGGAGCACTCTGAGATGCTGAGCTCTCTGCATCACCATCAACTAGGAGAAGTTGCTAGAACTAGTGAGGAAGAAGAAAAGAGTTTCAGATAGAGTATTACAAAATTCTGCATGAAATCCTATTTCTGTGTTAAAATGGAAAACTCCAAATACATTGAAAATGTTATTGAAAATGCACCTGGCTTGTTCTTTCTGTGGCTGTGGATGGCAGAACCCCTGTCTTGTCTGTCATGGCCACCACACAAGTCCCTTGTTGGCTGTGCTTGATGACAAGAAGTCTTGTGGTAACTTCTAATTCAGAGGGGAAATTCAGCTACCCAAGCTATAAATCCTGCTTGGTATTGCAGCAAAGTTTTAACAACACTTCTGTCTACCTCTGGGATTTGGTCCTTAGTTACATAATTCATTCTATGCAAAAATTCAGAGGGAAAACATGAAATTACACTATTTTTGAAGTTAGCTAAAACTGGAACAAGTCCATAGGTGACAGTAATACAGATAATGTGTTTGAATATAAATTAGCAAAACACAATGACACAATTATTTAACATTATTGTTAATTTAGTGTGTGTATATATATAAATTTATAAAAGATTGGCTAGGAGAGTGCAAAGCACACAGTAAAGCTGGAATGGAGGCTGCAGGTTGTTGGGTGACCCAGGCCAAGACTCCTTCCCCATCACAGCTAATAGATGTGACCGTAAAAGATGACTGCTGCAAACTGTAGCTGATCCATTGATTCCAGATGTGCTCAACAATTAGTAGGTAGATGTGGTATTTATAATATACTACTCAAACCAAAGGAAATTGTTATGATACACTAATAGTTCCAAAAGATTGTTTTCTAGTTAGCAAAAAAGACAAAGTCAGACATTCAGTAGTGGCAAAGCTTTATTCGTCTGTAGTTTTGTGATGGTTCTATAACAATTCTCCATTAATTTGAAATGGCTTATAATCCACCAGGACAAGATTTGAATAACCACATGTGCCAAGGCAAAAATATTGTGGTGAAGCAGCAAGCAAGCCAGGTTAGGCACAAACTGTGAAGATGACCATGCAAGATATGAAGAAAACAAATTAAGGTAGGTTGGAAAGCTAAAATGAGCTGTGGTAGGGGTTTAAGCAAATGCTTTTACTAGCAATTTGCAGTTGGAGCATGGGAAATGCCAGAATACACTATAATGTAATGTTGCATAGTATAGTAATTAGTATGTATATTATATTGCATGTTATAATTATGCAACATTATGATACCAATTTTATGTAATGTAATATGGCTGTAATTCTATAATTGCAGTAAATTATAATATTCCATACACTAACACATAAATCAATAAGATTCTAAAGCATGTGGAGCAGGGCTGAACAAATGTGTTTTTCCTTTCTAATGGGCTTCTTGGAATATTTGGGTGATCTCAATGTAATGGGACCAAAATCCAAAAATGAATTCCTTGTCACTTCACCTCACGTTTCTCATCAGTTTTACATCAGCTTCTGTCTGTGGCAATGTTTAGCAGTAGATGTACATCACAGAATAATCTGCTGCCAGAGCTGCCATCTAATGCCACTAGCTACCTGTGATAGTCTCACATACCTAATATTTACAGTCCTGAGCTCCAGTCACAAGGCTGCCTCTAGACCGGCTGAAATGGCAGAAAAAAACAGAGGCATTTTGTTACTATGTCCCATTATTATTCAGAGCTGGTAAACTCTTGGTTCTTAGCTCTAGTAAGCTTCCTTCTAAGGAAGGTACACTTTGCTCCAGGCACTTTGAATGCATGAATCATTTCTACTGTAAGCCTTACATATAAAAATATTATTATTTAAATCTAAGATGGCTTATTAGTAAAATTGTTCAATAAACACTGCTGCATAATTCATTTCATACACTGGGAGCTTTTAAGTCTAATGTGCTACATAATGTACTGTGTGCCTTCAGTGGAATACAAATACAGGCAGTTGTTCTTGTCTTCAGTAGTGTTGGGCAGGTCTTTAAAACATCACAGTTACTTCAGTCCCAGGTTCTCAGCTATTGGTGTGCAGTTACCCACCTGCAGTCCCCTGCCAGGATCTCAAATATCCGGAGAAAATGCAGGTGGAAGCTTGCAGCCATCAGAAATGCGTACTCAGAGCTTCATTATGTCTATGAAGTCCTTGGTTGGGTTCTACTGATGTGTTTACAGATCCTGAAAGAGTGCTTGTCATTGGCATCATTTGCTTTCAATATGGTTATGGTTATATGTTGACCTGTTTCAGGAAAGAATTCAATTTTTATATTTCTTGTCTAAGTTGGGAGCTGCCTCTCCCACATTCCTCCTCATCAAATACAATAAAAGAGGTTGTTTCTGCTTTCTCTATATTTTGAGTTGCCTTTCAGATAATTCTTCTAAAAGGTCAGAAGCTTCAATGGTGTGTGATTGTGCTAGAACTTATTTTGATATTGAGATGACAATACTGAGTAGATAAGGTTTTACATCAACAATGTTACTGATAGTCACTGCAATACAAAAGAGTTGCCATATGATTTTTAAAATACATTTTTGAGATGGAGAGTATATTAATTTTTTTCAGATGTCCGAACTGGCACACCTTTCCCTTTACAGACTGGAATACTCACTTGCTTTTTGCAGGTGCCCATTTTTATACAAGGTAATACAGACAGTAAAGTCCAGGAAGAATAATTCAATACTTACTAGACTGTGTAAGTGAGGAATTCAATTACTAGGAATGTTGATTAACTATACTCCTACAAAGCTCCTTAATTCTTGGTCTTTCTCAGCATCTGCATAGCCTGTACCAGGTAATTTCACAGCTTAATCATGCTTTGCTTTATACCCATTATCTCCTCTTGTTTTTTGGGCAGTCACTCGTTCTTGTGTTGGAAAACTGAGTAACCATTCACTTTCTTTATGCCACTTATGATTTTAGAGGGTTTATCTAATTGCTTATGAGTCCTTTCTCTTCCAGACTGAGGAATACAAAAACATCAGATCAAGATCTCAGACATATTTTATTTTTTTTTTTTTAATGCATGTGCTTATAACTTGCAGCTGAGGCAAGCACTGAAGAGAACTCACTTTGTCAAGATGTCACAAAAAAACAAACTATGAACAGCATTGGAAATCCATCTCTGGAATATTAGGATTTTGCAGTAAATTTCATAAGAAGTCTGATCTTGGGAAACTGACTTAACTTTGAGTAGAATTAAATGAGCAATTTCATGCTGATGGGATGTAGGCAATGGTTATTAATTATTCATTTGATCTGTTTTGGAGTGCTTTGATCCTTGCAGAAGCAGAGTTGCATCAGTAAGGCCTCAGCCATATAGGTATTGGATATTTATGATACTCTGTGGTGTTGGATAGTTACAGCTGCATTACTGAATACTGATTTTTTTAGTTAAGTATGTTGCTGCTTCAGCTGCATACAGGAAAAGAGAGCCAGACTGCAGCCTTTTGTATTTTGGTTCAATTTCTTTGATTGCCTCTCTTCACATTTCAGAAGAGCAATGCATTGGCTGAATGACTTGTATTTGAAATCTGTCTGTGTTGCTAAAGAACCTGAGCTGCTGCTGTGCTGAAACCTGGCAGTCTTGCATTTGTCAGCAGCAAGGACCACAATGCAATCAAGCAGTTTCCTTGGTGTCATTCCAAATGTGTGGTTTAACACCACAGGTGTGCAAGCAGACTGGTATAGAAGGACTATGCACATTCACCATGGCTATGGTGGATGGGGAAAAAAAAAACCTCTCTAAGTGAGGCAGCAGTTGGTGAACTTCAAATGGTGTCTTTGACCTCATTGCCTCTTCTCCACCTAATGTAATGCTCATTTGAAATAATTGTCACAGATTTGTGGATGAGATCAGTAGCTTCAGTGAAAAGTCTGGCCACTCCATGCCAGGAGGGTGGGAACTCATACACACTAGGAAAAAAATATTGCATGGAAATGACATTTGAGGAGACACTTCTGAGTGCAGGTTCCTGACATAAAGAGTCAGCAAGTGGAGCTTGCCACCTAATGCAGACAGATGACCTGTTCTTAGAATATCTTGCTATTTCCGAAGACAGCATCTTAACTCCTCAGTCACTCCTACGTGATGCCACTTACCCCAAAAGCAAGCAGGCCTTCCCTCCTGGAGTTTCTCATCAACAGTGGGATTGTTAGCGTTAGGTCAGAGGTTGGACTCGATGATCTTGAGGTCTCTTCCAACCTAGAAATTCTGTGATTCTGTGAACAGTAGTGGGGTTTCTTTAGTTTCTTATGGAATGCTGGTATTGTATATGTTGTCTGAGGTAGTTATGCACTGTGGGTTAATTTTGAACCTCTACAATATCTATACTTTATCTAAAAATTATTCTAATATTGACCATAGAGGCAAAGAAACTTTGGAAGATGAGCTAGTAGTTTTCTTAGACTGGTTGATAGAATTGAATCGAGATGGTTTCAGGCAGATACATAAACCATTCTTAATTGTGACAACATCCTTCAGAGGAAGGAGACATGAGAGAGGCATCAAGAACAATGCGGAACTGGAGCCTGTGGTAGAAACAGTCACTGTCCTCTTCAATAATTGGAAAGTGATGAGGTCCTCCAAAAGCAAAAAGACAGATTCAAATGATGTTCAATGGCTGTCAAGTTTTATAGCCTCAAGGGCAGTTAATGAATCCCTCCTGCTTTGCCTCTGGTTGATCTCTGGTCCACACTTGCTCCCGGCATTGGCACCTCCAACCCCTTTGGGTTCTGTTGGGGAATCTTGCCATAGCTGCTCTGCTACTCAGAATCTTGCTCCCTTTTCCTTGTGTCTCATATGTCATTTAGTATCTCCTATACTTGGTTTATATCCATTATTTTTAAAACATCACCAGTTTAAAACCTTTGTCAGTGCTTTCGTTTTAGATGTCCTGATGTTAACTTGGTACAACACCCAGAAAAACACACTGAGCAAACTCTGCTCTATGTGCATGGTTGCTTAAAGCAAGCATAATATGGCACAGCTAGCAGAGGTAGTGATTTCACCCTCCTTTTTCATTCCTTTCATGGCAGCAGCATCCCCTGACATGAGCAAAAGCCATTTGTGTGGTCACACTGTGCTGGAAGGGGGAACTGATTACTGGTCTGATTGTTTTAGCTAATTTTCAGCTGGACCAGCTTTTCTTCCTGATTCTCTATAAGCAACGGAGAGGTGAGGATGTGGGCCAAGAATGGTGCCCCAGGAGGGGGAGATTCTGATTTTCCTTTCATGGAGATCCAACTTATGTCAGGATAAAGGGTTTGTGAGCTTGTAAGGGTACACTTCTGACAGTCACAGGCAAGCTAACCTTGCATTAAAAACATTGCATGTGCCTTGCCAAGTCATTGTAGTATCTAACTACATATAATGACTCTGTACCTAATTACAACAGCACAACTGTGTATTCAGAAAGGTGGTAATTGAAATAGGCTATGATAAGAATTGTTTAGATTTATTTTCTAAATTTCCTTTTCACCTCTTATACAGAGGGGAGAATCACTTTAATCTGATATTGCTTTTTACAGGAGTAAATGTGCCCAAGAAAGTCTGAAAAAAGAAAATACTAATTTTCTCCCTATGCTTTGACAAATGAATTTAACTGGAAATACAATTTGGAGGTCAAACATAAGAACTAACTGACATTTTCTAACTGCTTTGGAAAATGCAAAACAGCAGTACAGCAGTTCAGGATTCTTCCCCCCTTGCAACCTTCCTTCCCCAAAAACGTACCAATAGGTTTTGGAGGATTGGTAAGAATTTCTGTGGTCAGACAAAAAAGATTTAGGTGCCTTAAAGAAATGCCTACTTTGTCTACACTGTTGGTGCATGTTGCTTGAATGTTAGTTGTTTTTTTTTTTTTTTTTTTTTTTTTTTTTTTTTTTATGCTCCTGTTTTTATTATGGCATTTCCTACTGAGTTCATTCTAGACTGTAGAAGTTGTTTAGCCCGTAACTGCAGGTTTTAGGGGTGTTTTTAGATATCATTAGCCTATACTAAGGAGTGCTTTCAAGGTAAACATAAAATTCTTGTAGTTGGCTGAATAGCCTTTGGGGCTTGTTATAGAGAAATTTCTGCTTAAAGACTGGTACTCTATATTTTAATAACCAGGTCAAGCAGAAGTAAAATAGTGTTTTTTTTTTTTTTTTTTTTTTTTTCTTGGAGGTTTCTTAAACCACAATTGTGATATCACTCATTATTCACTTGAGATGACATTAGAATAAATTAATATTAAAATATTTAAATGCAGAATAAGGAGTTTGAAAACTCACAGAAATTGATCACCCGAGATACAACATTGGTGTTTCATTATTCACAGATCTCTGAGTTGCTGGGCTGAGGTACCTCATTACCAATTCTTTAATGCTGACTGGACTGTATTCAGGCAGCATTGTGTACAAACTAGTTAATAACAGCTCCTATCAATACCCTAAGTTGCATGTGCAAACTGGAATACTCTTCATTTGCAAACTATAGCAATTTAGGCTTCCTAGAGATGTGGTTGATGTCCCAAGCCTGGCAGTGTTTAAGAGGCATTTAGGTGACATAGTATGCTCCATCTTTTGGTTAGTTCTGAAGTGATCAGGTAGTTGGTCTTAATTTTTCTAGGTTCTTTCAAACTGGAACCAATCTATTCTAGAGTTTTATTTAAAAAAAAAAAAAAAAAAAGCAAAGAATTTTCATATGGCTTGATATTTCTTCTTGCAGAAAAATTTACATTCCCAGCAGATTTCAAAATTTGTTAGTGACATTGTTCATTCCAATGCAAGAAAGAAAGCTTTGCAAAAATTAAGATTTTGTGGCCAGTCTAAGATTTGGGAATAGTGGCACTAATGGAGTGGGAGAGAAGCAGTTTTTTGGGAAAGGTGTGACCTGAAGAGTGGTGGCATGTGTAATAAAAAGGCCATTTTTTTCAACGTTTTTTGATGTTGACCTCAGCCCATATGCAGAGAGAGGAGGTTTCTCAGCCCCTTGAGGAGCTTGGCTCATCCTGAATAAATAAACTGTTGCCCAGCCAGTTCTTGCTCACAGCCCTGAGGTGTGGGGTAGAGAAATCCCTTTGCAACCAGGGATGTACCCTGCTTCAGCATGCAGTGGCTGAGCTGGGGTATGGACAGGCAGAGAACGGATGCTGATAGCCCAGCAGATGGCTGAAAGTCTTTAATCTGAGCAATAATGTTAACACAGCCATATGGTCCAGAGCTGTAGGAGAAATCATTTTTCTAATAGCAGGCAATATCCAGAGTTTAGCTGGGGGAGGGGAGGGGGTAGGAAAGAAAGCTTTCTAGTGATTTAAGTCCATTGACAACTGCAGCATGGAAGAAGAACTGTGCAGCTATTCTGGACCATTTACATGTTGACAAGAACAAATCCATCAGCTCAATTACAGACAATTGTGCTTTTTGTGCAGAAATCTTGGCCTCCATATAATCTGGGCAATGTTGTCCTGTAGATTGCTGTCAAAAGCAGACCTTGTTTGGTGCAGACAAGGCAGGCAAGTGCTCAGTTCCTGGGGTATGTAAACTGGGCAGGGGTCCCAGAATCACCGCACAGAGGGTGAGAGAGTTCCTTAGGAGAACGTGGTCCTAATGCTGTCAGGCGTGGTGTCACGAAAGCCAGAATTCAGCAAAAGGCAACACAGGAGAACTAAAGCCCCTTGATGATGGGCTGAGAGCTAGGGAGGGCAGGGGTCTTTGGAGGTGGTGTGGCACAGGTTGATGCATGTTGGCCTAACCAATGTCGCTCTCACAAGTGCTTGGAGTTTCCCCTTATTCTTAGGACCACAGATCTTGATCAAGCAACTTGATCTTTGGTCTGTGAGTGCTTTTAGAATATAAGTCTCAAAAAGTACCCTTACCTCTGTTTTAAAAAAAAAAAATCCTCTCTATTAGGAATTGTCGCATCCACTGTATTTATTTACTTACCCTCTTTAAATCCCTAGCAGAGAAGCTTAAGGTTTTGCATTTGCAGCTGTGTTATGTTAATGAAAAGACAGCTTTAAAATGGATTAAAAGCAGGCAGAAGATTGAGTGACCTTTGGTGCACAGCCCCCAAAGGGATGCAGGTTTCAGTGAGTGGGCCTGATGTTGCTTGTGTAGGCCCCACAGGGTTCATGGTGTTGTGAGGTACTGCACTGCTGTATGCCCGTTTTAACTCCTGCCTGATGCAATGCCTTGAGGGTGCTCAAATCCACCAATACAACAGCACAGCACATGCCCTTCTGGTTCACAAAATGCTCCTGTGGCCTCTGTAGTGTCCTGGAAAGTGCAAGGTGAGCTGGGGTTGGCACATCAGGCCAGGGACCTCCGTATGTTAATGATTTATGTGGTAGTAAGCGTTGAGATAAAGTGGAGGAAGGTGCCTTTCTGGGCCTCCAGGCATGTGGTCTCAGATCTCAGCCTGTGAGGAAAAAAACCTTCCTGGAAAGTGGCATCTCATGGGAAAAGTCTTCTGTTCCACACAGCTACGTGCTCTAAGGGGAACAGAACCAAAGCTTTGGTATTAGCTACTGCCCAAGAAACAGTCTGATGCTGTCTCAGTGGACTCTGTCATCCAGACATTAAAAAGACATTTTAAAATGAGTTTTAACTACTTTTTTCCTGTTTTTTTTTTTTTTTTTTTCTTTCCCCACTGGGGAAAATTTCCTATTCCCAGGCATCAGTTCAGTCAATGCAGAATTGCCTGGGGGATTAATGAATGCAGAGAGAGCAGCAGGATTTAGAGAAGACGCAGGTGGGCGGAGGAGGACTGCTGAGATGAATGTTTCTAGGGAACAAACTATGTTAAATTTATTGCTTGCATGAGGGAAAGCTTGTACTGGTTGCACAGGCATGGTGGTGGAGATCACAGGAGTAGCGGTAGTGACCCAGGATCAAGCTGTGAAGCCAAAAGGGAACTTGCTTGAGGGGAGGAGGGAGTCTTCAGATCCTTCCAGTACGACAATGTCTTCACATATGTTCCTTATCAACCCCCGAATGAGCAGTATGGGGTCAGTACACTCTGTGTGCATGCACTTGTCTTTCTTAGGTACCCAGCAGGCTAATTTTATTCAGATACTCTGCTTTTCCACACCCCTGGGGACAGAGCAGAGGTATTTTGTGCTTTAAGTGTGACAACAACAAACCCTGGAGTCATCACTCCCCTGTGTCTGTTGTGTGCCATGGTCTTATCAAAAGCTCATGGGTGACGTTTGTTTGGGAGGCATGTTAAAAAAAAATTGGCAGCATGTTACTAATTGCTTCACTTAAACTGGTAAAACAAAGAAGTTCAAATTCAAAGCAGAGGGACTCTCAAAGAGCTGCAGGTGTTTCCCTCTGACAGCCTGCTGTTTTTTTTTTTTTTTTTTTTTCTTTAAATTTATGCTAGTTGGCAGAAGTAATAAGTATAGAATAAAAATCCAGTTGGTTTCTACACCATCCCCCTTGACCCCCCCCTAACTCCTATTTATCAAGGTTTTTCACAGATTCGTTGTACTGCACCCTTATTTCCTGAGCTGCTAACCAAAGTCCTGCAGGGCAGAACATCCTTCTCAGGACAGGGAAGACCCTGGAAAAGCTGCAGCTGAAACCTCTTCAAGCCTCTTCCTGAGAAGGGGATCTGAAGTACATTGCTACCCCCCTCCCGTCTTTTTCTTCAACATTGAAAGCATTTGGGATTTTTTCCTGTAATGTCAATTAAAAAGGTTTGATGACCTGTTTCAGAGCAGTTGTTGGCAGTTGTGAGAGGGCTTCCCTGTTCCTCAGGATGGGGTACGTATCCTGCCATCATCTTTAGGGAAAGTATTGGAAATGCTAAGCACATTGTACGACATGGGAAAGTGGGTGCATGCAGGTCATTGTTTAAAGGTTGCAAATAATCTGCAGAGGGGCTGAAAGACAGCAGGTTTCAAGTATGCTAGTCCTAGACTGGGGTATGGAGTAGGACAGGAGGAAGTTATCCCTGGTCATCTTCATGTTCCTAGATAAAAGTCAAAATGTTATTTGCAGAGGCAGCATCTGGAGAGGAGATGTGGAGGGGCTGGGAGGGTGCAGCCTGAAGTCAGAGATGGCCTGTGGAAGCTCCCTCTGTGCTAAGCTGCTCTATCTTGAGAAAATCTGGAAATATTTCACTTTTCTTGCACTGATGCTGTGTATTTAACACTTCTTTTCTTGCTATGAATGGGCCCAGTCTTGCCTAAGGGTAGACTAAATCCATGAGGCTCTCCAGATAATGTGCTGTTCTGCAAGTACCAGTCTTGGTAGTTTATCAGCCTTCCTACATGAACACAATGCTTAAAAAAAAGTGTCTGGAATTACTGAAAATGTCCCTAAAGGATGCAAGTGGATAGCTGTCATATGACAGAGGATAGATTTTCTCTAGAAGCTTTCCCTAACAAAGCAACTGCTTTGGGTTTCTGCTAAAGCATGGGATTTGCCCTCTTTTCACCTCTCCTATGATTTCTGGCTGGCAGGAAATCAGCAAAGGCTTGGCTCAGGCTGGGGGCCACCATCCTGCCAAGAGGAGCATTGTGGCACTCGACAATCCTTGGGCTTTCTGGCAGTGTCTGCAAACTGATGGGCACTGGGACAGTGAGTGCTTGTGTGGTTGCAGAGACACCAAACCATGGGAGGAGGTGGTAGAAAAGCCTAGAGGCTGAGGGCTAAAAATCACCCTCTGCAGAAACTTGTCCAAAATATCATCTAAGTGTTTTTGTCAAATCTAGTAGGGAAGTCTCTTAAGAAAAACAACATCAAAAAAAACAAACAAAAAAACAAACAAACAAACAAAAAACTTAAGCAAGCTAGTATTTCTTTAATAAAACCCGTGGAAAAAAGAAGTCAGTAGAAGAAAACACAAACCAAATGTGTCATGTCCCCCCTCCTCCCCTTTTTCCCTTCTCCAAAATCTGAGAATGCTGAGTTTTGGGTCATTCTTAGAGTTTCAAAGTCTCATCTTACCTAAGACAACTTGAGCACAGATGATGAGGCTGATTTTTATCTAAATGTGCATGTTTTATTGTTGCTTGCTTTTCTATCAAAAAAACTTTTAAAACCATACTGAAGGAAAATAACTGCTTCAATCATTTTTGTGAATATCTACAAGTTAGGGATAACTTCATCTGAGTAAGTCCTGAAGAATCACGTTTGTACACTGTAAGCACTCCAGATCAAACAGTTGTTTACACTGTGGATGCTTTTTGTTGTAACATTAAGGTTGATGCTTTTATTTGTAGTCACAGGCCTGACCTAGAACTAAGGATCTCTGAACTTTGGGGCTGTTTTCACCTGAACCTCTAGACTGAGAAATGCTTCTGTGGCCTTGCATGTCCATGGAAAAGAGTGTGCTCTGTTCTTCCACTGTAAGCAGTTAAATGTACCTGTTTTAAGAATTGGTTTGGAGTTTAATTATTACTTTTTCTAATTAGGATACACCTTTACCATAAAGCCTGGGCATTATGCAGAAGACATTCAGCAGGAATCTGAACAAGGTCATTAGGTGTCTGCGTGTGCTTTTAAAGGAATTAAAGCTGTGTTGAGCCCCATGTGTGGAAAGCAAACTTGAAAACATGTATACTGCAGAGCTCTTTTATAGGATCTTAACAGCTGACAACAAAAGGCACAGAAGATGTTATACTGCTATTTTCTGATTGTGCAAAGCAAACAATGACTACTGCCCATCAGCCTCTCCAGTGCAGTCCCATTGTTTGCTGGTATTCCCAGAGTCTTTCAGCCACAGCTGGCTTGTGCAGTCACTCAGGTCACGCATTGTCTTGGTCTGATCTGGACCAGGGCATGAAGAAAGCCTTGGGGCTGCCAGGCAGCTCTGCACTTGCCTCTTGCCACAGGTTAAGTCAATCTTTGAGACAAAGGATGTCCTTTTTACTTCAGAGGTGCTCACGGGATGGAGTGTTTTGGTAGCCAGTCTAACTGTCATTGTACAAGACATGTTTTGCCAGCTATGGATGGCTCTTCTCATCTAATTTTGCCACAGAAACATTGCAATGTTTTAGCTATATTTGTTATTATTTTGCTGAGAAGAGATGCCCCATAATGAGTGTGGTAACATCCACATTCTTTCTTCTTGTCCTTAATTATTTCCTTGCAGTGTCTAATTGGGAAGGGAAAGCTCCAAGAGATCAAACTGTACAGTAATTAAACCCATGCTAAAGACTAAATGAAAGTGTTTAACCCTGTTTGAATGCAATATTCTAAATTCTATGGGACTAACATTTCATTTGGAAAGGAAACTTGATGAGATTTTTTGAAGCCAATGATATTCTTTTCTGGACTTTTGGGTTCTGTAAGAACAGCAGGGACCTGACTCCAGGATCACATAAAGCAAATAAATCCCAGAAAACATTTTCATCCTGTCTTTGATGGTACCAACATGTACTAGCCCTATTTTGTTAAACTGTATTTAAAAATGCATTTATCTTAACTTGCTTATCAAGACGCATTTCACATGCTTCATCATGGTGATCAGACTGAAACAGGAATTTCTCAGCTGATAATCTGCTGTGCCACAGGAATGGCAGGTTAGAAGTCGAGACTCTGGGGACTAAATTGTGGTCCCTTTGAAATCAATAGGCATCTTGCCAATCATGTTGGATTCTGGTCTGTTTTGCTGTTTCACATAGATTCTGTTCTTGATTCTTATCAGCAACTTGCTCTGGGACCTCAGCAAGTTATTTAACTCTTCTAGTCTTTTACTTTCTCCAGCAGTATTTTACAACCCTTCATTTTATTTGTAATATAGCAAGATCAACACACAAATACATTAGAAATGTGTGTGATACTCAAAACAGAAGGGTGATCAAATATTCCTCTGTGATCACCCTCCTGTTATCACTGATTTCCTGTTCAAGAAAAGCAAAAGATATTTCCTATGTTGAGAATTAAAATGTGTGTAGGAGAATATTTTCCATTCTGTGGGTAACTTTCTGATCTCCTATCTCCATATGTCTTCCAGGCAAAACTGCTTTCAAGGTAATTGGCAGGGCTGTATGAGTGGAGTTGAAAGATTTCATTTGGCACTTGGTACGCGTGTAGGCAGGGTGCTGATGGAGCAAGCGTGAATGGTACAGCTCTACAGGGGCATGTTTTCTGCAGTGTTGTAGGGACACAGCAAGTAACATGGGTGCATAGAAGAGAAGCAGCCATGTTATAACTCAGAAACTGTGAATCTCAGTATTTCTCCAGTTTTACTTCTTACACCTAAAATAATTCATCTTTCACCTGCTGCAGAAAGGAGAATCCTATCTCTGGCTGTATGCCAACATTGCTTCCATGTCTGGGCCCACAGCGATCATGTCCTTGCTTAGTGCGTTGATTGGCATGATGGAAAACCCAGCCACTAAACAGGCAGAGGATAGGACAAGGGTGGAGAACACAAAATCATGCTCCTAGCATCATGGTAGAATTCAGCATCTACCTGCAGGAACAAATCCTTGTTCCCAGGTAAAGTGGCTCGTGTTTAGAAAGCAGCACCAGCGGATATCTCCTCTGAGCCTTGTGTAGTGACCCTGCTGGGCAAATAAAATGAGCCAGGTCCCGGTCATCCTAAGGGGATGCTTCACAGCTGATGTCTATGGATAAGCTCTCTTTCTCTCCAGAACAAGGCAGTCTTGGCCATCTTTTGAGCACTGGATTGCAACCTGCCAGATGTTTTTGCAGCATGACACCAGGATGTATGGCAAGAGGGCATCTGGAGGGTGTCTTCAGGTTGCAAAGCCAGCTAAGGTAGTCTTGGAGGATTGATCTAGGTGGAAGGAGCCAAATTAGTGATGGTCTTTTATTCTTTGAGTGGGGAGTGGACCGTGGGATAATAGTCAGCTGGACAGAGACAGCTTTTGATGAATTTATGCAGTTATCAGGGGATTGAGGAAGTGAGCCAGCAAACGGCATTACCTGCAGCATAGGTGTCCCCAGCCTTGTGTTGCTGGGTTTCAGGCGCATTGGGGTCCCTGGGTGGGCAGAGAGAGCTATGTAAGGGCAAGGTACCAAAGCACAAGGAAGCGGGACCGCCTGTGTTGCCATAAGGTCATGGGGCTGCCCGTGGCCATCTGCTTGCTTGCCTGACCTATTTGGCTCCCTTTGTTCAAACCGAGCCATGCTGCCCTCTGCCAGGCCCTGCAGGTGCTGCTCTGAAACCCAGACCGGGGAAAGAAGTATGCATTTACGGAAAGTCCTCTTCCCTCCCTTTCCTTTCCCTTTTAAGGCTCTTGGCCAAGCTGTGTGATTCTTATCTGGTCTCTGCAGGGCCGTTAAGTGAGGTCATTCAGGAAGTTTAATTAATCCTGTACAATTGTCGCTACATCCTTGGCTGCACATTGTACTAGGGCCCAGCCCACTACTACAATGCATCTTACGACAGCTGAACATCTGTTTAAAAACTGATTGCCAAGATGAGGTACTTGCTAAGACTAGTTTTCCCTCCGGCTGTATGTATGCGGCTCAACACAATGTTGTGTAACGTCGTTAAGAGAAAAAACAGAAATTCCCTCTGCTCGCAGGATCAACTGGTAAAGCAAACTAAAATAATCCAGGAAATGTCGTTTCCGAAATATCTATGGTGAAGAAATGGGCTGTCCGTTCAGCTTCTTCCCCAGGCTGGTGCCATCTGGGGCACTGGGTTGTGAATGGGCGCTGCGCTATAAGTGTTTGTTGGGATGTTGGGGCATATTCCCTGGGGGCTTCAGCCCCCAGCTGTTGCTGTCCCGCTGCCTCAGTCCTGGGGTGTACGTTCTTCCACGCCATGCTCCCTTGGGCTGCAGGAAGGGATGATGCCTTTCTGATGCTCCTGAGAGCAGGGTGATGCTACACGCATGTGTAAGAACACATCTTGGTGCTTCCCAGACTCCCAGGACAGCTTCAAGAACATTAAACTTTAGAAGAGGAAGCAAAGAAGAAACAGAATGATGATGAAAGGGGGGAATTGCAAGTCCTTTTCATGGGAGATGGAGAATGATAGCTGCTGGGAGAGAGGGAGCAGGGGGTCTGGGCACAGGCAGAAATGTGTGGCAAGCAGCACCTGAAGCTATAGGGGTGTAAAGAGGATGGGACATGTAAAGGCTTGGTGGCAGGATGTCCCCTTATCTGACAGAACAGTAAAGTATCGTTGCAGTCTTTTAATGTCCTCTTCCTTTATTTACTCTTATTACTCACTGAGTTTGCTCCAAACATCCTAGGGGGACAAGAATATGAAGATGTCTAGGAGAAAATCCCACAAGGAGTTGCTTTGTGTATAGGCAGACATGTGCTGAACCTGAAACATGGTGACCAAGAGCCCACTGACTGGGACAACTGAGCTGGTTCGAGCAAAGTGCAGCCCCTTGTCCCCAGCATGAACCAGTGCAGCATGAGCCACTCTGTCCCCTGGCTGCTGCAGCTTTTCCAGGAGCAACCTGACACCAAAAATGGCTAATTTGGCATCCTTGTTAAATAATGGATGGAGATAGCTAGTGCAGTAAAAGAAAGACTTTTTGAATCTCCCAAGGTAATTATCCATGCTTCCAATTTCCTGAACAGTGCTGCCTTTTGGTTCTGTAATTAAATCTGGTTTTCATAGTTTGGCCTTTTTTGAATTGTCTGATTGGTTTAACTCTTTGCATTGGTTTAATTTTTTTTTTTTCTTTTTTTAAGGTTTTGCTGTGATTACACTGTTGGATGGACAGAGGTGTATTTAGGTGCATGTAGTGTCTTCAGGATTATTGATCCAGGGATATTCCATATGGGACCAGTCTTTAATTCTGGAATCAGCACACTAGTTTATCTTGAAATAAATTCTTTAAATTCTTCTTTCTCCAACATCAGATTGTCCTTTCCTGGTGTTATTGGGGAATAGAATTTAAAACTTGCAACCTACCCTAATTATTTTTCTTAATTTAAGTACACATATTTTAAACACGGGCAAGCTTTAAGGAGTAAACTGTTGATATAACCTGCAAGATATAAAGGTATTGTCTATAATTGTGGTATTTTTATCACCTCAGAAGAGCTGAGATCCATACTGAGTTTACTCACAGATGCATGCCACACAGAAATGGTAGGGGGCTGAGCTTTCTGAACATCGCCTGCACACGTTAAAAAGATGGCTCAGGAGGTGTTCTCCTCAGATGAATTGCAGAGCCTCTCTGCAGTGTAGGGGCAGAATTGTATGTCCAGGGACTGCTACTGGGGACACTGTGTTCACCATTGGGAAGAGTCTGTTCCCACCCTTACAGCACCTCTCTGGGGAACAAACTGAATCCCTCTAGGGATGTATTACTTCCTTTGAACTTCAGGCATACTGGAGAGAGATTTATACTCAAGTTTTTGTCTAAGAAACCTGTGAAAGCCAACTTAAAGGAAGGTATAAATACTAAGGAGGACTAGAAGTGATATCTAACATTATCTCTCTAGAAGGGTTTAATTTATTGATAGCTTTCTAGACAGTATTTTCTTGCCTCAACACAATCCTCTCAAGTACACTTATGAGACTGTGTGGGTTGCGTTTTAGGGTGTTTATTTGTCTTGTTTTTTGACATAGGCACAGATGTGTCTAACTGATTTTTGTGAAGTAGTGTTAAGAGCTGGGGTAGCTGGTTATCCTGCTTTCGTGTAATAACTCCCTGGTTGTCCATGCCTTTACTACATAGTACTTCTGCTGTTTTCATGCTCTGTGTTTCTCAGAGCTGCCTGAGCTTTCTTCCCTCTCCAGGCATGGTGTGTTGGTTTATGGCTTGTGAGGAAATTGGAAGCAAGGGACAGATGATTTCTGTGGGTGTAACATACCTTGCATTTGTGTAAAAATAGTTTATTTGTAGTGGAGTAGAATTTGAAGTCTGGAGAAGGTGGTAGATGGTAAAGGCAATGTTTTTAAAAATTAAAGCTGGATTCTGTCCTGATCTTGCACCTCTTTATTGAGATCTCATGGTTGAAGCCAAAGGGGATTGTCACAGTTAGATACAGAATATTCCCCGTTACCTCTCAAATAAATAACAGCTAGCATTGATATATACAATCCCATATTTCTTCAAAAGGCTTAGGAGACATTAACTAATTAATCCAGTAGTGCTTTTATATAATGAGGTCTGAGTACAATCATGCTCACAGAAGATGCCTATTCTTGAAACTGCCCTCAGAAGAATACGGTCTTTTGTTTCGAGCACCACATGCAGTAGTATTTTATTGATTACTGCTTTTCTCCTGCAGTGCCGTAGGGGTTTCATGTAACAACATGGTGGAGAATCAGCTTCGTGCTGTATTGTTAGGTGGCATAATGCAGTTTGCAAGTATTGGAAATCTACATTAAAATGGGTTTGGAAACTGTGTGAATTCTCACAGGAAAAAAAAAAAAGGTAGAAGTAACTAAGGAAAACATCAGTTCCATAAGATGTCCTGTCTCAGCTTGGATAGGTTTGCTACAGTTTGTCAGGTGGGTCAGCATGGTGTCATGTCTGAGTGAAATTCAGCTGGGTTTAGCCCAGCTTTTGTTCCAGGTTCCAGGCAGGATTTTTGTGCCCCCTTGGTGCTGCCTAGACCTGTGATGTGCAGTAAAGTGCAAACACAGCCCTGCTCAGCCCTGAAAATCACCACCCATACCTGCCTGCAGCTTCCAATGCTAAGCATACACCATGCATTGCTGCCTGGGAGCATCACCTTGCTCAGGTGACAGTTTTGTCCAGGCAAGGGTCAGGCACACCACATGCAGCAGGAAAAGCTTCTCCATGGGCATCCTATTTTAAGGACCACTCAGAGGTGCATTTTTGTCTGGCATTTAGCTAGAGTTATTGCTAGTCTCCAAGTAACTTGGAAAGCAAGACAAATGGGAGGTTTCCACCAGACAAATTAAATGGTGCATCAGATCAGCCGGGATCCCATCATTTAGCAGTCAAGGTTTAGTTTATGATTTTGCAGTACCACTGACACACCTTGTGATTTATAGATACAAAAGTATGTTTGTTTATTTTTTCCATCAATGAACTGCTAAGCCTTTTAAAAGCTTTATAAATGTGTAATATCAGAGAGATTGATTAAAATGTTTCTAGATGCAAGCAGCATCGCATTCTCTGATAGCATTTTAGCTAATTATTGTTTATCCTTATTTCCCTTGTCTGTCATATAATGAATTCTCTAGCACGCTTCTCTGATATACCAAATGTATTGTCAGGCCTTGTTTTGCCTCGAGCAGTTGTGTCTTTATTTCACGGTTTCAGTCTTTGCCCTAAGTGCCTTAGCAGCAATGTTTACAGGATGCAACAGCTCCTACATTCTGTCACTAATCCCTACTCATTTTTGGTTGTTTTACACTGAATTCTGTGCCTTTGCATACCCAGCAAGCCTTAAAGCACACTTTCTACACGCCTGGCATCTGTTTTTTTTTTTTCCTCTGAAAGCAACCTTCTGTATGTCAACCAAAACCCTTCCCCAAACACTGTGGAAATGTACTACATGAGGATGAGTGCGGGGCTGTACTGCTGCTCTGCACTATGACTACAGCCCAAAACATGGGGTATGTACTCTTGATCTAGCCAAGTGAGACTGAATAATACTGCTTTTATGCTCAATACAAGCAGCAGGTTTCCTCAAGCTGAGGATAAAGTTGGCCTGAAATCACCAACCCATTTCTGCTGGACTAACCCCCACATCTCCCAGATCTTTGTGCTGCCATTTCTCTTCTCATAAAGGCTTCTTTCTCAAATGTGAAGCAGGTATGGTAAGAATGAATTTTCTAAATGAATATTCTGAGAGAAAACAGGGGAACTGGAGGAAGCACTGCTTCCTGTTTGTATTGAAGAGCTGTGCCTCCTGCTCCTTCAGGCCACGGGGACAGCCCCTGACCAACGGGCAGCATTTCCCTGGTGAACATGCCTCTTCCCTGTTTTGCAGGGTTGTGAGTTGGACACAAAAATCTCCTAAACCACTTAGCAGAAACACAGCAGCTTCTCCCCTGTCAGGGGCTGTGGGTCTTTCATCATCTCTGTGCCACCATCCAGTACCTTGAAAAGTCTTAAGATAGCCCCAGTCCTGTGCTCCATGGCAGAGACAAGACCTGCCTTGGGAAGGAAGTGATCAGTCGATCTGCTCTGCCCTTGTCCGGTCTGGAGTCAAAGACGTCACTTCACCACAAAGCTGGGAGGAAGGAGGAAGGGGGAATGACCTCACCGGGATGCAGTACAGAGCACAAAGGCTGTGAGGCTGTTGGGAGCCAGCTCAAATGCTCTGGGAACTTCCTATCCCCAGCATTTATGGAGGCATCATCACTATGATATTACCTACCAGGCAATATTCTGTCAGATGCCTCCTGTCTGTGTCCACTTACCCCCCCGTCTGGCCCCATCTGTCCTGCAAAATGCATCTGCCAGGCTTCTTCCCCGCTGCTCCTCTTTTATGGTCTGATACTGGCTGCCTTTGTTGCATCCACCTGCATGCATGAGCCTTTCCTATGTCCACTGCTGCTCTGCCCAGGCACAACTCAGGGTCTTTGGAATGTGAGTAGGTCTTGGGATTGTCATGGGCCCATCCACCTGCTTTTTTTTTTTTTTTTTTTTTTTTTTTTGTTACTGCCTTTTTGTTTGTTTGGTTTTTTTGCTTTTTAGGTTGGAAGATGAAAGTTATCTTGGAGTAGGGTAGGTGTAAAGCAGACAGTATCACAGACACGTTACTGGAGATGACAGCTCCCAGAATCCAGATGTTCCATGCCTTTTTTTTTTTTTCAACTGGCCATTAAGAAATGAATGAAAACTAGGCTTATAACATTAAATTTTTAAGAACTTTCAGTCTACTTTGATGTAGGAAAAAAAAAAAGAAAGTCTTGGTTTTGGTAAAAAGATTATCAGAACAATACATTCTACATCCAAAGGAATTAGCATCAAAGAGCTAATAGGTGAGCTATGGGACATATATGTGCTTTAGATGTAAAGGAGATCATCCCTTTTGATGTTTACTGCCTATTTTATGCCCATGGGTTTCCCCATTTCCTTGATTCTGTTAACTTCCTTAGGTTTGTGAATGTTGGCAGGTGATCAGGTGTGCAAGTACCAAGAGATGAACTCAGTTTTAACTGAAGGAACAAGGAGTGGGAAGCAAATTTACCTTCTCTCTCTCTCTCTCTCTCTTTTTTTTTTATTTTTTATTTTTTATTTTTTTTAATTTTTCTGCAATGGTGGAAAGGTTTGGGTTTTATTTTATTGGAACTAATTAACTTGGCTAATTGAAGACTGGGTTCATATTGTCCTGCTTGTGCATCAGTCAGCCAATGGGAATAAGAGCAGAGAGCTCTGGGCACAGAAAGGCTTATCAAATTCTTTTATAATATCTCAATTGGCTTTTCTCTAATGCATGGTGTGCAACAAGGTATAATGACAACAAAAGTTTGAAGACATATGGTCAGTGATCTAAGACTCAGGAGTCATTTGCAGATTGCAGATACAATATCTTTGGGGGTACCTGTTCTGGCTTCAGAAAATACTAAGATAAATTCACGTACAGATTCCAAGGTATTCGTATTCTGTGAGATCAGATACCTCAACTTGCATCATTACAGCTGTCTATTTTTCTTCCTCCATCTTTCCTTACTGCAGGGGAAAATTCTTTTTGAAGTCTCAGGACATGGGGCTTCAAAGCAAAATTATAACTTTAAACATAAAGTTTCTGCAACTTGAAGAGCCCTGTGTCTTCTCAAGGTGATGAATTCTAATGCTATCATCACTAAAAGGGTGATAAAAAAATAATAATGAGCTGTCGCTTTCATCAGGTCTTTTAGGGAAGTGATGAGATACATTGTGGAGTGAAGCAGATAAAAGTTGGAATAAAAATACGTTTATAACCTCTTTGAAATCAATGCATGCTCCACAAATGTACAGCAGTAGGCAACGTACTTTGGACAGAGCACTCTGCTGTTAGATTTCTGGTCCAATGAACTGGAATTTAAAAGTGAATATCTGTGTGTCAGGCTCCAGTAGGTGCCTGAAACAGCTAGAAAGGAATTGCTAGTGCTCATCTTCCAACATCACAAAAACCTGATCTGTGTTTTCCTAAATGCTGATCCAGACCATTTGTGTGGTTTGATTCAGCATCTGTGGAGGCTTCTTCTCCTAAGAGGTGATGGAGAGAGTTAACGTAAGTGCTGGAATGTATTCAGTCATCAGCAAAAATATTTGGAGCATAAGAATCCTTTTCTAAGCCAAACCCCTTGCTACCAATCAATGCTTTAACTGCTGTTTTGCTGTTCCAATTTCCATTCCAGCTTCCTCATTTAGATTATGTCAAAAGGTGAAATTTCATATGGCTTTTCTCCTGGCCACGTCTCTCTCCTTCATCTTGTCCTTCATGTAAGGACATATACACTGAACAATAGAAAGCTTGTGTTTTCTTTCAAATTTTGTTTAAACCTCTGTTTACTAATGCTGAAAATTCACAGAACCTCTAGAGATCTCTTGCGTTCCACCTTCCACATTTACATTTGCATGAAGCTAAAGTAAAATTGCATGGGAAATACTCAGGAAAATAAGGTATTTTCTCTGTTATAGAAAATACCTTTCTCTGATATCTGTAGAATCCCTGATTAGTCTGTCTTTCATGTCATTTTTTTAGGGATGTTATACATGCCTCTGTTGTGTATTTGTAGCAAGCTCCAGCCAGTGATTTATTTCCCACTGACTGTCAAAGAGGAAGGATTATACCAAAGCGCTGATTGCTGAAAGGTCCTGATTGCTTCATTACTGTGGTTTTGGAGAGAGCTGGGAGAGGAAGCCTGGGTGCAGGAAGCCTCAGGATTGACACTCTCAAAACATCCTGAAAAAAACAGGGGAGAGAGAGAGGGATTTTCTTCCAACAGGACAGGAATCAGGCAGTTCCCCTGGCAGCAAGCTGATGTTGCAAACTTGCAGAGCTTCCAGCATCTGCAGGACATGCAAAAGGAGAAAGCTCTCTTGCAAGTTCTGCTTTATAGCCAACCTCATCTAAAGCTATTTTTGCTAACTGGGTGACCACCGAGAGCAGGCATGGCATTATAACTCAAGAGACCCCAGTGGGGGGCCTAGCTTGCAGTAGCCCGGATTGTATTTCACAGTGCTAGTGAGAATTTTGGTGCTGCAAAATATCTTGAGAGGCAATAAGGCTCCTGTTACCCAGGAAAAGTCTGTAACTTGCAGAGAGGAGGATGTTGGTCTCTTTTCTCGGGTGATAAGCGGTGGGATGCAAGGTCTCAAGTTGTGCTGGGGAGGTTTAGATTTGACATTAGGAAGAATTTCTTCATGGACATGGTGGTTGAACATTGGCACAGGCTGCCCAGGGAAATGGTGGAGTCCCCATCACTGGAGATATTTGAGATGTGTGGATGTGGCACTAAGGGACATGGTTTAGTGATGGGACCTGGTAGCTCAGTGTGGTGGCTGGACTCAGTGATGATGAAGGTCTTTTCCAGCCTAGATAATTCTGTGTACATGAGGCATGACTTGAGCCCTGCTGAACTACTGCAAGTGGGTAGGAGTGGCTTTGCAGAGGATTGTGCCAACACAAATTGTGCCCACTGAACAATGAGGAAAGGTTCCCTGTTTGTCACCAGCCTGGGTGAGTGCATGGGCTTTTCACCTGCCATCTGCTGAACGTGGGAGCTCTGATCCGTTACCTCCTTGCTCACATACTGGTGGCTCAAAATCTGCTTCTCTGCATAGGGTTGAGTTTCTCCTCAGTATGCGTGGTGTGGAAATAAAAAAGCAGACATATATCAATGTTATTCCTTATTACCATGCAAGTAAACCACCTGATTTTTTTTGGACACTCTCCAGGGTTTAATTCTCAAGCTAAACCTGGCCAGCTTGGGGGAGGAGGGCATGTGTGGGCAGGGCTAATCATGGGGGCAGAAGGCAAGCTCTCCTTTTTGGGCCTGGGGAGGTGGGAGAAGAGCTGTCTAAGGAGTGTAACACTGATGGAACAGTTCCCACAGTGTGGGCAGCCGTGGAGGGAAGAGGAGCCTGCTGGGTTTTTGACATCTATTTTGGGAACTGGCTGCAATTTTAGCTGTCTTTAGCACAGCCCAGACTCCCGTCTTGAACGATCTGTTCCTTCACAACAGGAGGAAGGGATTGCTCTGCCTGATATGAAAAATATATCTTGTGCAGTTTTTTGGAAGTAACATTTTGAATAGTTACAACCACTGTGGATAAATTGGTTCAAAATTGAAAATGGTGGATATAGGTGTAATTTATTCTCTCTTTCATTTGACATGAAGATATGTAAACGCACATGATATCCAACTAGAACTGACCTTGGGGTTGTTCAGATGAGGGTTACTAACGTTGTGCTATCTCTAAAGTCTAGCAATACCTGTAGCAGCACAGCCATGGCTCAGCATCAACATTCCCTCTCTAAACACACCTATTTTCAGGTGTTTATATAACTGCTGCTGGAATTTCCTCCTGACTGGTTGTCACTTGTCAGATGTATTGAAACCATTCCAGTAAATCAGAAGAAAAATGTTTTGTGTTGCCCAGAATGTGAAAGATTTGAGGCTTTTTTGGCTTTTTTTTTTTTTTTTTTTTTTTTTTTAAGAGGGAAACTGAAAACACTTTTAGCTGAAGAGCTGCCTAGAGAAGATGTGGAATCTGTGCCACTGGAAGTTTTCAGGACTTGACTGGGCAAAACCACAAGAAACTTCAACAGGAGGCTGTCTGGGTGTCTCCTGAGGCCCCTTCCAGCCTCCACGGTTCTGTGATTCAATGAACTGTGAACACTGACAATGTGCTGGCGATGTGCTTTTGAAAAATTGTTTTAAAAATACAGCTCTGGGGATAACTGCGCCTGCTGAAGATTGACAGTATGTCAAATGCTTGAGGTGAGAAGGGTTATTTATTTCCAACTTCCACACCATGTTGGAAGGAGTTGTTTTTTGATGGTAGTGCTGTTCACCTAGGAAAGAAATACCACCATGTTGTTTACTGAATGTACACTGCAGTACACCTGTAAAACGTATATTCATTGTCTTAAAAAAGTAATGTTTTTTAGGCATTATCTGAACTCATCCTGATATGGTAAGCTGCCCTGTGAAGCTGTGGCTCTCCTTCTGCCCAGCCCTCCAGCAGAGCCTGCAGGATGCCACAGATATGTCAGGTGCCATTTTCTCAATGAACAAAGTTCTACTTTTTCAGAAGAATTGCACCCGTGTTTGCCAGGATTCAATTTGTCAAAAGCTGTAGTAAATAATAAATGACATGATGGCTATCTACCGGGTAATATGCAGAGGGAGACAGTAAAAGCTCTGCATACAGAATGAGCGAACCTTTGTCAGTATATGGCAGCACAAGCACCAAGCGTTGATGCTGAGGTTAGTCCCTGCCAGCCTTAGCCCCATGGCTTGGCTCCACGGACCTTCTGATTTCAGCTGCCTCATCTCTCTATCAAAAAACTTTTTCAGTGAGTGGTGTTTGACTGTCCACTGAAAATGAGTTGTGTGAGGAAAGATTCCTCTGTGCCCATGTTCCCACTGAAAGGCACCTTACTGCATTCTTGACTCCAGCTTCTTTGGAAAGGTGTCATCCTCCTAGTGGTGGTGTGCCTTGCTGGTGACTGCTGCTGGAACAGCTGCTCTCAAGCACCTCTGCGACCAAGGTTTCATTTCTGTGCATGTTCCTGCCATATCTGCCTGTAATTAAAACTGAGCAAGCAGAGCATCAGCATAAGTCTGTGAATGCCGGTGCTGCAATATTCAGTTCCCTAAGTGAGGTGAAACAATAATTTTGAATATGTGAACCTCCTCCTGTGGTTTACTTGACACAGCATCATTATCAGCTTGGCTCTGCTGTTATCTCCTTCTAACATAACTCTGTCCCATGTGAAGCTATGCAGTCTGATCTGCAGAGCGTGGCCCCGGCAGCATGTATTTGCAAGACCAGGTCCCAGACAAACTACCCAAATTCTCTTATTCTCTTCTGTTTCTTTTCTTCCTCTTTCACTTGGCCTTCCCACACAACTTCTTGTCTACCTTCTCAGGACAGGAAATCTATCCTGTACTATCCTGTTTTGTGCTGTTCTAATATTTCTTGTTCTTATGCCACCCACATCAGCTTAGTGTTTAACTATCTCATACAGTTTCAGGGGAGAAGATTTTAAAAAACGGGGAAAAAAAAAGAAAAAACAAACCAACGGTCCTGCTACTTAGCATTCCTCTAGTGGTAGGAGAGAAATTGTTCTGTTAGCATTTAATTTTTGAAAAGTACTCAGAGTAAAGGTTTTGGGAGGAACTTTCTAAATACTTTGCTTAATAAAGCAGCAATTATGTGAAGACGAGAATAGACAATGATTGCAGAGACAATGGAATGTGATTTCGGGGGAAAAAAAGCAACACCCCACACTACAAACTCAAGTCTTCTAACGACATAGAGAATGGCATTGATGAAGCATTGATGAACTACACTCAAAGAAAGTAAGATACTTGGTAATGGCCATCTGCCAGTCACTGCAGATTGAAAGATACATTTTGTTGTCTTTTGAAGTTAGAACAGAAAGGTGCTTTACTGAACAAGATTATAGACAAACACATCCCAGGTAGTGAGTCCTTAATGTGGTAGATACGGAAATCAAAAGATATGTGGGAAAGCTATCCATCTATCTGTCTGTCTGTATGGTAGTCACTGCTCAGCTGTGCAGTCAGAGTTTAGAGTAAATTAGTATGAGAAAATGAGAATGACTGTGCCATGAAGCTTCCAAATGTCAGGTGGAGATTCTTCATTAATTTTCAGAGAAGAAAATGAGATTTCAGGGATTTGGCCTGAACTAGATGGGCAAGATTAAAAACAAATGGTAAATCAAGATATTCAGTGACATTCCTGAAGGCTTTTCTTGTGTCTTATTGTAATATTCCAAATAATTGTGGACAGAGGAAGAGAGAAAATATCTTTTCTTTCATTACAAACATCCTGAGTTTGTCAGTAGCAAAACATATACTTTATTTCAGGAGCACCTAGAAAGCATGAATCTACCCTGATCTTAGCTGTGTACTAATGTAAAAGTCTTCTCAAGAACACTCAGTACTGATACACTACAACAATTGCTTCTAAACCCAGAAAAACAGGCTGAAGTAAAATAGGATACATTGTGTACCAAGGCAGCATGGGAAGAAACGTAACATACTGGAACATGACATTGAACATTTTTTATCATCGATTGTACCTTAAGTTCTGTTTCCTTAAACATGTATATAGAAAACTGATTAGATTTAATGACTTCTGGTTCAGAAAAAAACACTGGTATTACTTTTTCAGGTTTAATAAACTCACTGGCAGATACCTGCAAGAAACAATGATGAAAAATTATTCTAAGCACAATTTATATCTCATATCTGATGCCAGGTAAAAACAAAGCAACAACTGAGACACTGAAATACGCTGAGTTACAGTATAAGGAAATGAGGTCTTTTCCCTGCTCTACCCATGAGTTTGTAATTGGAGTTTATACCTAAACAGTACAGGGAAGGGTTTATTTGAGGTAGGACAGGTATTTATAAAACTGAAAAACATGTAAGGAAGGATTTCACGCTGGAAGTGTACAGTAAAGCAGGATCTGACTGTTGAACAGAGCCAGGCTTGCCTGCACAGGGATAAAAACAAATATTTGGATGATGGTACTGCAGCTTCTGTATTATTAAACATACCTACCATTTAGAAAAAAATGTCTTTTCCATGGTGAAAGAGTCTGTTCTTCCTAGGGAATCCAGCTGAGTTTACTTCAATGTCTTTCTTGAACCTTGTTAGGGCAGATTTTTCTGTTACTTCTGTTTGCAGTGAGCCTGGGACATTATGTTGTGGAGGGGGTAGACAGATCCTTTGAAGCCTCCTTTTTTGTTGTTTTTGGGCTTGAGGGGGTTGCTTTGAAGGCTGGTGCTAAATGCGTTTGCAAGCATGCACCCTCGTGAGCTGCATTGATCTGAGCTAGTCTTGCCTGGGCTGTATGAATGTCAACAACTTAAGGAAAGAATGAAGCAATTCTTTCAGTGCTCAGACATCTGCACAACGGTGAGGAGCAGCAGAGATACCTCCTACAGTATAGATGATATTGTGCAAGATTCGGGGAAACAAGGTAGTACTTGTATATCCTCTGCCATGTGGTTAGTGGGGGGCTCTTGTGCAGGTGGCAAATAGCTGGGGAGAAGGAAGAGGGCCGAGGAAGGAACATGCCCAATGTCAGGGAATCTGCTCATCTGTGGCTAGGCAAATTGGTGCATGTCCATAAGCTACCTCACATCAAATTTCCCCCATTTCCTAGAGCCATGAGAGGAGTACACTATAGGGCTGAGGGAACTCCAGGAGGTGTTCATCCGAGGAGGACAGTCATGCCTTCCCAGGGGCACTTCTACTTGCTCCCTAGGAGAGTGCTAGCACGCAGCTGGGTCCTTGGGCAACCATGCTGGCTTACTTCCCACCATGGCTAGTGATTTGGGTTGCTTCACTCTACCCATGCTATTACGTGCCTGCTGCAGGATGAGTGATGTTACAGGTGGTAGGCATAGGAGCTATTTGTGGAATGTATATAGGGGTCTCATGGACCTCAAGAGGTACATGTTTTCTACCCTTACAGGACCATAGGGACCTTCAGATCTTGTGGCCCATAAGAATATAGCATAAAGGACACTAACACAAATACCTGTACCCTTCCATAAGTCCCATATTCAGCCCAAATATTGCATGCAGCAGGGAGTAGAGAGCCATAACTGCAGAATTATTTCCTTCTGCCATTAAAAGAAATTTTAATGCGCAGCAAGCTCCATTGAAGTGCAAGTGAAGGGCCCATTTCATAAAAGATTTAGGCACCATCTCGGTGCATACTTTTGATTTGTACAGCAGGGAGCTTGCACTTGGGAAGAAAAAGGAGGTGGTAGTGGGGGAGGAATTTGCTTTAAATGACAGCTTTTTTTCTTACTCATTTTGTATTCAAAAGCCCAAATATATTTTCTCTCTCACTAGCCTTGATTTATGACCTTATAAAAATGAGATAGAATCAACCCAGAAAGAAACAAAGGTTAGGCCTTCCCAGAGCCTGAAGCCTTTGTATAAGTCCCTGAAGAACAGCTGTGCAAATTACATTTGTGGCTATCAGATAAAGTGGAGACAGAGAGCAGTTTCTTTAGCAGGATCTGGACAAGATTCCATTTTATTTTGTCATTTTGAAGGCAGGTTTGATTTTGTTTGCTGGTAATGGCAGCCTTTAATGTTACCTTGCTAAAAATGGCTATTGCAGGAGAACTCGCATCAATAGGATATCAGTACAGGCAGAAAGAGAAACATCCTGTTTATGTGAATGTCCCTAACAAAAGGAGTCAAGATCTAAATAGATAGAAGAGAATGCCAGTAACCATGAAACAAACTACATGCCAGATGTTATGCTGCTCAGAGCACTCCTAGAAGTTGATCAGATGTCATGTTGATAAGCACAGCTTATGAACCTGTATAGAAGGAAAACACAGATGACATTTGCATGATTAAAGGCTTGTGTAGTACTTCTACATTAAATCACAAATTCATTTTACTTGATTGTATGAATTAAAAGGTTACATTTCAAGGTTCCACTTTCCTCTCTTTATAAATTCATACAAAACATTTCCCAGAACTACTGAAAGGACTTCTGGAGGTTGTCTGGTCCAAACCCCTACTGACCTCTGAAAAGAGGCTGGCCCCATCTTCTCTGTAATTCCCCCAAAGCCCTGGCAAGCTGCTGTTAGGTCTCCATGAACCCATTTCACCTCTGGGCTAACAAGCCCAGCTCCCTCAGCCTCTCCTCATGGGGCAAGCGCTCCAGCCCCTGCCATGTTGGTAGCTCTCTGTTGAGCTCACTCCAGTGTTCTGAGCTCACTGGGGGATGTAAAACTGGACACAGTGGCCTCATAAACATCAATATGAAAAATTCTTTCCTTCAGCTTTCTGACTGTATTTGTTTGATCTGTGCATTTCTTGAGAGTGTGCATCACCCCAACATCCAGGTTGCTGATGAAAATGCTTCATAGTGTCAACGTTGGTACTGCCATTTATAACCAAATGACAGTTTGACCAAATGTTGAATGCTGTCTTTTGAACCCAGTGGTCCAGCTTTTCATTCATCTTGCATTCTGACTCACCAGTCTGTAACTTCTCAACTTGGATACAAGGGTACTGTGGGAAACCCTGTCAAAAGTCAAACTGAACAACATCCACATTTGCACAGGAACATTCATGCAGCGGTGAAGCTTTTTTTTTTCTTTTTTCTTTCAGTCAACATGCTCTGGTATCTTCATCATCAGTGAGATTTCTCTTTTATTTTTTCTAATTCAGAACTATGAATAAATTTGACTACTGACCCTCTCTTCTGTGATGGAGATAACTTGGAGCAAAATATTTAGGATTTGCAGAAGATAACTAGCTCTCTGCATAAAGACCAAGTTCTGATTATTCAGCCTGTTTTCCACTTTGATACTCCTCGGAAAATAGTTGTGTTTCTCAAAGAATAATAAAAGTTTATTTTTCTTTTTTAAATCTCTTTTGGGTTTCAAGACAACTTTGAGGAAGTGGAGTGTGGGAAAGACTAAGGCCTGAAGAGAAGGGACAGAATCCAAGACCAGCAAGACCTCTGTGGATTTTTACAGGGATGAGGCCTGTATCATCACAAATGTATCTGTAGCTAGCAGATGCTCCCAGCACTGTTACTACTCACTATATATTTTTCACTCTTTGACTAAAGGAGAAGACAGTTCCCCTGCAGCAGAGCATTGATTTTTTTTTTCAAATATTCTTTTCTTCATAGAAACCTTCTTGTTTTGATATAGCTTTTGATCTTGTTGAAAAGCATTACCTGTCTTTGCTTGTTTCATCAAACTTAGGTATTTTTTCATCAAATAACTTGGTTCACTAAGTGAGTAAATGAACATTGGTTTTGTTTGTATTAAAGAATGCTAGGAAATATAATAGTAGCAGCTTTACTGCAATGTAAAATCATAGTGTTTGATAAGCAGGATCTGTATTCAAAATGGAACAATTTTACAATGTGGAACCAAAAGGAAAAAATGATGTTTCATGTTGGTCTTTTGAAAAGTCAATTTTCTGTTTCAGGTAGCCTTAAAACTTTCTGGAACTACTGAGAGTTGAGGTGGACCCTGCTCTTCTAAGACTCACAATTCATAACAAGGAGACTTCACTGTTTTGCCCAGCCCAGGGTGGTGGAGATGCATTATGTCTCATTCCTTGTAGCGACATTATGGGAGGTTCTTAATGCCTGCTCTTTTTCCGTACCTTAACCTAATTAAAATGAACAGCTCTTCTGGCTCCTTACAACCTTGCATGTGACAGTGGAAGATTTCAGGTTACACCAAGGGAACAATTAAGCCTGTCCTAAGATGTGGTAAGGTCTCCAATAGCCACGTTGCAGCCTATTGACTATTTGAGGGTGCGGGCACCTTCATGGTGGTTTAAACTAACACATTTTACTCTGCAATTGGGGCATGCTAAGAACATGCTCATGGTCAATTATTGTCATTCAGCTGATGGACTGCCTGTGCCACAGGAGCTTAGTTGTTTTTAACCTAGTGCATCTCTCCATACCAATTTGTACATAAAGCTTTGACCACCTTTTAAAAAAAAGTTACTTGTAACAGAAGATTAATTAGATCCAATGATTTAACCCAGCTTAATGCATATATAAAAGGCAGAGTCTTTATATATTCTGTAGACACTTTATAGTGACAGTAATGGGTAGTCTGCTCAATGATTTAGAGACACTGCTGAGGAAGACACTCAATACCATTGCAAACTTGTATATATATGCACAATAGTGAGTTTACATAAAGTGACTTGCAAAAAAAGAACAAAAACAAAAGAAACAAACAAAAAACAAGAAACAAAAAACAAGTAAGATTATGTAAATTTTAATGCACTTCAATGTGTATGTGTTGTGTGAGTGCATCTGTGCATTATCAGTGTGTACATTGCACATTTTTCTCAGAAACTTCAGCCTCAAGAGCAAAGGTAAGGTGACATTGTAGTATAGCATGCTTTTCTAAATGCCTGTCAATGAGGGTTTAGATTTTAAGTCTTCTCCATGTCGAAATTCACTTGAATACAAAACGGTTCCTGGCTGGGCAGTTTAAAAGATGCATAAGGGAAGTCACATTCTTGTTGGTGATTCATTTATAAAATTTCAGGTGAGGGAAACAACAGCCTGTAAAGAATTTCCAGCAAGAAAGTGTATGTGAAAGGGTTAGAAAACCATTTCCTGTATTGACCAAAGCCTTCTGCATAGACGAGTGTAAATACTACAGCAGTACTCTGCACTGACTCGTGATCTGGTGTTTTACTACTGACCGCATATTCAACAGAGCAGGCAAATGGTCAACATAGTGAACTTTATTTTTATTTATTTATTTATTTATTTGAAAACCAGGATGTAGTATTCAATCTTTCTGAAAGCAAAACATTATCATCAAAAGGCAGTGACTGTGCTTCACGCCACCTGGGAACAGAGCGAGAACATATGCTCAATCACTCAGCCCCACATTGTTCTGCTTCTGATTTTGTCAGTGGGATGTGAAACAGAAACGGTTGTGTTGTCTTTGGTACAGAGTAAAACCAAACAGTTGATCCATGGTGGCCCTGAAAACTTGCTCTGCCCCTGAGATCATTCTACCCAGTCCATTTTCTTCTGCTGAGCCTTGTGCTGGAATAAAAGAAAATGTCAAGGGAGAGGGAAGAGGGACCTAGCCATTACAGCAAGGTGGGAATCTCAGCAGCTTTTGAATGTCTCATAGCCTGCCCACCCATGCCAGCACAAGCTAGTGCTATGCTGCTAGGAGAAGATAGAAACATCACACTTCTGGAGAGCAGTTTGTATATCTGTCCCCAAATTACACGTCATTGGATATGCTAGAAAACAGCTACGAGAAAGAACACAGCCCAGGTTTTATGTCTGAAAGAGTAGCCACTGAAGTCAGTAGATGATGAATATGAAATATTTTGTAACACTAACTTTTGTCATGCAGCAATAGAGAGAAAATGAAGGTAGGGTGTTTTTGGTTTGTTGGATAGTTGTTTTGCTGTGTTTTGTTTTTTAATCCAACACTCCTGTTTGAGACAAACTCTGGGAAAAGTGAATCAAACAAAGCCACTTGAACTCTTTGCCCTGGAAGATGTCTTGGCACAGAAGTGGGAAAGATGTTTGTGACCCTTCCAAATGTTCCAGGAAACAAGGAATATTCTGAGGAAATCTGAGAAGCTGGAAATCCTCACACGGATGCGTGCCAGAGTCAAAAGCATTGTTATAACAGCTGAGATCTGTTTCTGCAGGCCCCATTGAGCAGGACATAAGTACGTACTTAAGCCTATCACAAGCTAGCAAAGTGCAGAAGTGTGGGCTGAAGTTCCAGCTGTGCTACTGATTGCACGTTGCTGTGTTATGATTCTCATTGTATTCACAGGCGGATTTGCTCTGCCTTAATGTTTCTCTGCTATATCAAAAGTAATTATGTGAAGGCGATGAACCTGAACTAGAACATGGCTTTAGGTTATCTTAAACTAACAAAGACGAAGATAGATACTCACACCGTGTGATTCTGTGCATCTATTCAGGTGCTCTGAGCCATGTGCTCATATTTGTGTCGTTCCCTTTGGACATGCAGGGAACGTGGGCTCCCAGACTTATGTATTCTGAATCACAGTTCAATTAGATGACTAAAATACTTGTTATAAATATCTTTCCAAAGAGCAAAGTTTTAACTGTGAGGGTAATTAACTGCTGGAATCAATTTCAAAAGCATTTTCAATGTGTCATCACTTGCAGTCTTTCAGCTGAGTGTGGATGTTCATAAATACACACGGCTCCCCACCTGCATGGGGCTCCTACAGCGCAACTGCACTGTGCTTTCTTGCAAAGTGCTGAGTAAAACTAGTCAGGCCCATGGTGTGCTTTTGGTGTGTGTTCTTCCAGAGGGGAGAGCTGTGTACAACAGAGCAGCTGCTTGTGGTAGCAAGGTTTGGCATGTTTGTGTTTCTGAGAAGATACTCAGCAGAGTTTTATCAGCCTCCTGCCAAGACATACTGCATGCTATAATCAGACGGTGAATGATCAAGGCATGACTTACTAAAATCAATTATCATCTACCAGAAACAAGCTTCCTAGCCAGCCAGGAATGACTGTTAGGTGATGCTATGTGAGATCTTGATTTCAGCAAGATAACACAAGTGACTTTCCAAGTAACAAGTCTGCTCTGAGGAAGTGTACGTGCGCTCCTCCAGCCACAGCTACTGAGCTGTGACTGCAAACTCTCCAAATGCTTTCTCTTGCTCTCTCTTATCATTTCTGCCTTGCTTGCATGCAATTTCCACAGGTCATTCTTCATTTATGAACAGATCTCATCCAAGTACTGGTGTCTTTGGGGGTATCTGCTGGAGGAGATGTAAAAGCTATTTGTCATTTCTATATTGTGGGAACTTAGGTCCTGGTTTTCCTACTGCTGTTATTTAGTGATTGATTATAGGTGTTGAATAAAAGCTGTATGAAAATTTGTGATAAAACTGCAGTTTTCTCATGGTACTTTTGGGTACTCTGCTCCAGAAAGAACTCAGATCATTTCAGACAATCACTCTGAACCATGCTTTTCTTTCTCAGGGAAAGGGTCTGAGTGTCTGAGACATCAAATGCTTGAGGCAGCTCCAGGAGTCTGAGAAAGGATGTTTATTGTCTATCCACTGACTACAGGAGATTTTTCATCAACTAAAATGGTTTCACATCCATGTCCTGAATCTAAATATAGGCATTAAGATTCTATTATATGAGACTGTACTTATCTTTGGTTATTTTCTTTGTGAGCTTGCTCAGAAATAGAGTGGAGAAGGGCTGACCATAGCCAATAGCAGGCCATTACCCATGCACCTGGGATACTTTGCATGCCCAATTATGCCTTTGAAGAAGAGAGGTTTCTCCTATAGTTTCTATGACAGCTATTTTAGTCAAGTGGCATCTGCTTAACATGGTGGAGGAAAAGCAACTGTGGAATTCATTGTTCTTGTCTCATGTCCTCTCCTAAGCATATGAAACTTTGTGCTGGTTGAAAGTACTGGGCCCTGGGAGCCGTGATGGGTATGGTTGCTACCTTTTCACAGTGCCTTCCATTTCTGGTGCTTGTTCAGTCACAAGATCTATCTGAACAGGACTGATTAAACCATCTGTGAATCATAGGGGGGTTTGGGGTGAGATTTGGCAGCATCAGCGGAGGGAGGTGGGCAGGAAGGTTTTGTGGGAGTGTGGGACAGTCTCAGCTTTTATTTTCTGCCATTTGGCACTCATGTTTCGTGTCTCTGATAGGGGAACACATGCAGTGCCAGAAAGCTATGGAGGCGTATGTAGAAGGTAGGAAGACGGAGCCATATGGCCGTCAGTGTGCTGACTGTCAGAAGTGTCACTGGTAATGTCCCACGGGGCCCGCAGGCTTTCTTCTGGGGAAGAGGACACATTCATTTTGGCAACCCTTGGTGCCCATTGAAGTCTTTGTGTTAAAGACAGAGGTCCTGGACTTATGCTTAGTGTCCCAACGGAATGATGATCTGTCAGTGTGATGGTTATGATGTCCATAATTCTGATAGCTGGGCTGGCAAGCAGGATCTGAGCAGGTACGTTGGCCAGAGATAATCCGTGACAGTCTCAAAGCAGAAAGAGGGAAGAATTTGGAAGCTTTACTTCAGCAGTCTTACTTCAGTGTTGTTAAAACTGGATGAACTGTTTGAATAATTTCATTGTCTTTAAAATCTCAGTGACTTCCTTCATGTACTCTGGAGTGCAAGTGCACAACATATTCCCCCTTCCTCAGCTCCCCAGCTCTGCCCCTGGCTGCCTGTGCCTGGAAAATGCAGCAAGTCTGGGCACTGTCCTCAGACTGCACCCTGTTCATTCATCCATAGAAACACAGCCTTTGGGGAATGGATTAACCAACACATAGCCTGCTTGTATATGACTTTCCTGAGAGTTACTGTTTTCCCTGTGACAAAGAGGTTGAGGGGTTCAGATCCAAGACTGTCTTGTGGGTCCTACCAAAACCAAACAGTTTGCAGGCAGGTATGTGTATTCTTGTGGTGTAACAAGAGATAAAGCCTGTTTATTTAATTCAGGCATGCAACTGATATCCAAGACGATGAACAGGAAGGGCATGCATAGCATACATTTACCTCAGAGGTTTGTTTACTTTGGCTGAAGTTATTCAAGCACTTTTTTTTTTCTTCTCATAAATAAGCCAATGACTGCTATCCTGATAAACTGGCAATCACAAGTATTGTACAATTTATGAGAAATAAACACAACTATTATTAGAAATAACAAATATTTGCATATGTATTTGTATTATGGAACACTCAGTGACAGGGAATTTGAGATTTTATAAAGAAAAATATCCCAACAAAATAAAACAACAACACAGTTGGCTTCTGCACTTTATACACCTGTGCAGCTTTAGATAAGAATTGAATTACTCTAGAGCAGCCTATAATGCTCAGTTTTCAATTTCCTTGTACTGTATGAGATCAATCTGTATTTTCATAGGTGATGTACATGCTCTGTCCTGGCTTGGTTACATTTTATGCCCATTTGCAGAAGTGTGAATAAAAACCCAGAGCAAAACTTAGGTGTCTGCAGTGCAGCTGTCTAGATTTGAGCTGCTTGCCTAAATTTGGTTTATGGTTAGTGGAGAAAAACAGTCATTTGGAAGACAGGCTTCATTCAAAATACAGTGGCTGAATCCAAACCTACAAACACCTGTTTCTCTACATTGACAGTAAAGGGAGCCTGGTTGATCTTTTTACATGCAGACACACTGTAGGTAAACAAAAACCAAAGGTGAAAAATCAATATAAGAAATGTGGGAAATCTCTGAAAATCAGGGGTGATCTGCAGGTGCCGTCCATGGATCAAGAGAGATTTGTTAGGTGACCACATCATGTCATGAAGATATCAAATCGCATGTCAAAAGCTGTTCCCTTCCTTCTCCCAGTAGTGTTGACAGGAAGATTGTTCCTGTGCCCCTCTTTTTAAATGGTTACCTCCAGAGTGATCATTAGACTTCTGCCTGAGATATGTGTGCTTGGACATTTTTATGGGTAGCTCTGAATATTTGTGTCCCTGGCTTCTTGGTCCTGTCCTTGTGCCATAATTAATTGAACTAATCCAGGGTGGAAATAATAGAAATAGCCTACAATACAATAAATAAATAAATGTGTGTGTGTGTGAAAGCACCTAACATTTTGTAGTAAGGATCTATAGATGTGTTCAGCCTGTATGTATGCCCATTGGGTGTAAATAAGAACTATGTGAAAAACAGACTGGTTCTGTTCCATTTTCTGTGACTTCTGAAATGTGTGATTATTTTTTGTTGTAGTTTTTAATGAGATCTGATGTGCTTAGAAGTTCTCAGAGTGAGAAGTTCTCAGACATTCTCAAAGTTGGCTCAGCTTTGTGGAGCTCACAGGACAAGTTATGTGATTTTACATGACCCATTTAGTTTTAATAACTTTGCATTCAGACAGCATTCTCACTTGCCAAAATAGAATTTTTCATGAATTACTTAATCAGTAATCAGTACTTACTGACTGGCAGCATCAGTGAAGGCTGATAGGAAGATTTTCTTAGCTTGCAGTGGAGGCCTAATATAATCTTAGAGGGATGCACTATATTTCATCCTGTTTTTATCAGATTTCTTGAGACGCTTACATTCCTTTTTTTTTTTTTTTTTTTCCACCTCTTTTTTATTTTACTGTATTTGCTTGCAGAGACACTTGAACCTTTGAAAGTTTCAGACAAGGTATTTACTCTTCTTTTCTAGCAAGTGGAACAACCGAACAATGCTAGAAACAGAACCACTGCAAACCAGTAAGAGTAGTTTACTAGTCCATTAGTTTATCATTACCAGAAAGCTACCTATATCTTAACTAAACACTAAGTCAGTCTTCCTGAGATAAATGCTGTTTGGAAAGAACCGGGAAGCAGAAACTTAAATGTCTAATTAAATAATTTTCTGTTTGCTTTCTTCATGTCTATTAGGGCTTTTTTAGGATCACTGCTAAGGACAACGTTTAAAGAGAAGTGTCTGGCTGTAAACATCTGATTATGTTGAGGAGGTCACATAAATGTATTTATCACATAAATGGGGAAATAATGTATTATTCTTGATTATTGTCTTAAAGTTTTGAGTGTTAATTGTGATGTAGGGTGCTAAGCTGGTTTCCAAGTTATATTCTTCACAAACTGTGTTGTCAATGAGTAAAAATACTGGAAGAAAAGGCATGAATTGCTACTGTCTAACCACAACAGTCTAGGCGGGCTGCCATAAGAGTATTGAAGATCTGTTTCAAAAATTAATCTCAGCTACAAATTTATTAGTTTAGCCAGGTCCTCTAGTTGGCAGAATGTCTACCTTAAATTTGCTTTGATACACACTGTTTGGGCTATTAGCTAAATACATCATTAGGTAGTCTAGGAATTGCTTGTCCATAAGCTAATAAGTTCACTGTCAACTTGTTAATTAGACTAATTTTATTTGGTATTTTCTTAGAAATAGCTTAACCTTTACATGACTTTATAATTTTATATCATTACAATTACAGATATAACATTGTTTACAATGGTAGTGCATCCAAGTCTCAGAAAACGCTGTAAATGTCTTGCAGGCAGAGTACAAAAAAGGTCTTTTTTTTTCTGCAGCTTCAGTGAGATTGAGCATTTTTTTCTCATGGGCATAGAAAAATCATCTTATGTGTTTCTTGTGTGTAGGTCCAGAAAAATGCTGTGACTTTGTTGTGAGTCTCCTCTGGCTGGTTTTGCAAGGCTGCTGATGTGGTTTTGTCAGGGGACTGACCTGTAGGTGTCCTCTTGAACAGTGCTGGGTGCTCCCTGGTGACCTGTGTACATTTCAGGCAGCTTAATGTGCGCACACCCCAGAGCTAAGTACTGTTCTGATATAGAAGTACACCTGGCAAAATCGAAAATCATAAACATTTTCAGCCTCTGTAGCTGATATTCTCACTGAAACCTGTCCCTCTTTACAAGCCAATATCTATAACTTTCCATGGATGGTCTTTCTGTACTGGACTAACCAATGTACATACTAGATCACACTGGTTTGCCATCACAATTTCTTTAATTCCCTGATTCCTACTGCTTTTTCAGAAGTTTCCAGGCATGTCTGTAAGCAGTCAGAGGCTAAAAGACTGGAGAGACCAGGTTAACCAGGACAAAGCCAATTTCTTCTTTTTTTCCCAGCTGTTCATGTCTTGGCATGGAGAGAGCTGTTGTGGTCTGTCATCTCTTCTTCCCTGCACCATCCATCTACTGCTTCCTTGAATAGGTTATTACAAAAGTGATGGAAGATTTTCCCACAAGGAAGTTATCCCTGAAGGACAGCTGAACAGTCAGTGCTTATGGGGAATGCTAGGAGAGCTCTTGGACTGAGACTTGAGCGACCACCAAGGTGTAACTGTAGACACAGAGTTCAAAATGCCCTTATGTGGATACATTCAAAAGTCACTTAGTAGACCTAGACCACAGATACTCATGCACCTTGTGATTTCTTGGCCTTCCTGAAGGTCTTATATCCCCCCAGGTGTTTGCTACAGTGCTGCTGTGTGGTAGCACTGGCAGATGTGGAGGACAGACATGTTCATGGTTTGGCTGTGGACAGATAAGGACAGAGCCAGGATCACTGCAACCTCGTCCCTGACTCCTGGTCACCAGGAGTGCCCAACCTCCTCAAAGCAACCACCCACCAACACCTGCCAGCAGATTTGTTGAGGTGAGCCCTCCCACTCTACCACCACCCAAATGGAAAGGGCAAAGCCGCTTGGATTTCTCTGTAGCCTTGTTGCCTCTGATAGTGCCACTCTGTCTGTATCTGTCCGTCTCTACCAGGAGGAAATATTATCCTTAATAAAACCACAGAAACTTATAGGGCCGTTGAGCAAACCTACGGCATTCCTTGTACAGATGCAGACTCCTCTCTGAAACCCCATCAGAGATTTTCTGTTCCAGTCATCTGCCTCACTGTTTCCATTCAACAGCTGCTGTGCTCTTATTCAGCAGGAAAAATCAGGCACATTTAAAAGAAAACAAAAAACAGAACACAATGCAAACAAAGTAAATTAAAGAAAATGTTTTGAAGCATTTCATTACTCACAAGATGTTGTGAGATGGCCTGGTGTTTAAAATTGCAATATTATTTCTGGCAACTGGTCTCATACAATCCTTTTGTTGATTTTTCCAGCCTCTCAAGAAACTGGAATGAAAATATTTTACTGTTATTACTGTTCCTGGGAACAACTTGTCAACATGGACCCAGGTTAATGCAGAAAACTCAAAATATGTGATATGTGGCTTTGTATTTTTCCTTCATCAAAGAGATTATATGGGGTGAAGGTCTGTTCACATGAAGGCAGTGAGAGATACTGATGCTGTACTTAGCAAAACAAGAGAGGCCCTTGCATAAATATGTGTGCATATATGCAAATATCTTTTTGCAAATGACAATACAATAGTGAAAATGTTATACTAAGGTAGCTGGCTCATGTGAAAGCTGAGTGGATGCTGTAGGGATGCAAATAATGTGGGAACAAGTACATATACATCACAGCTCTGTAGTGATGGGGGAATCAATGAAGCCTGATTTTCTATGGATTTGTGTCCTGAGGTTACAACCCTATCTGGATTTTCTAATGTCTCATACGAGGTGCTGCACTTTTTACCTCAGTGAAGCATTAACCACAGCACTTAACTGGTTGTCTACCTTCGGAATACTTTTAGGATATAAGAGGGTTTTTTTTTGGATTTCTGTACTTCTCTCAAATGTGCTCAATATGGGCCTAAGCATTCAAAGATTCATAGAGGGCTGTCAGATGTACAGAGGCTGTGTCTTAAACCCAGTTTCTGCAAAATCAGGCTAAGCATCCTCACACTTACAGTTATGGAAAAGAAAGAAAGAAACAAACAAAAATAAACAAAATAGAAAATATGCTTTTAAACATAAATATGGAATTTAACAGCTCAGGAAGAAAAGATAAATATGCAGATTAACCATCAATCACACAGGAGAGATCTTCCACTGACTTTCAGTGAGAATTTGGCTCCTAACTGCAATCTGTGTCTTTCAAAATTTCCTACACCATCTCTGCAGTAAATGTATGTGAAACTTCTCACATTGGACATTAAAAAATAAATAAATATCATGCATATGCTCAGGTGCCTGGGGGTAAATGAACCTGAATTTTGGTGGCAGCTGTCAGAAAAACTCCCAGCTTCCATGGGTCCATTTATAAGTGGTGTGTATTTTTTTTTTTTTCTTTTAATTTAAATTAAAAGGTACTGATTTGTCATTTTGAGGTTTGTGTTTTGTTAAATAAAAAAAGAATAAACATTGAACAAACTCCTTTGAGAATCTTATTGGCTTTGGAGTTTAATTTTGTCCTGTAAGAGAAAGAGCAATAGCTCAATGACAACATTGTTTTGACAGAAAAGGCCAGACATGAGAGCTATAAGAGTTTTAATTTCCCCAAGGGGTCATAAGGTCCCCTGCTTCCAAGTATGTTAAAAGACAAATCAAACTGAAGAGTCGAGTCAGGTTCATTAACTCTGACAATCACAATTACCAATGCAAACTCATTGCTCTTTTTATTCATATTAAAACAAAAGTTCGCTGTGTACCAAACAATGCTCTGGGCTGTATTTACATTAGCAATGCCCCTGTCACCATGGTCCGGAGATTCTTAAAAAGAATGAAATGAATAAAGTAAATGCAAGAAGATATCCCTTTAGGATTGCCAACACCCTGCACCCCAGCCACTCATTCCTGTGGACAGAGCAGTAACTCGTTCCAACCACAGCAGGAACAAATCTCATGGCTCAGGATGCTCTGGAGCTCTCTCATTTTTGAGTGTTGAAGGGCTGCTAGTGGGGAGTATGGCCCAATTCCCTGAGTGATGACTGGCAGGACACAGGCTGAGCTGAAGGTGCCCTGGGTTTTGAAGCCTGAACAATGTGCTGGGGGCAGAGCGGAGGCAGCTGGCGGTGCAGAGTTGGAGAGGGTCGGGAGGTGTGGTGAAGATCTTCACAGGCCATCAAGAGAAATCTGGGGGTTGTATAAATGCCTTTCCAGCTCTGAGTCATACAAATCATGAAACTACTTGAAAAGTTTCACCTACTCATATGTTTCCTTTATCTTTCACCTCTTCCCTTTTTTTTTTTTTTTTTTTTTTTTTTTATGGTTATTCTCTTGTTCTGTTGTCTTTCAAGTCACATCCTGTGCTGATCTCCTGCTTCCTCATCCCCCATTCCCATTTTGGTATCTTTCCATTGCTGAACTTACGTTATGATTTGTAGGCCTTTCACATCTCTGAAATGCAGCAAGCAGTGGTTCTGAGCTGAATTCACCAAATTTGCTCTATGTGATAACAGGATACTAAACCAAGTAGATATTTGCTTTCCAAAAACAAAAACAAAAAAGCACTTTAGAAACTAAATCAAAGACTTCCAAACAAAATGTATACATGACCCACACACATGCCCTTGATGCATATGGTTCTGATAATCAATTGTTGCTATTTATATCCACAGTAAGTTTGCAATACAACCAACATTTAAAACACCACTGAGATCCCACTGATCAGGTGAAAGGGAGCTAACTACTCAAAAGCCTGCAGCAAATTATTCAGAGAGGATTCCTAGCAGCCCTCAGTGATGAACAGCTTGGTTTTGAAGTCGGATGAACCAATGAAGACTTTCCAAAGCAGAAGAGCGTGTTTCAGTGAGAGGTGCCCAGTCTCCCACAGTGCATGCACTGCAATGCCGTGCTTGGCTGCCCACCTGCCCACTTGTGTGGTGGATGGAGAGGTGCACACATGCCTCAGAGGTGCACGTACATGGGTACTACAGCTCACTTGCTCTCCGAAGAGATGGGAAGAAGAAAATGGACTCATTCTCTGCAATGGTAGAAAAGCATTGCCCCCCTCCAGCAGGAGCGACCTCCTGGGGAAGAGGAAGTGATGCTTGGCTGGTTGTACAGAGGGTGTTGTTGCTTTGGAAAAATTTGCTTTCTTTTGAATGGCTCCTGCCAGGTCAGGGAGAGCAAATATTCAGAAGACACTGCTGCAGGCAGCTGGCTCAGGATTGCTGTCTGTTGTGTATGTTGTGTGGCTCCCTCGCATCCGGCTCCTGTGCCCCGATACTCCCCAGCTCCGTTCCTGCACTGTCTGCACGGCTGTAGGCAAAACCAAAGTGGCACCTACTGCTTGTTGTGATGGGGTCAGGAACTCACTACACTTAAAGTCCAAAATAAGTGTTTATTATGCCTCATTACAACTTGATTATACATTATTCTTTTTGTTATTATCCACTCAAAAAAAATGATACTAAACACACATAGGCATGAAACGACTTGTATTGTTTTCACTGCATTTCTTTTGATTGTGCTAGACCATGAAAGAAAAACAAACAACCAAAAAAAGCAGACACTCCCAGGCCCCACATCTGTTAGGCTTCAGTAGATTTGCTTAGGTCTCCAGAGTCCATCCTGTATTGGTTTAAACATACATGTTCCTAAATTTATATGAAGTCTCTTGCAAGTGAGAGAACAAAACCCTATTCAGGCTCTACTTTGGAAGGTATATCCAAATCTAGACTTCTGCAGAGCTCGTCTCTGGATTTTGGTTTATATCAGACCAAATTAAGTGTTTAAACTTTCTGGAGAACTGGAATTTACCGGGTGCCTGCAGATGGAACTGAAATCCCTTTTGTGTTACTGCTGATGCCTGCAAGGGGCAGGAAATCCGTAGTCAGGCCTGGGCCAAGCCCACTGAGGATACAGACCAGTTCCCCCAGTGCCCTGCTCTGGATGCAGGGAAAGTTCACTGAAATCAAGGTTCTTTGAACACAATATTTTGGATACAACATACTGTCTTTTTTTTTTTTTTTTTTTAATGAAAATGGTTTGTCAAATACTTCGTGACCAGATCTAGTTTTGATCTCCCCTCCCCCTTTCCTGTAAGGAAAAAGAACAGGTATCAGGCTCATTCTGCAAGCTAAATCTTCTATGACATAAGAAAAAAAGTGATGTAAGGTTTAATTTTAGACAATTCTTATCGTGATCTTCCAAAAAAATGGAATAATCCAAACTAGAAATAGAAAGACCTAACTACTATCTAGTCCACTTTCATTACCATTATTAGTCCAAATTATGTTACCCAGTAGATTATTTTTTTAAAATGTGCTGCAGAGCATATGTATTTCTATTCAGATGCTGTAGTCAATGTACATTTACCTTGCTTGGTTTTAAAACAAGTAAAACAACAAATTCTGAGCATTGGCATAATTTATCCTTTCCTTGCATAAACAAATTACTTCTGGTTATACCTCAGTCTGTCACATTAAGTCACACTTCACTGAGTTGTCTTATTGCTGTTTGCATTATAGCGGTGCCTAAAGACTTGGACAAAGACCGTGGGCCTTTTGTGAAGCCTACACGCGAAGGATGCATTATTCTTTTGGGTGCAGATACACCTCTCCTTGTAATTACATCCTGAGCTGTGACAAAGTGGCTGCCAGGCAACACAGCTGTCAAAAACACATTGCAGGGCAGTTGGAGAGCACAAGTCAGATGAAATAATAGAAGTGTATGGGACATGAGCAGTTGCATAGAACAGCCAGTGCTCTTCACGTTCCTCCTATTTGATTACACAGCACAGCCTTGGCTATGTGTTTATGGCATAATCCCACTTGCCCTTTCAAAAGGGCTGGAGCTGATATTGCAAATTGGGGCTCACAAATCTCCCTGGTGTTTTGGGGTAGAGGAATGTACAGGGCACTTGACCCAAGTTAGGATTGTCACTGCAGAGTGCATTTCTGCCCCTTTTCTGTCTTTTGTGTCAGCTATAGGTCTTGTGTGATGGGCCGCATCAGCCAGCTAAAATAGCTGAACATTTTTTACAGTTACCTTTCAGGTGGATTGGTTCTGATTTGGCTCATGTCATGGACAGCGACTGTTGGTACTAGCAGGAAGGAGGTGGCAGCAGAATGTGGCTGGACAAAACCACCCCTTTTCAGGAGTACGCGGCTCAGCCTGCTTTGCACTGCTCATGAAGTCACATGCAGAGGATGCAGATGAGCTGATTTAATGATGGATGGCTGCAGAAAGGAGTAATTCTGCTTTCCCTTGCTTCCAGGTTGCTGCCTGCCCTGATCCTGCAGCTGTGTGGTCACAAGGTGGATCAATTCAGCTCTCTGGCCAATGGAAAACTCATTATTCCCTGAAGCGTAATTTTTCCACCAGACTGACCAGCTGACTGGAGTCAGACGGGTACCAGATCCCGTGTAAGGGTTGTGAGGGGAGTACCTGTCCAGTGGCTGCAGGCAAGATCACCTTTTCACAGCAACCTGCCGTCAACCCAATGCCACACTGGTGCTGGAAGCGGCTGTTATGCACCTCTGCACCCTGACATGGGCTGTGCACATCTGCACATCTTCTACTACTTCTGTGATCCCAGCTGAGTTGGTTTAAGAAGCACAAGTGAGAAAAAAACTATTTTATTTTTTGTAAGGTTAGTTTTCTGGTTAAGACAGCTCCTTGTTGGGCTGGCTGAGTGGTGGAGCTGGTCCCTGAGAGATCTGGACCTCACAGGTGGGACAGGGGGACAGCTTTTTGCAATGTCTCCATGAGAGTGGCTTGACTATAATGCCATTTATTGAGACTTTTAGGCACAGGTGAATTCAACCTGGAAGAGCAGGTCAGCGTTTTTTGTAGCTCGGAGGCAGAAGATGTGTGCAAGCGGAGCCCCACCTTACACCGAGTGCTCTGAAGGACACAGACAAGAAGAGTCTGGCAGCAAGGGAGCGACACCTGCACCACTGCGAGGGCTCAGGCAGGGGTGAAACACAGCGCCAGTAATTCAAGGCACGGGGTTCCCGACGTGTGCCTCCTCCCTGCACCAGGAGTGAACGGGATCGGCTTCTGGCACCGAAGGCTCCCTCCTCAGCTCTTCCAGGGATTACCTGAAGGACTGCAAGCCAGCCGCCCCCCGGGACAGAGCAGAGGCGAAGGGACGGCCACCTCGGGTCCCCCGGCAGGACGTGAGGGCACCCCCCGGCCCCTCGCTGCCCACCTCCGACCCCAGCCGGTCCCCAGCCGGCGCCGGACCTGAGCGCAAAGGAGTTAACAGGACTTTCTGCCTCTTCCCGCCCGCTCCTCCTCCTCCTCCTCCCCATTACCTGCACTTTATCACCGCCGGAGCCGCGGCGCGGGGCGGGGGAGGTGAAGGTGGAGGGGAGCCGGCGGCTCCCCCAGCTCCTGCCGGGGCTTTGCCGCCCGGCCGGCGGGGCCGAGGCGTGCGGGGGCCGCGGGGCTCCGCGCTCGGCTCCGCTCCGCTCCGCTCGGTGGGCGGGGGGCAGGCGGAGCGGGGCTGCGCGCCGTGAGCCCGGCCGGGATGCGGCATGGCTGGGGGCTCCGTGAGGATGCCGCCGCCTCCGCCGTGTGAGGCTGCGGAGCCGGCCCGCGGCTGGAGGAGCCCCGGCGGGGGAGCCCCCGACCCGTCGCCGCCGCCGCCGCCCGTGCAGCTGCGGCAGAAGCTGCGGGAGCTGCCGGCGCTGCTGCGGAGCGGGCTGACGCTGCGCAGGAAGAGCGCGGCCGCCGCCGGCCACCGGGTGAGCGGCCGAGGGAGGATGGAGGGAGGGATGCAGGGAGAGAGGGAGGGATGCAGGGAGCCCGCGGGGTGCGCCCCCGCCGCGGCCTGCCCACCGGGGCCGGCCCGTGGGGCCCGGGGCGGTGCCGTGCCCGTGGGGCCCCGGCGGAGACGTGGGGATGCGGCGGGGGAGCCCCGCGGGGTATGCGGGGGGTCCCCGGGCGGCGGTGGCGGCCCCCTGCCGATAAACCAAATAGCGCCCGGCGCTGCCCCCCGCCGTCGTGCTCGTCCCTCCTTCCCCTCCCGGCCTGGCAGGACTCGCGTGGGCCGGGCACGTGTGGGAGCCTCGGGGCCGAGGTCGTGGCCTCGAGCGCTCGAAGCTCGGGTGGGTTCTGGGCCCTCGCTGGCTGTGAGTGGGGTCGTGGGGTTGGGGATCCTAGGTGTGGGCTCCCTCGGTTTGGGGAAGGTTGATGGAGCGGTTTTACCAGGCTGTAAAACCTCCCCGCTTGTGCTTGGAGATGTACTGGGTGGGACTGGCGTCAAGTCACCGCAAAACTTACACAAACCTGGCCTCAACCCCACTGTCTGGTAGCCAAACTGAAGGGGTTGGTGTCATCCCCACAGCCTTGGCTTTATCTGTGTGGGGAACCAGGTGAGATGCCGTGGGGCTGTGGTGCACCGACAGCCACCTGTGTAGGCAGTGGGGAGAAGCATTTACGATGTGTGTCTGCGCCCGAATCAACATTGCAGCACTCTGCCCGTGTAAATAAACGCTTTCTCTGCACGGGGAAGTTGTTGTGAAATCGAGTAGGGTGTGAATTCAAAATGAAACTTGCTATGTGACTGCTTTGTTGTAAGAAGATATATGTGTAGGGAAGATAAATGGGATTAAGATAGTACGTATATTTACAGGAAAAGAGCTATTTCTGAACAATGTTTTGTTTCAGAGCCTTCTTCTAGAGTAAGTTTCTTTCTGAGGTGAGTTTAACCCACAGAATAAAGACTAGTCTGTATGGAGATGACTGATGATTTTTATTGTTCGGGTTAAATTGTAATCCACTTGGCAAGTGTCCATCCAAACACAGGGCTAAGGGGATTCAGTGAGTGTTAAATGGCCAAGTCCTTTCTGCCCTAACAGGAAGTTTACTACAGGTGTCCATCTTCCAGGGAAGATGAGACCTTTTCTGAATTCTGCATTGAGCTTAATTTATTCAAAAGCACCCCAGGAGAGCAGTGGAGTGAGCCCCCCTGTGAGGAGGAAAGAAGCGGTGCCCAGCAGCTGCTGGTCCCTGTGCTCGTTTGGAGCAGGTCTGAAACACTGTTTCAGCACAAGGGATTTGTGCCTTTTCAGGGAGATGCCGTGCAGAGCAGGCCCAGGCTGATCATCGTGGTTACTCTTCACTGCTACCGAAAGCATTCGATAAGTGATCACTGTGAGCATTTGCTCTGTAAATATTTGGAATTGGGTGAGCTAACACCTTGATGAGAAGCCTGCATGGCTCCTGGCTTGTGCAGTTCTTCAGTCATCCTTGATGAAGCCTTGGTCCCGTCTTGCTTCCTAACAGGTGAGGGTCAGCCCATCTGTGCTGATGTGCCCTGTTACAGGCTGCCAAATTTACTAGTGGTACCATCCGTGGCTTTGTTTCGCCCGGAGGTTCACCTTGCAAAGTTTTTCTTCACCTGTCTATCCTGACAGGAGGATAGCTGGAGAGAGTGTGGAGAGTTTGTGAGCTTGGCTGGAGTCATTCCAGGAGATCTTGGATCAGTTGGCAATGCTGCATGGAAATCCTGCATGGCTCCAGCAGGACCTTCTGGCTGGTGGCTTAGTGCCATGTGGAGGACATGACTGCTGTGCTCTGCCAGCTCTGGGCTTGCAGGGATTCTCCTGCCTCTCCTCAGGACTCAGCTGGAATTATTCAGTGATGCAGGTCTCTAGTGGGGTGTCATGGGATGCAGGCAGGGCTGACAGCCCAGTAGGGAATGTCAGTGTCACTTGTTCCCTTCTGAAACAGGGTGAATATTTGGGGTGCACGAAGGATCTCTTCCACACATGTGATTCCCCAGGGAGAAGTCTGGCTCCCTTATTAGTGCCCGTGTTGGTTCCTGCCTACTCCATTCTCCACGTGCCCTTTCCCCCCAGAGATGAAATTTTAGGGGGATGGCACTTTCCATATATTTCCACTTCATTTACAGAATAACTTCAACCCTGAAAATGTCAATATTTGGGACTGGGAATAGACATGTTAAATTAGTAAAATAAAGCACTTTTTTTTTTTTTTTTTAATTAGTCTCTTCCTTTTAAACCTGACTCTCAAATTGGAAAAGCCTTAAAATAAGGTTGGAAAAGGGTTGAATAAAACAAATATGAAATAAAGATTTATTAATTCCACCTCAGCAAAGTATTTCAGGTTAATCCAAAGTTCATTTTTGGAGGGTTTTCTTTTGCTTGTTTATGAAATAGCCATTTTTACCCCCCCCCCCAAATTTTTTTTTTTTTAGTCTGATCTTAGTCTCTGGTGACTTTTTCTTTGTGCTTTTTTTTTTTTCTTTTTTTTTTTTTGTTTGCTAAGCCACCAAGCTGAGAGTCTTATTTGTCCAGCTGGATTCATCAGGAATGTTGCTCACTTAGGTGAGCTGTTTTCAAATAAATGCTGACCAGCTGAAATTCTGGTTTGTTTAATTTCCTAGAAAAATATTATGACCCCTGAAGAGGGGGGGGTCTCTCTCTGATGCTGACTTGCTGAGGGACCGCCTGCAGTGCAGTTTGCTTCCTCATCTATAACACACAGATAATCTGCATGCATGCATGCTTGGAGGTTATGGATAATAAAGTATAATGGAAGTGTTAAGGGTGCTATAATTATTTTAAGGATGTACTTCACTGCATGCTGTTAGAATACTTCCTGTGGTGCAGGGGAGGGGGAGAGCACTGAGTAGTATACAAAAAATGGAATAAATTTTGCAAACCAGTATGGGGTGGAATAATATTTTTTAAATCTGTTTAGGCCTCTCAGTCCTTGGTACTAGGCTGTTTGACAACTTGTGACCAGAGATGGGGATAATTGAACAATGTGGAATAAAATAGAGATAAAACAAAGCAGGCATTCTTCTCTCAGTTCAGTGAACCCCAAAACCAAAGTACAGGAGGACATTTTTGCCTTTCTATGTCAGCATGTGTCTGATTTTAATACGCTTGAAGAACTTTGAGGTGGAAAAACACCTTGTAGAAAAGCTGCAGTACCCATCTTGTTTGCACTTTCCCATGTAAATGGGAAATGTGCACCCAGGTAAATGCCAATACTCTGTTGTACCCTAGTCATTTAGATAAAGCTAACCTTGAATCCCTCTGCTGGGGATGCCCAATGCTTTTTTTTTTTAAAGCTCCTGAACTTTGCAGTGGATGTTGGCATTGTCCGTGACTGTGGATGTTCTTAAATTAGGTCTAAGGGCAGGTCTAGCACAGATATCTGAGATGGCATTGGATGTTTGGCTGCAGTCTCACAGTGAGCTTGAGAGAGGGGTGGGTTTTACTCCTCTTCCTCTGCTTGGTGCTTTGTTGTTTCTGCTGGATAAAATAGCAGAAAATCATCCAGTCTTTTGCTGTGTTAGTTTTATTCCTACATACATATATATATATATTTATTTTTATATTTTTTTTTTGGTGGGGTGGGTGGATTCAGCTGGGTTCCTTGCCTAGTAGACATATTGCAACCCACCAGAGCTTGTGCAGAGGCAGAGGAGGGATGTGTTATGTTGGCTCAGTGTGTTCTGTGGAGCTGTTCCCCTCTGCCACATGCTTTCTGAAAATCTTTGGTAAGTAGGAGCCTTCTGTTTTTCTAGTTTGCCTCCTTGAAGCATGTATTGAGTGTACAAGCAGTAAACATGAGTACACAAGTCATGAACTGGCCTTGCTGTCCTTTCTGGCACTCAGAAGTCAGAGGGACAGTTACCTTGCACACATACACAGACACATACACATTTAAAATGACCTCTTCTGCTTTCTAGGTTTACTCTCACACACAACCAAAACAGTGCTGTTATACCTGAGTGTGGATGTTGCTTTTTGTCACAGTAGTGCTGCTGGAAAACCTTCTGTACATTATGGTGCTACTCTGATACGCTGTTTCTCTGATATTGTGAAATTTTCACCATGGGCCATCCTGTGTGACTTGCTTGAAACTGAAGAAACACCATGACTATTTTCTCTTCTGAGATCCTGTAACGACTTTTGTGAGGTTCCCAGAGGTCTTCAGCCAGGCATATGTTCTCAGATGACCTTCACACTAAGAGACCCTAGCTCTGTTCTGAGTGACAGCTTTGCCCTATGTGTATATCAACATGTAAACCGGACGTAAGGCTACAGATTGAAAATGAACTAAGGAGTTAGGATATGAAAGCTAAGAGTTTACAAGAGTTCAGGGGAGACTAGGGAAGCTCATCGAAATTTACTGAACATAAATAATCCTCATCAAGCACAGAAAGTTCCCAAGCTGAAAATAGTTGGAGGGTTGGAGGGTATTAGAGAGATCTGTCATATATTCTGGCACTGGCAGCTGTCGTGCTATTGCAGAGAACTCTTCTTTGGCAGGGAAAAACATCAAATTATATGCAATCTGTTTTAATTAAACGAAGTATCCTAACCCCTCTTAGCCTACATTTTTGTAAACTTTTATTTGTCTCTTGTAAGAAGCTTTCAGTTGGTTACCTCATTCAAGTTATTTTCCTTGAATCAGTTCATGCTGCAATTGGGGAAACCATAATGTTGTAAATGAGGTTTTGCTAGGACATTAGAAATTCCCTGCTGGAAATATTCAGAATTTCCAGTACTTCTTTTCATGGCTACATTGTACTGGTAGTTCATAGTTACCCTTTGATTGAGACAAGCATATAGATCTGACTTGTATTCAGTTAATCTCTCACCAATGACTGACATTTATAGCAGTTCATATTCTTCTTTGATGCTCTTCATCTTGTTATTGACAGTGACCTTGTATCTCAGGCTGCTAAAGTATATCCTTCTAATATTTTGGTCCTGTAAGTCACCTCATCTACCTGTATGCCATCCTGTTTACATTTGTTTCGAGAACGCCTGATGTTTTGTGTGATCAAGACATTTCATTAGCACATTTATCCTTGTTTGACCAGATCTGTTAATGAGAAGAGTAGGAAAAAAATAGGAGAACAATCGTGTTGGTACCTATATTAACATGTGTTATAGATGCTTTACTTTTGGAGTTTTTCCTGCCTTTAAAAGATGTGGTGTTGTGGTGCTGATTGAAATCAGTGCACAGAAATACTGGATTGGCTTAGTGAATCGAAAGTTTTACTGTCACAGCTATTATTGAAGTGGGCTGATTGATATTGGTGACATTTTGCTTTAAAGCCTGCCATAAGAGTTCTACTCAGTAGCTTAATACCCTGATCATTTTGGCAGTTATTATGGGGCTAAAAATAGTTTCAGTAAGTAGTCTTGAAATTTTTCTATTGTAATCAGGCTTATTATGTATTCCTACTAAATGTATTTGATTAAGATAATTGTCTTTCACAGTATCCTTTAGCTTGTCAGGTCTGTGACTGGTGACACATGAAATGTTGAGTAATGAGTAAAATATCTTAGCGACAGTGACCACAGTAGCTGACAGGGAATTTCTGTGTCTCTTGTGTTTATTTGCATAATAATTTGTTTCATAGTCACTGTTCAGTGAATTACTAAATTGAGAATACTTCTTAATTAGCCCATGCGTTATGACATCTGAGAAATTGCGCCTGGCCTTTATTAACTACAGCTGAATGAGACCTAAGGCAAACCCATTCCTCTGCCCTCCAGAGTAACCCAGAAGGCTTTGCAGAACCCAAAGTTATGCTGCCTGTGGCTTCCCTGGTACTGTAGGTGCAGCTGGCAGTGCCAGGGCTGGCATTTCAGACACTTTCTGGCACCCCTGATGGGTGCAGGTGATGCTGCCCACGTGCAGGGAAGAGGTGCCATCGTGTGGCTTTTACTTATGGAAGATGCACAGAAGTTCTGCTGAAGCAGAAAATGCACCAGCTTGCTATAGGGTAGGACCTATGTAGCTTCCTTTCTCTGTTTTGGCCAGATTGTATCCTGGTGACTCCCTTTGATCCATTGTCAGCTGCTATAAAACATGGTCTTATCTTTAACCACTGCTGCAAATTGAGCTCAACCTGAAAGCACCTTGAGTAAATTTTGCCTGTGCTCAGTCTTCAGGTGCTGCTTTTTTCGTGTGTTAGTAATAAAACTTTCAGTCAGGGACTGATGAAAATATGTATTGGTCATGCATGTTTTTGTAATTTTGGTTGAACAAGGATATCCTGAATTTCACTTTCAGCTTTGCTCCTCTTTGTGCAGGATGTGGCCTGCAGATTCTCAGGTGGGATGCTGTATTTTGTGGCTTAGAAATCCATCAGGAGTATCTCTGTGTAAAATAAAATCAGCTCAATTGAAATTAAAAGGAACGTGTTCAAGTATTTGGAAAATTTCTGCTAGTGTTACATCTTGAGGAGAGGAAGGCTTGATTTATAAGTGAGCTGACTGTCCTCTTATATATTTAAACAGAACTAAACAAAATTCACTTTATGGAACAGTATACTTTAATTTTCTTGGTTGCAAAGCTGCATTATTGGATAATCCACACTAGATTTCTTAGACAAAGGGGATGAGTGAACAAGCACAGTGCTGTGCAATTATGACAACCTGTGTTAAGGTTTGTATTCACCTGTTGTTACTTGTGTTCCCCCAGTGATTTGAATGCCTTTCTGTACTGGGAGAAAATAACAAAACAAGCTGTGCATTTTTATGCTAATGAAAATGCCGAAAATAGGAGGCAATGGCTTTTTAAAAAGGGTAAAAACAGAAAAATAAAATATTCCATCTTTTCAACATAACTCATGGAAAGCCATTGCAATAAAACAGATGTGTTATCCTTAATATTAAAAAAAAAAGTAATATTTCACATATTGGAAAGGAAGCTTATCCATATTTATGTAAACTACTATGGGCCTTATACAAAAGATTCCATATCTTTAAGATGGTTTATGTTTTCCTCTTGTGCTTATTACAAGTTTCTTTGAGAGAACTGGATTTAAAGGTGTCTGTCAAGATGTGGAGTACCTACTGCTGCAGAGTTACTGCACCGGTAGGCCCAGGCAGTGGACAGAAGTTGCCTACATGGTTATATCTGAAGTGTTCCTGTCCATCGATGGTTCCTGACCTTTCCTCAGGCAGTCACCATATTTTGAGCATATGCAGTCACCATATGAAATGATGGGTTTCAGAACATGGACTTATGTTCTGACTCTGCTCAACTCCTCAAGATCCTCAATGGATTCTCTCCATGTTTCTGTGTTGGATCCCCAGGCCAACAGATGCTGTAGTCACTCATGGATGGGAGACATCTTTTCTAAGTATTGGTTGGGGCTCAGGATGGTGCTGTAGTACAGGAAATAAAATAGGGTACCCTCTAACAGTGGGCAGTGTGAGGCTGCCCTGTTTTCGGTAGACCTAGGGTTGTCTTAGGCAGGTTGCCCATGGCCTTGCTCTGTTGAAGACAGCTGATTGCAATTCTTCATGCACAAAACCTAAAACCTCTTTTTCCTTAAGTCTTGCAGATCTCTTAGGATCCATACACATGGATAGATTTCAGTGGAGTGTTTTATGTTAGTTTTTAGTATTTGTTGCATAAATGTTATCTATGTGCCACCTTTTGATTTAAATATTTTTAATTGTATCTGTGCTTTTGGCAAGAGTTTAAGGATAAAAATGAAGTCACTGAGGCTCTAAAATTAAAAGCCATGGCGGTAGGATCTGAATATTATCCTTTCAATTTTTCAGGTGTAAAAGACAGTGCCTATTCATTATTGTCATGATGTCCTTTATCTTGGTTAACTTATGGTTTGACTTGGGTTAGTCTGACTTTGTAAAATGATCTACTTATGGCTGTTGCGTTAATCCATGGTCAATTATTAGTATCTAAATCTATAGTATACTTTTTATTTTGATGAATTCCTTTTTTTAAGAGAGATTTTCCTAGAGAGAACACAGCAGGCTAACTGATTAAAAGTCAATATATTTTTTTATATTTTCTTTTTTGCACTATTCTGCTGATTTAGGAGAAAATCTGTCAGTGTGTATAAATATACACAAGTAGAGATACATTCATAGTATCAGTAATGATTTTTTTGAGTTCAGTTTCTAGAACTGAATTAACCCAATAAATCTTAAAGTACAGAACAATTTCTAGTTTGCCCTTTTAATTGGTTGGCTATGAGGAATACAACTTTCTTTTTCTCCCCTTAATTTGGCTTCTGACTTGAACTCTTCACACTCACCATGTATCATCAGATGAAAACAGCTGATTTTTTTGAGCACAAATGTCTGTAATAATTTTATTTTCCAAATAAGTTTATTAGTATTTACTATAATGCTGGTAACTTATACATCTATAACTTAACTTCATGATTGATTATGCATATTTTTTAACAAATCAGAATGGAGTTGTCAAAGTGTGAAAATACTTGGAATGCTACCAAAAAAGTCACGACAACATACCAAGAATAAAATGCCACAGCTTGTGTTGTGCAGTTTAGATACTCTTTCAGTAAACTGAACATTAAGTACTCCATCCTCCTTGGATTTCTATTCACTTTGCTTCTGAAAAGAAATTAGATGTACAGTCTGTTTCTCCATGGATTGTATTATCTAAGCAGGTAGATGCTGGAAAGATGACATCAGGTATTTGGAGAGGAAGAGAGAGGCTGTCCTGTTCTGAGAGTGCTCTTTGGCTTCATTTGATCAAAGAGGGCTGCCTTTCTGTCCTTGCTTCCTGAACCTCCAACTTACATGACTGCCTTACATGACTGTGAAACAGATGGGCTGGGAGAAGTAAGGAAAGAAATAGTTCAGAGGCCAGAAGCTTCATCAATGCTTCATTATGGAGTGCATTTTATTTGCGTGTGCTTCATCTGCTGGTAGCTTCTCCCACTGCTGTTTTTTCTGAGCATTTCTGCAGATTGCTTGTTAGCATTGTTACTGGGACTGTGGAACAAGCAGCACCAAGGAAAGGGCAGTGGCTGTTTGCAAAGATATTACTGTATGTATGGCAAACCATACCCCTGCAGTAGATAGTATATGGTCCACAGGTCAGTGATGAAGAGCAGCCAACCAGTGGAAGTACTGCATTTCTTTGAATTAAAAACAAACAGAAAATTGAGGTCCAGACCACTTTTGAGCATCAAGAGTTTTTGATGTTGCTTTGTTGGGGGAGCGGGAAGCAGAGCAGGTGTTTATGTTTTACTTGCTTATTTTTTAAGAAGTTAAGCATTTAATTGTGTTTTTTCCATCCAAGTTCGGCTTAGATAGTTACTCAGTGATCCTAAAACACTTTATGATTTCAGCTGAATGTGGTAATCATTTACTGTCATAGACTGCTACTGCACACTGTTAAGCAAATGGTCTATTCATCCCATAGGTGAATGCACTTTGGTGATGCATAAATTGATTTTTTTAAATATGGAAAGAAGGGGAGAAAAAACAATACGTATGCATGGTTGGTTCTGAAAGTTACAGAATAGCTTTTTGTTTACTGGCTGGCTGAAGGAGTGAGCTGGAAGAATCCATCAGATCTGATGGGGATCCCAGCTCTTGCGCATCCCAGTACTTTGTTGCAGTGTCATTTCTGCATCGCCTGAAGCCACTTGGCAGAGAAAGCAAATCTGGGGTGTGTGGGCTGCCAGGCTGTTGCTGAATCTGTGTTAAGGGATGAACTGAAGCTTGCAGAGTTTGTGAAGATAGGCCAAGCTCATGGGAGATGCAAGTCCTAAATGAACAAAAACAGAATCCAGCAGTTAGCTGCCAAAGAGGAAAGGTGAGAGCATCTGTATCCCATGCTTCCGAATGTTTTGGCTTAACTGGTAAACTGTAACACTTGTCCATGCCAGTGCTGAATTGCGCTCACTGTAATCATGACACAGGAATTCTGTAAAGTAGTCTTCCTCAGCAATTTGTTGGAAGAAATCACTTAAAAATATAATAATCCTGCTGATATAAACACATTGAAAACTTAACCAGAATTTGACTTCTGTTCACAAAGAAAGGCTCCATCTCTGGACATGATAATGCCAAGATACTTTAAAAACTTATCCTATACATGCCTTCATAAAACTGTAACCTGTTCTCTTGAAAAGTATTTACAAGTGATGAAAACACCTGTTCTCTTTATAACTCAGTACCCATGTGTATGAAAGAGATTGATAGAACTGGTCAGCCTGTTAGTGTAGTCATTCATAAATGTTGTCTCTGTAATTGTCTTTGATGGCAATTGCTGGAACAAAATACATAAAATGCAAAAATAATAATGGCAGTTAAATGAGTACATCTATTTATATTTTTTATTGTGTTCAAGAATATGAAGAAGAACATTCAACAGATATTTAATTTCTAGTTTTATCTCATTAAACAGACAGTCCCAAAACAAATGAGTTTCAGATTAGTTTTACCAAAGCTATTTATCTAATTATGGCTTTCACTGCACTTCAATGAATGGCTGCAAATCAATAGGTCTGTTAGGTTGCCAGGACATGCATTAGGACTGGTGAGTCTCCGAGCTGAACAGCTGGAGTGATGTCTCTTGTTTTGTTTATTTCCATTGAGATGTCTGTTCTCCGTTCAAACAATGTATGCATTAACTGAGAATTTATCTGAAATCCTGCTTAAAAAGTCTCAGTTATTTGCATTTCAATGTGGTAATAAATATTTACATAATACTGGTAGTAGTTTTATTTAAATAAAATATGATTATTTCAAAGGAAACTAGTGTAGATACGAAACATAGTAGTGGGTCAAGATAATGGCTCATCTGGTTGAACATCCACAAATTTTAAAGTTATTCTAACAGGTAACAGTAGCCATGGATAAAAGTTTTCTCTATCATATCATGTGAGTATTTTGGACAAATGTTATATAGTCTGCCTGATACGTTGTCTTTTTCTGGACTCAAATAGCTGGAGATACCTTATATTCTGATGGTGGCTGTTACTGTGAACTGCTGTAGCTACAGCTGTTCACGTTACTCCTAGAAATCCAGCTTTTTAATGAATCTGTTGGTATTTTGGCTCCAGGCTCATCTTGAAACTCATGGTTTCAGAGTTTGAGTGAAGTGTTTGGTGATAGTGACATTACAGGGGAAGGAAAATTAACTTTTGTTTTCTTGTGTTAATGAAAATGTTTATTTTTGATTGGACTTGAATAGCCCACCTTTAATTTCAGTGACCATTTTGTTCATTTCTGCTGACTTCTGCACAGTTAGTTAAGTATTCTTTTTTACAACTGTCTTTTAAAGATAGCAATCCCAGTCTCTCTAGATGACTATCTGGAAAAAAAAAATCTCCTTTTCAGAGGTGTTTTTGTTACCTTGTTTTGAACTTTCTGGTTTGGCAATGTCCCCTTGAACTTGTGATGGCTTGTGCTGAATATAATCTAGATGAGACCGCACTGCTGATTTATACACATTGTTCAGTTTTCTCCCTCTCTCCATCACATGTGCTTTTCATCCTAAAAATTTGTTATCTTTGTAGAGTTCCTGTTGGCATAGATCATTTCTTCACTGAAATGTCTTCACAGCCATTCAGATTGCTTTCTTTATATTGGTACATTTAATTTAAAACCACAGAAGTTGTCAGCATTTTTTCCTTTCAGTGGGCATTTGCATTTGATCTTGATGAACATAATTTAATGTGGAGTTGTCCACATACCTACCTTGATTAGGTCCAAATGAAGTTGTTTATAGACTTCTGATTGTGAATCTACTAAAATAATATTAGCAAAATTTGCTTGTATTAATACTATGTTTTATTAAACAGCATTCACCCTAGGATGTAACATCGGGATATCTTCGTATTTTCGTGTTTGGAACTGTTGAATCCTGTTCTTGTCCTTCGTTACTTTGCTATTGCTTGATCAATTACAGTATTTTGTCTTTTCAGAATCAACTGCTGTAGCTTCATTAGGGGAATTCTCTGCATTAGTATGAGTCTGTACTCTTGAAGCTGAGGTATAACAATAGGGTATTGCTACATAGATTGGCTCTGAATGTATGAGAAAACCAGCTAATTTCATCAGTCTTGACCTTGTTACAAAGTACTGTGTCAAAGACTCTATTGTTGTTTAAAAATAATAACAAAAGAAGACTTTGTGAATTTTGAAACTCCTATGAAATGATTGCTTGGGAGGTGCTATGCAGACTGCTAACCAACAACTCTGTCAAATAATCACTGAGCAGGGCTCTGCAAGAGTATCTTTTGGCTCTGCTACTATCAGTATTTTTTTTAAAAGCTGCAGTGATGGACTAGAGAATACATGTATGCTTACTAAGAATTAGCTACCTGTCCAGTCAAAGAATGGGTGGGGAGGAGGAGGAAAATAATTTTTTTTTTTTTTTTTATTATTATTATTATTCTGCTTTGGCAACTTTAGGGCAAAACTGTTATTTGGAACAAAACTGTCTAACAGAAACCAGTTACCAAAGACTTCTGAAGAATGCTGCATTACTGACAACTGTTCTCTAAGCTTGCAAATCTCTATTAAAATCAGAGACATAAAACATCTCTATAGTGGACTGTTGCATCTAAGCACAAAAGGTAGCTAACATAGCTACATTGCTATTAAAAGTTGTGCTCTTATTAGACTTAAGGTCTTTGACAACCCATTTGTCAAGGCTGGGGAAAAGGACCTACTTCAGTTTCTTATTAATAACAAAACACATTACAGGAAAATTTGTGGCAGGATGATGGGAGTGGATAAGGAAATATTACATTCTTTTGTTCTGTAAATAAGATTCTTTTCAAAGAAACTATCCAGAGACAATAATAATTACTCTTTATAAACCGGAGTTAAAAATTGTCACATGGCATTTAAGAGGTAACAATAAGGTTAGTAAGTCTTCCCAAACCAAAAACTTGCTTTATTTCTGTATTTGTTATTTACCTTGAGTTAAGGAAGAAAACTGACTTCACCCCTTGTTGTAGCAGTTTCTGGTGTTATCTGACTTTTAGAAACAAAGCTAAATACTGCGGGTCTGTGAGTCATCTTCTGTTCAGCCTGAGCCAGCTAACTCCAGTTTCAGTGTGTATGCTTGTTTCTTTATACCGCGACTTTTTCCCTCGTGAGTCAGTCATTGTTATCTCTTGGCACAAATGGAGAAGTTATAAATGTCAACAAGCATGAGGCATGTGAAAAACATGCAAACAAACCTCCCATGTAATCTCCCAAACCCTGGAGCGTTCCCGTTTCCATTGCTTTGTTGTTGATGAACCCATCTGATCTTTTGATCGTATCCTGGTGGATGGAGCAGGGATGTGAATTCCAAGGCAAAACTTTGCTTGACAGAAGTGATGTCGTTGAGGCCCTGCAGCTAACTTCTGCTGGTGTGTCCGGTGCTTCTAACAGACCAGCAAAACCTGTGGGTTTCAGCATATCAAATCCAAACCCAAGGAACACCAGGAATGTCTTGATCTCTCTTTGGTGAAAGGAAAAGCATCTTGATGAGGTGCTTGCAAGAGGATGATGATCACATTTGTTCTGTACCCAACACTTGCCAAATTCCTGCATCTTTATTTTCAATCCCTGTTCTCGTAATTCCTCGTCTCCACATCAGAAGCATCTGTGTGTGTATCCCAGTACCAAGAAGGTACAGAAACTGTTTATTTTTCTAGTTTCTTTTGACAACTAGGAGGTGACCAAATAGGTATCATACTGGTGGCTTGGGTGAAATTGGTGAAGCCTATGTGGTTAGTGGTACTGAAACAACTGGCTTGAAGTCATCTCCAAAATCTGGTGTGGGAAAGGATGGAGCAGTGAGCAAACTGATTAAAGACAGTGTATCTCAAAATGATGGTTTCTTACAGTAAGTTTGGCAGTTTGCCATCAATCTGCCCTAGCACCAGAGATTAGCTGATGGCTTAGGTGTCTCTGCTACAAAATTGAGGTAGACAGGCTTCTGAGATTGTCACGGTGAAAGGTCTAGAAGAGGTTAAACAGGTGTTACCTACTAACACCAGTAGGTGTTACCTACTTTGGTAGGGCATCAGACTGGCCCAAGCTCATTTGGTGAATTGATTAGGGCAGGCTGTTATGTCACTGACATCTTGGGTTTTGTTAGTGTTTATAGAAACATCTGTAGAGTATGACTCTTAGTTTTGGACAGTTCAATAACGGCAGTGGGGAGTTCTACAGTGTATTAATAATTTGTATCATTTTGCTTTCCTGATTTCAGTCAAACTTCACTAACAAGTTAGCATCTTTTGTGAACATATTGCCTGAAGCAACTTTTAAAGACAGCAGGTCTCCAGCAGCTCCTCTTTCTTTCTCTCCCACCTCCTGCTTTGCGTAGGTCAGAAAACACTTGCTGACTTAAAATGGTATTTATTACTGACTTTTAAATCTGGGTGGGCTGGTAACCAGGATACGGTGGGCAAGGGGAAGGAGGATAACAACATATTGAAGAGATCAGAGTTGCAAGCGTGGGTTATGATGCAAAATATTAAAGAGTAAGAAAATTAATTCTTGTTGACCTTAGACCTGAAAAAATATGGTCAGTCTAACTCTTTAATTTCTAGGGGACAAAGCATCCTTTCAAGGAACTCACCATTCTATGATTCGTCACTTTCTATAGCTACCCAAACGGAGGGTGTCTCTTTTCTCAGGTGACTAGTAGTAGGATGCAAAGAAGTGGTCTCAAGTTGTGCCAGAGAAAGCTTAGATTGGGTATTAGGAAGAATTTCTTCACAGAGAGGGTGGTTAAACATTGGGACAGGCTGTCCAGGGAAGTGGTGGAGTCCCCATCTCTGTATACACTTAAAAAAAAAAGTGTGGGTGTGGCACTAAGGACATGATTTAGTGATGGGACTCAGTATGTCACGTTGATGGTTGGACTTGATGATCTTGAAGGTCTTTTCCAACCTAGATGATTCTATGACTTTGTGACTTAGTCCAGTGAAGCAGAAGAAGGTGGTTCAGGTCAGAGCTCCTGCTTCATGTAGGGTCCCAGAAGAGCCTTGGACAGTTGTGCATGTGGTAGGGCGAAGAGGATGCAGCAGCAAACAGGACAGGGAATACTTGAGCTGCTTCTTAGTCTGATGGTCAGAAATTCCTCAACTGGGTTTTTCCTAGCACTGACCAGGCCCGACTGTCCTCAGGTGGTGGACATGTGACCCTGTAGAAAGGCAGTGATGTATGAGTTCTTTCCTCTAATTGTACTACAGCATCAGCAGACTGTTTTGCTGGCTCCTTGAGGATGTGTTGTTCAGGATATGTTCAGCTACACTTTAGCTGTGAGTAATGCAGAGGCTATTCTACTTTTTTTTTATTTTTATTTATTTTTATTTTTTTTTATGTGATGGTTTACACAATTGATAAGCATGCTTATGTTCACTTAATATTCTTCTGCTTCTCTGTTATATGCTCTAATGAGTACAATTTCCTTAAATATAGTTGTGCTGCTACCACTGATGTTTTTTGTGGAGGAACTGGGATGCTCCTCTGAGGTGTAATTTCAGATTCTGTAAGTGCAGGCTTTGCTTATTTCCTCATGTATATTTTGAAAAGACCTTTAAGAGGTGATCCACAACTTGCAAGGCAAGAGACAAATGCAGAAAAACAATTGAGTAGGAAGGCTACTTACTACAGTTTTCACTGGACTGTGCCAATTCCAGTTAAACACTTACTGTGATCTTCTGATCCCTGCTATACTTTCATATTCTGGACTTCTTTTTTCACATTTATCTCTTCTAATGCTAATTTAGACTGTAGCACCTTTTTTTTTTTTTTTTTTTTTTTTTTTTACATATGCCTTTGAATATGGGAATAAGATTGACTAGGACGTACATAGACATCAGATGGTAGGACTTCTGTTGGGATGCAAAACTAGATAATAATTGCAAATGCAGTTAAAGGTTAATGAATTCAGATCACTTAATCGGATGTAAAAATAGAAAAATCTTCTAATTTTTTTACTCTCAAACTGTTTTTTTACCTCATCAAGGAATGGAACCTTTCTTGTAAATGGGAAAAAGGTGCTTTTCGATGTTTATATGTTTAAAGGGCTCCTAATACACATAAGAAATGAATTAAAGAGAGAGGAACCCTGTGATTTAACTATCAGGTCTTGGTTTTATGCAGGGTTATTTATTTTTTTTTTTTTTTCATTTTTTTTTTTCTTGTTTCTGTTTTGTTTTCCTGAGGGCTGGGAGATTGTCAGGTCTGCTGTGGGACCAGTTGAAAGAAGATATATTTATTTATTTATTCATTTAGAGTTTAGGCTTTGTTAAAATATGTATTTTTATATATAGAGAGAGAGTCTCCAGAAATTGTTTAGTGCTCTACAGTTTAATACTTTCATTTCTGAAGAATTTGAGTGGAACATCAATCTCACATGAGTAGTTTGTCAAATTTTGTGACTTTTTGCTTAAAGTCAGCTTGGATGAACACCTGTGCTGTGAAGCCTGATGAGAGTGCTGGCCTTCTCTGATCTGGCTCATACTGTGTAGAAAATAAATGGTGAATGCAGAGAGCCCTCGTAAGGGTTCTTTGGGGAACCCTTGTGAGGAGTGTATCCCTTATCTTTTCAAATGTCTCCTGCTGGAGCAAGGTCTTCAAGGTGTTGACTCCCTGCTATCAGCTGGAAAATCTCAAGAGGTCCCCAGCCCTTCTGCAGAGAGAATGGACTTCCACAGCACCAAAAGGAAGGACTTTGTCTTTAAGATGTAATTTTGCATTACAGTGAGTAAATTCAGAATAATGTAACATAAATAAATGACATACCCATGTGCTTTAGTAGTTTGAAATGTGTGCAGAAAATGTTATATGAATAAAGAATGAAAATAAAAATATACTTCAGGAGAAAGGCAGGTAATTAAAGTTAAGGGTAAGGAGTGCCATCGGGGAAATCTGCCTCTTTAGGGCAGAAATCTTGCCTAAGTTCAGAGACTTCTTTTTGTCCTTGAACCTGGAACCTGTATTTGTGAAGATGATCCCAATCTAAAAATGTCTGAAATGTTTATGTGACATTATGGGGGTGCTGAGCACATCTTTTACTTTAATAACTTAATAAGCACAAGATATGTCACTTACATGACTTGGATATGATGTTATCATACTTAACTAAAACTTATATCCATTAAGTACTTGGCATTTGAGCTGCTTTTTTCCATGCTCAGAAATTTGCAAGACTCATCTGTGCCTTTCATCTATGCTGTTTTCTGATCAAAGTCTACTGAAAGCTGAATTTACCTAAGCTGCTTTTAGTAGTTCATGTATGTTAAACTGCTATTCATGTTCTAACCCTATCCTTATGGTTATTGCACATTACATTCCAAATTACTCTAGATACTGTATGTTCAGGATTAAATTACAGGTGAACTGCCCTGTTTTTCAAGTCTCTCCTCATCTCAGTGGTAATAAGTCTCTCTTTGGAGATGGAGTGCACTTGAGTTTTCATTTATTCCTGCTTCAACAGGACTGACAAACCAAAGGTTTTCAAGCACAAAAAAATGATGTTATAAAGGTTAGTGTGATAAGGTCAGTGTAATCATGGTGTTCGAGGGTGTTGGTCACAGATGTCTAACAGAGTACAGGCTGTGTAGAGAGCAGGTGAGGAGTTCTTGGATCTACTTTACATAGAAGTTGTGTGATTCAAGGGAACAGTTCTTGTTTTATGTATTTGTTTTCCTTGTGTATTGGATGCTTTTTAAGCTTCTTGTATAGCAAAGCCTTTTTCCTTTGTGAAACTAAAATAGTTGAACTTCAATAGTTTTTTTTTTTTTTTTTTTTTTTTTTTTTTTTTGACAAACAAGTAAATTACAGCTGTTCTTCTGGAAGTGGTTAAGAACTCCCACTATTCAGTCCATAGCAGGTTGGCACCAACTTGTGCCAAGAGCTACTGTCAGTGAAATTAATATTGTTCCCCAGAGGTCATGTAGCAGACTGCTGCCAACACAAACAACACAACTGCAGATTTTCCAACTGTTAAGATTATAATGTGAGCTCCTTTAATCGTAGCTTGTTCACATGGCTTGGAGGCCACTCCTACTCTTTGCAAATCTAAAAAGTAAGAAAAGTGAAAGCTGATAGTTTCATTTGAGCCTTTGACACAGTTGATCTTGACTAGTTTGTCTAAAAGTGCTTTGAAATGCAAAGTGATCATCGCTGGTCCCACAGCAAGTCATTTGCCTTCCCATGTAGAAAGCTGGTACCAGTGAGAGATGCAGGAATAAAGCAGAGGTGCACCGAATGGTCTGGTGTTTTGTCCAATAGGTCAGTCACTGCAAAATCAGAGAATCAGTTTTTATCAGGAGCGAGGAATAAAGAATGTCAACCTTTTGTTTAGGTGCCTCAGCTAGCAAATGTAGAACATGCATCTTGTACCTGAAAGGAATAATTGCAATCTACTTTAAAAAAAAAGTTTGGGAAATTACTTTTTGACCTATGTATCCTGCAGGCAGCGGTAAACACGGGGCTCTCTGAAATAGTGAAGAACAGGGCCATTAAAACATACTTCTATATGCTTGTAATGTAATTCATGGACTATTTATGTGCAGCTCATGGGGAAAAAAAATCACAAATATAGTCATTTTTCAAATAATAAGCTAAACTGATGCAATTTACTGCAAGTTATTTTCATAAATCATAATGAAAGCATGGAATTTTAAATCTGTCTTTTTGTATGTCAAGCATTAAATATGCTGTAGTTATTGAAATCTATAAAATTGTTTCTTTATTTGTAAATTGCTTTTGAATAAATTAAGATTTTAATGGATTTTCTTATTCAATAATATATACTTCGTATTGACATTTTTGCTATTTATTCTGTCAGGATTGTTCACAGTTGGTTTGCTGAATATTTGCTAGTATTTGAAGTTTTATTCCTGTGTCTGTGGACAGGCATTCACTGAAATAGCTGTAGCAACTTTCGATATTTTTGCCCTTCAGCTGTGTTTTACAACTCTTGTGGCAGAGGCGAGCATCCTTGCAGCAGGGTCACCAGGGCAATTCACAAAGATGCCCCTGAGTCTGAAATGAGGAGAATCAGCTACCTAACTCTGCCAACTTCATCAGATACCACCACAGAGGGAGCGTTAGAACTTACATCTGCATGATGGGTCTTGTAAGTGATGGGTGAGATAAATCACCTCTTTAATTGATTGTCTGCTTTAAAATTTTATTATATTTAATCTCTGACAAATGTGAGCTGCTGAAGGCAGAGTTCTGGCACCAGTATTATCTGCAGCAGTGTGGATAGCAGAGGTAGGTCCTTTCACAGTGACCCTCAGCACACTCAGCAGGTGAGACCTGGCACATGGGGTGAGAAATGTTGGTGAAAGGCTATTGTAAAAATGTGTCACTTTCAGAGCCCCTTTTTTAAAATGCTGTGTCTAGGAAAGTGTCCACCTTTGAGAAAACTCTAGCTCTGTTTCCTCTGTAGCTCCTTTTGGATAGTGGAGGGTGGCATTAGAGCCCTCTTTGCACTCCTGTCTTCTGGCTGGACCAACCCAGTTCCCTCACACAACAAGTGCTCTGAAAGTTTTGCTCTTGGTAGTCAATGTGTTCCTGTGCTAAAGTGCCCAAAATTACTCTGTGTCCCAGAGATGATCTCATGACCCACAAATAAAGGGGAATAAGCACTTCCATCCACCTGCAGCTAACTTTTATTCTTGGCAGGGGTACCTTACTCGTTTACATGATCTTTGTCCACTGGGACGAAGGCCTTGGTACCAGACAGGGAATGCAAGAGACAGAAACCCAGTAGTGCAGGACAGGGGAGAGAGTCACAGGGCTGTCATGTAGGAAGCTGCTAAGTTCTACATGGGAAGTTCTACATGATTCTGGTGGCTCACTTTGTAATCTCAGAGAATGTCTTTCTGTAGGTCTCAGCTCTGCAAAACTAACATCTGCCAGCCTCATAGAATGGCTGCCACTTTCTCAGACTTTCCCTGCATCCTCCAAGAACCACCATGAAATTTAATGGGTTTTCTTGTTTTGGCAGGTTAGGCTGATGGCAGGGGAGGCTACAAATAGCAGTTATAATGACTATAAAATGCATCAGCCCTCTCTGACTCTGAAATCCACCCCCCTGAGGAGGCAGGGGCATAGAGGTGACTGTTAGCAAGGCTTTTCTTCCCCCTTTCTTCCTTTTCCCTGAAAATTTATTTGCAGGAACCTCTGTACTATTTGCACATACACAGCAATAGTCTGACTATTGTGAGCATGATGATTATTTTAATTTTCAGTCATTCTAAGTTTTAACCATACTGCTGGGACAACAAATAACAAGGGGAACAAGTGTGACAGTTTAAGGAGTTGATCAATGTATAAACAAACGTTTGTTGGTTTTATGAAGTCAATAACCCAAACAAGTATTTGCATTGATGAAAACATAGATAAGATTTGCATGTCTCAAGAGGTGATGGTACATGAGTTTTAATATAGCTGTTCTGAGAGACATGGCAGCTTTGGGGAGGTAAGGAGCTTGCATATATTGTATGTATTTTTTGGGATATGCAGCTTTCCCTTGTTGTTTTTTATTAGTGTATTAACTGAGTTTCTGAGTACTTACGTTCTGCATGTTGTTAAACCTTTGTCCTTCTCCCCTACCCCTGTTTATTCTATTCTCAAATTTAGGATAAATTCAACATTTTTATTATATGACTTGCATGTAGAGTAGTACACAGAGTGAGAATAAACTAGATAGATGCTTGTGTCTAAATGAGATGTTGTCTGAAGTCATTTGATTGAAAATAAGAGCTGTACTGTAAGTGCTTTCAGAGGATGCACCTCTGTAAAAGTGGGGGCCATACAGTATTTTTGACAAGTGATCTTTATTTTTCTTCCATGATGCCATTTTTCCATACTAATGATGAAATTCTTTACCTTGTTTTTTCCTAAATTTATTTTACTACTGTTTGCTTGTGAGTCAGACTTGCAGAATTTCTTTGCCAAGCTGTTGTGCCATTTTGCCTTTTTTGTTGTTATTTTTTATTTTGAAATGTCATGAGAAAGTATTTCACTGGCAGCACAAGAAATGTGCCATCAGAGGTACTTTGCCTGCATATGTAGAGCTTTTCAATCTACACTTTCCCACTCCTGATCTTTATTTCAATGTTTTGTTAACATCTTCATTCAGATCTCTGTGAAGAGAAATTGGGAACATAGTTTATTTGTAGTGTGAAATATCCAGCGTGCTTTCTTTTGGAGGTTTCAAATAATTTATTATTAAATTATAACACGTGCCACTTTAGAAATATTAATTGTTGTATAATATTTCAATAATAATGAAAAAATACCCACCTGCTCTTTGGTGGTATACTCCAGATTGAAACCAAATCAGATGCTGATGGTCTGGAACATGATGGTAGATTACAAAGAACATCTACTCTGTGTATGAAGTGCTAAGGTTTAAAGAGAAATAAATACAGTGATATTGCTCAATTTTTACTCTACAGCACCTGTTTTGTACTGAAAAAAGGGAGGATGCTGCTTTGTTGTAAAATGCTGACAGCCAGGAAGAGTGAAATGTATTGGGAAGCATTTCAGGGAACATTAATGAATGGTATTACTGAAACTGCAAGCTGGAACAAAAATGCTGCAATAAAGAAGTTAGATTAATGAAGAAACACAAGTAGTCAATTAAAGGTATTATGCATATTTTAACATTATATTAAACATAGAAACAGTAAAACTGATTTTATGCTTTTCATATTTTAAAAAAATGCTCATTGCAAGCATTGCATTAGCATATAAATTAAAAAAAAACACTGTTTTTATAAGAAAGAATATCAAACGTTTAAGCTCTGTTTTTATGTTGTAAACTGTACTTGTAGCATACTCAGTTTACAATAGCTTTATGGAGTTAGAGGTGAGTTTTTTGTTTTACTTAAATGATGTACTCATGTGAATATGCAGGTGGGAGGTTAAGTTCCCCATTACTAGTGCTCTGCTCTGACACCTTTGAATTTTGTTCGTGTTAACAGGGCAGAGAAGTTAAGGGTTTATTAGATGTATTTCATGCCATAGTTCCTTGAACAGTTTTAATTCTGCATAAACAAGTGCTTCCTCTGAGCCCAGCTGTCCCTTCCTGCCTCCCTCTGCATCCCACTGCTTTTGCCTGTGCTCCCTTTTGCCTGTCTTGCTCACAGCAGAGTGAGGTAATCGGGTTTAAAATCAATCATTACTCATTAAGCCAGTTTTAAGCCACTAGTACTTTGGCTTATTTGAGTAAGTGGCTTCACAAACATGAGGGGTAGCCCAAGGCAGAAGGGTGGCAGGGATGGGAAGAGGCAGCCAGAAGTAGAGAAGAGGCACACACGACCTGTTTGTCAGCAGCGTCATTTTGTGAACTGCATCATCACCAGGAGAGTGGTTGTCTCCTTTCTTGTAAGAAACATAAAGTTTGACAAGCCCAGCTATTTCCCTCCAATGGTTCACCACTCCTCTATTTCTCTGGAACTGATTTGATTTCAGTGGCAGCATCCTGCTGCTGTAGTTGAGGCACAGGACAGGTACAGAGGAGGTCCAGGCACTTGTCAATGGCTTCCTGAATCTGGATTTATCCAGGGCTTTCCTCCCATGATACGACTGGGAAAGAGGAAAGAACAACTGACCCATTCTTCTGTATTTTCTTCTGTCACTTTTTATTCCTATTCTTAACTTACTTTGGGTAAAGAAAAGGGCTTTGCAAACAAAATTGGCTATTGTGCAGTAAATTATAGTCCTTGTTAGGATATGGTGGCTTTAAAAGTTTTTGAGTGTGAGTGTCTTGTGCAAGATTTTCTATGCTTCAAATAACCTTTTTTTTTTTTTTTTTTTTTTTTTAGTTAGTTAGTTACATCCCACCATACTTATCTTACTTATCTTGGTGGGAAATATACTGGAAAATGCAGAGATGCTTCTAAACACATTCCTATAATGGCTGTTGTCTCAGAAATAAGTGTGTAAACCTGAAGAGCATTGTTTGTCTATATAAATAATAACCATTTTTTTCCTCAGTTCTTTCATTTTGGGGGAGGCAAGAACGAAGCGTGATTAGTAAACTTCCCTTTTGTGAAATAACTTATTCAGATTCGTGCAAGTTCCTTTTGTACAGAAAACGGGTGAGAAAGCACTCCTCAGTTTCCTTTCACTAATGACCCATTTGGGTGTGTCCAGAGAGCTCTTCGGTCTCACCTGGGAACCCAAAATTGCAAGCTTTGCTGAATACAGATGTTTTATTTGATAGCTTTTTGACCTTCTTCTGATACACGTAAGTATAGGAAGTTTAAGAAGATCAAAGCAATTTCCTTTATAAAGAATTTTATATTTCATCTTTAATATTAATGTGGGAAGTTGTTCCATCAGTTCTTCATTATCCATGGATTCTGATGGTGGCTTTTGAGAAGAGCAGTGGGGAAGATTGTTTGCTATGATATTACTTGGCAGAAAGTCAGGCATATTCTACATTTCCTATGAACGATATCTGCTGAAAGTCAGCTATCTGCAGAACCAACTCTGCTTGCAGTGCCTTAGCAACCACAAGTAAAAATCTGCTGCCACATGGAAACGGATTGGGATTCATGACAATACTCGCTATATGCAGCCACCGTCAAACAGCAGTAACATTTCATCTGTTAAACACAACGCCTATATCTAATTTCTGCTCAGAAACCCTATAGAAGTGAGTGATATCAAATGCAAAAATGTGAAGTTGGCCAAGCAATAACACAAACTGTGCAGTGATTTTTCTTTCCCTTCCCCCCTTCTTGCGTGGAATGACCAAGCACTTGGATTAAATGAGCATTTTATTCTTACAGAAATTGCTGCCTTCTTGTATTGCACGTTGGGGATAGATTGTCAGGAAGGTATAGCCCAGCTTTCTGCCAGGATTCATTTTCATATCAGGGCTGGAATGGAAATTCACTTATTATTTAGGTGCTTGTTTTGAGCAAATCAGTTTTTTAGAAGGGGGGAAAAAAAATACTGACTTTCATCAGTTGAACGTTTACAGTCCTTTCTATTGTTATTAGGATATTATCATTTTCAGGGTTCATAATGAGAGAAAGAAATCTATGTAGGAAAAAAAAATAATTACTTTTTGAATTGTGTGGAGTGGGAGAGAAGCCTGAGGGAAATTAATAAATACCCCTGCTGGATTTTTTTATTTATTTATTTTTTTTCCTGAGCAGCAGTGTTAGATTTGAATGATTATTGGAGAGAGAAAAGCACAAACGTGTGTTTGTTTTTGTAAGTGAATTTGGATTCAGCTTTGTGATCTTTTTATATACACTATCTCTCATGGTTGGAATGTGAGAACTTTCCAGTGTGAATACTTGTGAAAGTGCATTTTAGGCTTGGATGCTTAAATGTTTTTTCAAAATCCATCTGAATGTATAATTTCCTTTGTGGTCACATTAGTCAATTTAGGATTCAGGCTTTGAGCAGTTGCAGAAATCCCCCTTTCAGGGAATAGAAATGATCTCATTACCAGGTAGTCTGTAATACACCACATGTGTTTCCAAATTTGATGGTGTGTGGTGTTTTTTAATTTTTTGTTTTGTTTTGTTTTCAGGCTATTTATATTTAGGGAAATAAGCCCTGATAGAGTACAGCACTGAAGTATTTATTTAATTTTAAGCACACCGAGTAATCCAATTTGGAATGCACAAAATACTATGCTAAATTCTTTAGGGACATAGTGATAAAGTCCTGAAACTACAAACACTCATTTTCTTATATTTATACACAAATGTTATTAGAACTGCTTATCAAGAACTGCTTATCAGTATGAAGATGATCATGGGTATGTTCGCAGATTAAGGCCTGATCAAATAGACAAATATATTTGAATGTTTTAAACCACAAACTATTAAAATTTGACTGTTCACTGCAAACTCTTAATCCAGATTTTGGTAATACAACTAGGTGAAAAGCTAAATATTTGAAAAAATTGAAATGGAAGTTTAAACAATTTGCTGGGGGAACAACACTGATTCTGTCCTTGTTTCTTTGAAGTTTAAAGGTGCTTACAGGTTTAAATCCCCCTGTTCCTTCTTCTAAATATTTAACAATCTTAATTAATAAAAATAAACTTTAAAAAACAATTCCTTAATTAATATAAAAGACACAAAGCTTTATTTTCTTGCTTGCTGCGCAGGAATACCAGAATAGAAGAAAGGCCTTGAATCCTGTATTTGTAATTATTATTTCCCTACAATTTCCAAGGCCTCTTCTGTAGTGTTAGTGTGACTTCTAGTGTAGACAAGTTGCTGGCTGCTACCACTGTACTAAATCCCAGCAGAGGAAAGCACTTGAATTGGAGCGTCAAGCGCTGTTGCTTTGTGTCTTTCTGAGCATGATGGGGATTAAATTGCTAGCAGATGTATGGAGCATCGCTGATGCTACCACGACTGCATTGCTGGCAAAGGCAGAAATATCAGCAGTTGTTGGAACAGCTTGGGCAGGAGGGAAAGCACAAGCAGCTAGTAGACAACATCATCTGAAGTAGGGATGAAGCCAAATCAAAATCCCAGATTTTAAAAACTATGAGAAAATTCAAATGTATCCCCAAAAGGCATGACTGAGAACATGCTCTGTAGTATCCTTATCCTGTGGTTAGAACGCTAACCAGTTTCTAGGAAATAAATAGGGAATTTCTGTCATCGAGCCAGTTCAATACTCTGTCATATAAAGAACTAACACAATATCTCACAGTGCTGCAATGCCTGATCTTTCAAATGAAGACTGAAACATGCTCTCATTAGTACACTTTATCTTGTACGATATGCTATGGGGGAATTTTTCTCCAAACCCTTCAGAAATTGGATTTTGCTCATATATTAAACTATTGTCATCAATAACCTCACATGCTTAACTTTATGTAATTGGAGAGATTCTCAGCTTGTTTGAAAACAATTGTCCAGCTGAAGTTGTATAAATTTAAACCCAGGTATAGGCCATACTTGGTAGCATCAGTCATTTAATTAGGTACTGCTTCTAAAAATCTAGCTGGAATTTTAAAAATCTGCTCTGCTCCCTGTGTTTCTATTGGTTTTAAATATCACAGCAACAACTTTTATAGTGTTTCCCAATTTCAGACCATGTTATCTGTGGTGTAAAAAGATGTGGATCTTAGCAGTACTATTCTAAAACCTTTTCCTGAGCCTCCTTTCCTGTGCAGGCTGTGCCCTCAAGATGGGCTGCCAGTCCCAATGCCCTATTTGTACTTCATGCTCACCCAGGCAAAGGTTCATCTCCCTGTTTCCTCCTTCTGGCATCCCCTATGGGGAACCTGAAGCCCCCTATGTACACCTGCTCATGTACTATAGAAGAGCCCTCCCAGAGGGCACCCAGCACTCTGGACCTGCTCCTTCCCCATCACAGGACCAAATGTACCACCACGTCCCCATCTCTTCCCTGCCTCGTGGCTTGGCGCAGATTCTCCTTGAGCTGGCAGCGTGTCTCTTGGCACAGGCCCTGGTGCCTCTTCCAAGGTGATTGTCACTAGGGACAAGTTGTTCACTTGACAGCTAATGAATTTGCTTTAAAAGCACTATTTGGCTCATTCTAAGAGTTATTTGCAAATGTGTTTTGAATTGGTGTTTGTGGTGGTGGTGGGGAGTCATCTGGGAAAAGCAGCCTGTATTTACTAAATACCTTCAGGGAGGAGTGGTGCTTCCTCCTTGCTAGCATCAACAGGAGAGATCACTTTTATTCTATTCCGGAACACCACTTCCACTTCTTTGGGGGTCTTGTGGCTCTCCTATGCAATCTCTGTTTTCTTTGTAGAATTTCAGGTATGTATGTTCCTGCCTGATATGCATAAATGTACACTCTTAGGCTCTGTTTTTATGCTTACTCTGGGCTGATCTGGGTTCAGGCTACCACCAAAAGAAACCATTGTCCTGCCTTTCCCTCTCCTCTTTCAGGGCTGTGAATTTCTTCTCTCTCCCCTGCACCAGAACTAGCACCATGTGGTTTGGAGGATAAATTAGAAAACTTTTTTGCTCTATTAGTTTTCAGCCTGAGTCATCTTTTACAGACTCGTTGGAAGTAATTCATAGCTCCAGCCATCTTCTGACAGCTGAGTACATGAGTAACATGATTTCAGTTTTTGTGATGTTGTAGGTCTTCTGTGGTCTGGTGGAAAAAGGGACATTGCCCTCATGGCCATTTTCTCTCTTTTGTGAACTGACTTCTTGTTGTGTGTAGTGGCTTAGTAAGTGCAACCCAAAAGAATGTCTGACTTTGAACTGGAAGTCAAAGTTTTACTGCCTGATGTTTTTTCACTTCATAGGATGTCATTAGTGCCCACTGATGTGTGGTGCATAAACAAAACTAGTTATCTCGGTGCTAGGGCAGCAAGCTCTAGAAAGTGACAAATTTGGACCTAGTCCAGCCTCTTAAAACAGATGTGAAGCAGGAAGTGTAAAGGTACCAGTTTCACTTGAAATTAGCCCAGAGAGAGCAACTGCAGGCCCAGATAAAACATGGCTGGGCACATGTTGTGTCTGAAGCACCGGGGAGGTGTGCAGACCCAGCTTGGGGGTCCCCACAGCTGCTGAGTGGGTCAGGCTCCCTGCTGCCAGACAGGGGAGCTCTTGCTGCCCTTCCCTTTCCTCCTTCCCCTCATCTCTACTGACTCCCCTATGCAGCCTTACTCTGGCTCTGGAGCTCATCCAACACTTTGTGAGCTGCTCCAACTTACTGAAATGTCATACTTTTATTTCCAGTCCTTTTGTACTGAGTTTTTGCCCTCCTCTTTAGTGAGCCAGGCTGACAAGTGGCATGGGTGGCACAAGGCCAGTGGTGAGAGCCCAGCAGAGGCAGGGGGTCTCAACTCACTCCTCCTCAGAAAACCAGACTGCTGGGCTGTTGTTCCCACCAGCATCACTGGAATTGGCTTGCAGATAAGTGTTAGTGCCAGCCTGCAGGGAGGGGGGAAATCGATGTCTGAACTTGGACGTGCTGCTGTAATAAGTGAGGCTTGTTGAATGAAAAGCTTGGACACAAATCAATTGAAATGTCGGTATGTAAGGCTGCTGTAACATCGAGGTGTTAATGACATGTCTGCTAGAAAGAGTAAGTGAGGCCAGAGGCACCGTTGCAGTCTTATGACACATTTGTTGGGTATGGGCGAGGGGAATCAGGCTTTTATGTTACAGTATTTCTGTATGGGTCTGCTGTTATGCATGGAACTATGCTAACATTTTTGCTGGGCATGGAAGGGTAAACACTGATTGATACTTATGTGGTTCCTTGTCACTTCCCTTCCCTTTCTAAAAATACAGTACCAAGAACATGGGGGGCAGGGTGGAAAGCAGGTGGCCTTACTGAAATATGGATTCTGTAATTCTTATGGTGTGTGAAGGATGATTTTCCTGCGATTATAATGTACCATGTGTGAATTGGATCCTTCTCAAAGTGAGGAATTAATTATCTTGCCTGCAAGTTGGAATAATGTGAGCAAGCACCACACAATCCTCCTATTGTTCTGCCAGTGCACCTGCACGATTTCTTCTGTTCCAGTTCCAGGCTTCTTTTAGGCAGTATTTATCTGTGCACTGTACAGCTTGTAGTGAGATAGGAATTACCAGTAAGCATCAGAGTAGGACAGGTCATGTCTTTCAACACTGACAAGATATGGAAGTACCATGGTGAATATGGATGAGATAACCTGACTCTTGCATGGATGTTTATCTCCAGAATTCCACAGTTAATTTTATAACTTTGAATCAACGATCTTTACTGAATGCCAGTAAGACTTTGGCATTTGCTTTTCCCAGCGGCAAAGAGTTGTCATTTTCCTTTCTGTCTCTTCAAATATGAAACTTCTCTAATTTCACCTAGTGATCTGTTATTCTCACCTTATATAAAACAGAGAACACAAAATCCGTCTTTTCTCTGTGCTATTTCATTATTTTGTATAATGGCATTATTTCTCCTGTAATCTCACCTTTTAAAGGTTATTAATTATAGGTTTTTTTCTTTCTCTTCTAATCTTTATCCAAATCCTTTATTATTCTTACTAATATCATTGTTTGAATGCCCTCTAATTTTGGAGAATCCATTTCTGAGATGCTGTTACCAGTGCAACATGTGGCATGACAGAGGTAACGCTGATGCCCATTATAGCAATGATACATTCCTAGTAGTCACCTTATGATTCCTCATTTATCCTAATAAAAGGTAATTTTTTTCCCTGTAATTAAAATTTTCATTTAAGAAGAGTGGTGTTCCTTAAGAAGTTCTATGACTGAGGTGTATTTTCTGAAATTTGTTTGTTTGTTTTAAGAAGTATTAAGGCCCACACAATTACGTTTTCCTTCCTCTAGTACATCCTGCTTTCATGGTACTGTATTTTCACTTCACATTTTGTAGGCTTATCTTGAAAATTTTCACTGTCGTTTCTGGCCCTTCCTCACCCAAATAGTTCTACAGAACTCGTCTTATTGCTAAGCTTCTTTACTAGATCCAGAGTAAAAGTAGCAAACAACTCAGAAGTGAGTTTACCAAGCTTTTTTCCTAACGTAAAATGTCTTAGTTGGCGACTTCACCTAACAAAACTAAAATACTACCAAACTGTCTTACAGACCCTGTCCAGAAGAATTTCAAATCCATACCTGGAAACTCCTTCAAACAAGGTACTTGTCAAGTTTCATTTTAATTCCATTTCATATAGCAACGTATTAGGAATATCTTTGCTTTATTTCAACCCCTTAGTCATAGCTTTGAAGACACTTCTAGATGTGGCCTGCAGTTAAATCAAGTTAACAAATCACAATCTGTGTTTTAGAAATTGTTAATTCCTGTTACTGAATTTGCCAGCAAAATTGTTGTGAAGTCTGATGTGAACTTGCTTTCTAGCCATTTAAACTATTTTCCCAGTTTAACGCAGTTTTTCAGTATTTTAGAGTGTGAGAACTCTATTTTTGCACCTCATGAGACTTCACTGTCTCAGGATTATTTTTTATTCCTTGAAAGATTCAAAAACATAAGAACCAAAAGAGGTGAAACTGTGACATGATTTTTCTTTCAAATTAGTAGTTTGTGGTACTGCTGTGTTTTGTTGGTACTGGGAAGAAATGTGGAAATGTATGCTGGAGTTAAACTTGTCAGTAAGGAGTAGTCTATGGAACCCAGGTGGAACATGCTTTTAGGAGAGATGGAATTTATGTCCTGTTTTGATAGACCCACCTGCAGCCTTAAGGTGTAAGGGCATGGGGGAATCAAAACCTGTAGCCATTCTGAAGGACCCCATTCTCACAGCAAGGTGCAAAGTACCTGACCTGTAGCTGTTACAGAATACCCACAAAGATCCTAAACAAAATGGAAAAAAATATGAAATGGTATTTTAGTATGTATTCAATTATTTAACACAAATACATGTGGAATAATTTTAATTTCCACTGTATTTATGGTTTTGCAGTGGTTAAGTCTTTCTTCTTCACTAGCATGACACTTGTTTTAATTTAGGCATATTTGTTGTTCAAAGGTAAAATTGGCAGATAGTAAAATCTCTGCTCTTCTAGGCAGATGTACGTCATCTGGCCCATGGGGGTAGATGAGAGTAGGTATGGCAGAAGTTGGGGTGCATTTTCTATGAGGCTTTGACAGTTTGCTAGTCATTTATCAGGGGAGAAGTCATAGCTCAGAGGGAGGGAGGGGACAGTGGCAAAGCAATTTACTGCAATGGGAATAAATCCTTGTTTGTTACAGTGTTTTTTTTTTTATTTCTCTTTTCATTCAGATTTATGGAGAAAGTTCCTCCTGTGCTGGGAGAGCCCTCAGGAATATTTTCACACTACAAGCTTCTGACCTGATTAAAGACAGGGTGTACCTTACTGGAATTTGCAGGTAACCCAAGATCATTCATTTTAATCAACTGCATGGGTTTTATTTGCATTTGTCTGTCATCTTATTTGAAAAGAGACTAAATTCTAAGTAAGATCTTGTGTGTGTTATTAAGAAACTAAAATGTTCTCTTAAAATATGAGGTTTTAATTTTTTTTCTTATGTTACCTTGTCAGTTTTCAGAAAGCAGTGATGGCCTGCCTGTCTGTATGTCCATTAATTTAATTCCTTACAGTTTCATATACAATGGCATTTGTTTTGCTGAAAAGAGTGGTAAATTCAGTCCTAGTCTGGAGCTACAGAAGAGGTTAACTGGATTCCTAGGATTTAGTTACAGTGATTTTCTTTTTGCATATAATTTATGGAATATTTCTGTAACGAAGTGATTTTGTGTTTGTGTTACACTGCAGTATAAATGCTTCCTCCTATTTTCAGTTATGCCAAAATATGTAGGTCTCTATTGTAACACCATTTATTTATATCCATATTTGAGGAAAAAGTTACTTTTCCTTAAGAATTAAAAAGAAAAGTTTACCAATCATATGCAAGATGAAGTATATCCTAGAGCAACTCTCAAGGTCTTGCATGTATGGTGTTTAGTTGTGTTGCTTATGCCTATGCTCTGAAAGGAAATAAAATCTTGAGGCTAAAAGCTGGATTTTATTTAGCTCTTTTGTGTCTTTGGAAGACTATATGCAGCACAAAATGATAAAAATATTTTACATTGTGAAGTGTGCTACATGAATTAGATATGTAAGGGAACTTACTCATCTAACATGAGTTTCCTTGTTGTAAGTGCCCCTGAGACTTGCCAGAATAATTCCTTTCCTTGAAATGAATAGGGTTACCTAAAACAGTAATTGAGAAAAAGGGGTTTGTTCTGCTGAACAAAAGGACTACCTCTTTTTAAAAAATAACACACTGCTTTATAAAATTACATTTTAACTAACTTTAATTGCATCTTATGCTACAGAAATGCTTTGTCTATTTTCAGGAGGAGCTGTGTTGGATCAGAACTGGTAGACTGGCTCTTGGAGCACTGCCCATTTGTTAAGTGCAGATCTATGGCAGTTGGAGTGTGGCAGCTGCTTCTGGATATGGGCATTATATTATCAGGTCAGTGTTGATAGTGTAAGGAACGTTATCAGTTTCTTCTGCATGTGGTAATATTCTTTTTTATTTTTTATGGGAGAGGAAGAAGGTGTGTGTGGGGGAAAGCAAGTTGATCCATTTTTAGTTACACTTGTTTATTTTACTACCTCTTCAGTAGGCTTACCTCTGTGACCTTTCATTTCATAAATGTCAAAGATGAATTTCTCTTTTTAGGCAAGTTCCTTCCTTTTGCTTTTGCAAATGCAATTGCATACTGCCAAGTTGCAGCTAGTGTGCATGTCTCTTTGAGCCTTTTTTTCCTCTCTCCTCAACCTCTTACATTTTTTTCAGAAGACAGCAGCTATTTAATCACTGTAGATCACAGATTTGCCAGATGACTTTTCTAGCAATTAGTGATTTCCCCTTCCTCTCTCTGTTTTCCATAGTTTTAGAATACAATGGATTGTGAGAGCGTTCTGCTCCTTGAAGCGGTTGTCATGCCAGGTTCTTCCCAGCTGCCTCCCCTTCCACCCCAGGTTTAAGGGTATGGTCCAAATGATGTCATTGGTTATAACCACAAGGATAACCAACATCTGGAAACCTGAGGGACTACAGTACCACTGTAGGTGTAACTACTTGCATAGCTTAACTCAGTGCATTCCCAGCCCTGGGGTGTGTTACGCAATTTCCTTTCCTCCTTGTGAGAGGGAGAGGTGTTGTGGGAGACTTCTCAGTGTCAGCTTGCACACAGAGTATACTTCAAGATTTTCTGCTGCTACAGCTACACTGATGGTGTATCTGATAATGTGGCATCAACAAGGATTCAGTGACTCCCCCAGTAGGAACTTGTGTTTTTGGCTTTGGAACCTGTTGTTTGAATCCAGTTAAATCCCAGTTATGCCAGGGAAGATGACGGCTATTAATATAACTACGTTACCTTACCTGGATTTATTCTACAGAACCAGTATCCTTGAATTTGTGCAGAGGCCGGGATAAAGATGTGCTAAGCATCAGCTGAGTGGCTTTAAAAGTGGTGAATCTCTGAGTGTGCTATGAAGACAATGTTAGACATGAAACTGTTCTGATCCTTTTTCAACCTAGAAAAATTATTATTTTTTTTTTTTAGCCTAGTGTACCCTTTTCATCTTTTCATCTGCATTATTGAACTTTGTTCACTAGTGCCTGGCCATTAGTGAGAACAGATTAGAAGCTAATGGAAATCAAAGCTTAGAAGTTTGAAAAGGGAAAGGTTTTTTCTCTTCCAGCCAAACCCCCCAATTCCAAACTGATTTCAAAATTGATCACTCAGCAGTCTTAATGCTTTAGTGTCAGGAACCTGGAGATCTTCACATAGAGTTTTTGGTATTGTTCTGTTTAGATGCGTTGAATTAATACTGGAAGGCAGGATTGCTATTATACTGTTTGTGATTCTTTTTTCCTGTGTAGTGGTGCATATCAGAATTAAAGTTGGATGCAATACAGAAGGTGTTTGGGACACAGCCTTCAAATGCAAAAGGTTTAAAGGATATCTTTTTCTTTCTTTAAACAGTGGACAGACAACTGTATTTTCAAGATGCTCATGCTTTCTACCAGTTCTCAGCAGATGAATGTACCTACCTTTTCTGTGAATTTGAGAAAGACGAATGCTGGAAGAATGGTGTAAAGCTCCTACTTCAACTACTGCCATTGGCTCCTCCCAGGATTGACATGTAAGTAGGCATATGCAGCTGTTTTAAACTTTTGCTAACTGTTTTGTAAGCAACTGCCTTATAATGACACTGTTTATGCCCCAGCCACCATACAAGTGAGTCAGCTTTCTTTTCAGGGTTGCCAAACTTTGAAGAGGTGGGCTTTTCTGTGATCTGCACTGTGATTAGTATCTGAGAAAGTCTGGGTGCTAGATAAATGAGGGCACTCAACTTGGGGTTTTTGAGATACTGTGGTCCTTATGTACTAGTTTGCTGACTGTAGCTTGCTCTTTTACCTGGGCAAATTGCTTTATTTTTTGGGGGGTCTTCTCTTGCATTTGGAGGTTTGGCACTAATTTGGCAGCAGACATATTGTGTAGCTGATTGACTATAGTAGACCAGATGCCCTCGTCCTGGGTGAGGATCAGCTATCAGATAGAGAGGATGATTAAAAATGTGGTAGCTTCAGTTATCTGATTTTTAGTTTGCTGTTGTGTGTTTGTCAGTGCCCTGTAGCCTCTTGTTGCCATTCCTCATGCAGAATATGCCATTTAAGAATTTTCCTTCCTATATATCTGCTCTTAGACTTGACTCTTGGTTGTTAACATACCCTCTGTGCCGATACAGCTGCACTCTAAACATTGTCTATTTAGAGCAGCTGGAAAGAAACCATACTTGTTTGTTCCACAGTGAGAGGCCAAAATGCAGAGGGGAAAAAAAGACATCAGTGAGGTCTGGAGGCTTGTGACCTCTCATGCCTTGGCAAAGCTGCAGGAGCTGGCCAGCGTAGACATGTTGGGTTAAATTCTTTCATTGTCGCTAGCATAATGAAGCCTTAAACATGATACTTATGTTGTGGAGAATTATTACTCTGGCAACAGGAGGTTTATTTTTTCTTTGATGCCAAAGACAAAATTTTTTCTGCCAGTATTTTTCTTCTCTACACAGATTTAAAAAAACACGTTCTCTCAAATATGTCTAACAGAAATCTTTAAAAGGAGTATAAAGGCAAAGTCACTGAAGTATCTCACTTCCAGTTACTTAAATTCAGATGTTCAATCTGAGCCTTAAGTGTGGTGAGCTGACTGAAAAAAATCTCAGTAACTTTACCTGGCTCAGGTCAGAAACTTGATCCCTACCCCTCTTGCTGACTGCCCTTACCAACACGAAATGAGCAGTTCTGGAGTGGGGGTTCCCCTGAAAATACATTTATTTGGTCAGCTTGAGTGAGTAAAGTGAGTAAAGACAAGTGACAAGGCTCTCAAATTGTCAAAAACAGAGGGTTGAATGTGATCTTCTAAGCAGATGACTCATGGGACAAAATCTTTGAATATTTTTGGAAATAGAAATTCTTGTCTTACAGCCTAATATGGCATTAAACAGTTTGGTCTTTCCTTAAATATTGGTGCAATTTCATCCTGACTTCTGTGAGAATTTATGTTTTTCCTCATTTTCACTGCAAATCAGGTAACTTTTCATGATTCATGACTACTTGTACAAAGGTTTTGCATCAAAAAGACAAACCAGATAGCTTGTATTGATTTGTTACATGAAGGATGCTGGCTGAGTAAGAGAATAGATTGAAGTCCTTTCAGGTTTTGAGTTAAAAATGTGTCATGCATGCTGACCTTGGCCAGAGAGTTCCCCTATTTTACAGTCTGCTTTTGCTATTTTATTGTTCCAGTGAAACTGTCATTTCAAGTGGAGGCTGCTCCCTGCTACATGAAATGAACAATTATTCAGTAATGTACCTTTCCAGCTCCTTCCGCTCACATTATTCAAATTTTAGTCAAAGTTGGATTCCTTTTGGGAACACTGTCACTGAAGAATTATTTTTTTTGGAGGTTTTACCTGTCAGATTGTGAGGGTGCCTTTTTTGAAATACATATTGAAGGAGATGAATGTTAAGTAATGTTATAGTCTCCAGGGAAGGTGATATTAAAGGGAAAGGAGGCTTTTCCAGTTTCAGAATTCTATGCCTGATGCAAATAATGAACTGCTAAAACACTATCTGAAAGAAAATAGATGTGAAGAAGTGTGTGTTAGTTATCTCACCAAGTTAAAATAGACCCATATATTCTTTCTTAATGAAGAAAGAAGTGATTCCTTGCAATGAGTGTTCATCTTCTCAGATAAATTCATAAGTTGTTTTTCGTACCATTAGATGATTTGTCTTTCTTTTAATTTGGTATTTTTGTATTCAGTTTTCTGTTGCGTTTTCTGTATAGTCTGTATTGTTAGCATTAATTCCAAATGTACACAGGGACAGAGAAATTCTTAATGTTATTAATTATTTTCCTGCTTCATCAGAAGTGACTGCCTGCTTGTGTACCAGGAGGCAATGCTGGACATCTTGCAGCATGCCCAGGTACTAGATGAGCTGTCTTCTCTGCAGCTGGCAGACAGCAGTCCTGCACGTGCCTGAGCTTCTGGGTGCATTGGTGGGTCCCAGGAGCACCTGCTCACCCAGCAGCAGCCTGTGGACTTGATTAGACAGCAGCAGCTCTGGAGGCTTCTTTCAGCACTTCTGGAAACAGGCAGGGCTCTGGTCCTGCCTTCCCGTCCAGATTTTTTTTTTTGAATGGTTTTGTTTGTTTCTGGGCAGTATTAAGTGTTTCCAAGTAATACTGGAGCATGTTCAGCAATTAAAGTAGTACTTTGCATGCTGAGGTGTGCTTGCAGTTCCCGAGGAAATGCTCCCTGTTGCCCTTTGACAGTGTCAAATTGCCTGTATTAAACATGGCATTGGGCAGGAATCTCCCATGGAAAAAAAGACAGGTCTGGAGGATATTTCAGCAGCTCGTGCTAAACTGAGGGCTGATGTTGTTATGTGTATTTCACAACTCTGAGCCACTGTAGATGTTGCCAGATGAGGTGGGACTGATGCTGAGGCCTCTTGGGGTCATTAAACACCCGATGGTAATCACAGCCAAATTCTACTTGAATGGAAAAGAAATGAATATTGGCTTAACATGGGAACAAAAGATCTGTATTCAGAGCCCTGCCATGGACTTCCTTGCAGCCTTGCGCAGTCACTTAGGCTCTTATCCAATGCCTCTTGAATTCTTTCCCACTGACTGCAATGGCATTGTATCAGACATTTGATCTTTATGTGCTTCTATTTCCTTCTTATCAAAGGGGGTGTTTATACCAACACCTAGTTCCCAGTGCCACATTTCTAGAATGCATTGGGTGTTCTGGGTACTGGAATATATCCAACATTTTTTGTAATTATTTGAAGGAATATTAATAGGGGATTTTTTTCTCCTTTCTATCATATTGTTTATTTTCTTTCCAGAAGTTTTATACTATATTTTGTATCTTCTGACTGAAAATAATGCATTTATTTAGATAAGTAACCTCTTTTTCTAAGTAAATTGCTTTTAATCCACTTGTTCAGGATGGGATATTTATTTAGACAGTGCCTTTTGAAGTTCCTGGAAACCTTTTGCTGAAAGTGAATTGCCTTCAGGTATCCTTGGGTCTCTTATTTTCATTGTAGGTAGATTGTAAAGCCAGTGTGCAGTACGTGTTGTGTATTGGAGGTGCTGTCTGGGCACGGGACTGTGGGCACAGCTGTATTGCTTCCTCTGTCAGCAGGTCAGGAAGCAATGTATTCGATTTTAGGTGGTGCATAGGTAGGCAATAATTGTGCCTATCTGTCATGCCTTCCTGAAGATCTAAGGCAAGTATCTCTGCATTTTGTTCTGCTCAAGTGTGCCTATACTGAGCTGTACAGGTATTAGGCTTGTTTGTCTGGGCTTTGTACCCCTTGTTCAGTACCAGCCCTACTAAGCCTTGGTTGGTCCATTTAAATAAAAGTGCTAACTGTCCTGATTCTGTTTCTCAGTATCCATTCAGTCTTATTTTTTCCATTAGCTTGGTTATCAAAATACACTTCCTCTATGATTCTGGAAAGCTGACGATAATTTTTAGTACATTAGTGTTTCCATAAGTGTTTGATGCACATATGCAGATGAATACTGGGAGTACTTTAAAATAGAAGATGAAGTGATTAAAAACCCAAGATGAAAATAGCTGTGCTGTATGCTCTTCTGGGTTTACGGCTTGCATCTGTGTCTGTACCAAGCTGCTGGCTTTTGCCTCCAAATTAGAAGAACCTGGACTTGTCCAGGTCCTGAGAGATTGGAAGAGATCAGATGTGTAGGTAAATGCAGGCATCTAAAGAGGTCAGCTATTTTCATCTCATTCCAAATTATAAAGAGACCAAATCAGACTGTAAACGAAACTGTTTGTTTATTTTTTTTGGGTGGTTTATAACACTTAAAATGTTAAATCACATTTTTCTTTGAATAGGATAGGCAGTTGTGAAAGTGTGATTTCTAATCCAAATTACCATTGTGTTTTGAATATGCTTGCCCCTAAACAAATACATACGTCATTCTTTGCTTTCTGACCTTAATTTTTTAATTTGGTAAAGAAGTTTTTGGACATGGGATGTAAGAACCACAAATACACCAGCTGCATATTCCAGACATGTTGTGAGCTCTCTCCCTAAACACATCATGTGAGCAATTAAATAATTTAGCCAAATATAGAAGCTTCTGTTAATACCTGGGATTTATGCTTATTACAGCAGCTGGAGTTTTGCATATCTGCTCAGTTTGCTGGCACACCACACTTCTTGAAAACCATAGAAAGTAAAAATCTCCATTTTTTTTCTTTTTCCCATAGTAATAACTCCATCATATTGGTATCTTTCTTCTGATTGTTCTGTTTTGTTCTGAAAGGCTCACAGATGTTTTACTGGTGGGAATTGGGCTATTTTAAAGAAAAACAGTTCTATCCCACAGCAACTTTAGTGTGGCTTACTCCATGTGGGCCATAGTTCTGTGACAGCTTCTAGAAGGGTTCTTCCTGCACCACCCTATTCTTTTTAATGACACAAAGTCCCTCTGTCTTGTGAATTAACGTAAATGAAACCTAATAGTGTTCTCAGGTATTGCTTTAGTTTGCTAATTTATAGCTTTTTACATATATTCTTTTCATGCGTGTTTTTTTTTTAATATCAAACTTCATATGTCCTGTATTGATTTTGATGTTGCCTGCTTTTATCTATGTGAGCATGCATTCTATTGAAGGTGTTGTTCCACAGTTGAGCAAAGCTTGTTAGCAAGCAGATGGAAAACTCTTTGCTCTGTTGATGGTGTACATTTTTAGCAGAGAAAAATATGCATTCAAATAAGCAAAGATGAGTCAAAAGGGTCCTGTGTTCTTCAGTTCTTCGTCATGTTTTTATAGCTGAAGAATTCTCTCACTGTTTTAACAATTTAATCAAAAGAGTTCTTGACAGCAAGGGACAAAGAGTATACCCTGTCATTACTGACACAATTAATTATTGTCATGTTGCAGTTATCTTTTTGATGCAGAATCTCAAAAGCCCTTCCACACTAGTGCCTGTAGCCACACAGTTCTGTGCTTTTCAGGAATCAAAAGATGTTGAAACAGAATGAAAGAAATAATATTATCTTATTTTTATTTTTAAGGCCTGATCAAAAAATAGAAGATACGACAGAAACCAATGCTGAAATTCTTGCTCGTCTCACTTCTGCGGTAAGGTCACTGCATCAAAGTTTGTACTGATCATGTTTGAAACATCATCATGATTTGGATCCTTTCAGGTCTTAGTGAGCAGATGTTTATAATGCAAACCACTTTTTTTTTTTTTTTTTTTTTTTTTTTTGTCATTGAAATGAGGACGCTTTACTAGATTCTTAGTGTGTAACTCTACAGATATTAAAATCAGTCCAATGAAGGATCACTGTCTGCTTTCTTACAACCCAGGCCTTTCACAGCCTGGGAAATGCCAGTTTAGAGGATCACGATGATTTTTTCTGCCAGCTAGCTTGCACTCAGATCCTTTTGGTCAAGTGAACATCAGTGTGAACGCAACAATGAGACGGAGGTCAAGGGGAGTCATAAGTTCTGAGGAATCTCAGCTGGGTTATCTTGGGATTTGGCTTCCCAACTGCGTTTAGCCTCAGTAAATTCCATCATAATAAATGACAGTTTTTCCTTTCTGTGCTGGAATTTGATGCATCTTTCTTAGCATGTAAAATCACTGTTCTAAGAAGACTGGGCTTTAGAAAGTTATACTAGATTCACTTGATCTCATGTAATATGATGACATAGATGATGAGAGAGAGTGTACCATCAGAAAGTCTGCAGATGATGCAAATCTGGGAGGAATGGTTGATACAGCAAAGGGGTGTGCTGCCATTCAGAGGGGTCTTGGCAGGCTGTAGAGATGGGCCAACAGGAGTCTCTTTTCACCAAAGGGCAATGCAAAGTCCTGCATCAGGGGAGAAATAACCTTGTGGCCCTGTACAGGCTGAGGGCTGGCTGGTTGAAAAGCAGCTTTTCAGGAAAGGGTTTGTGGTGGACAGTAAGTTGAATATGAGCTAGCAACATGCCATCATAGCCAAGAAAGTCAACTGCCTCCTGGGCTGCATTAGTGCAAGTGATAGCCTCAGCTTAAGGAAGGTGATCCTTCCCCTCCTGTCAGTAATGGTGATGCACAACTGGAGTGCTGGGTCCAGTTTTGGATTCCTAGTGCAAGAAACACATGGACATACTAGTGTGAATGCTGCAAATGACCATGAAGATGATAAAATGATAAATGGATTAGAGTATCTGACAGAAGAGGAAAAGCTGAGAAAACTGGGAGAAACTGAGAGACTGGAGAAGGTTCAGGGAGGATCTTAGCAGTGGGTATAAATGCCTGATGAAACAGAGTAAAGACAGAGCCACCCCTTCACAGTGGTGTCCTACAACAGAACAAGAAGCAATGGGTACAAACTGATGTTCAAGTAATTCCACTTAGACATAAGAAGAAAATTCCTTACTCTCTCAGATGATTTTGTGATAATAAGGTTCAACACCTCTAAATCATAATATAAACAAAACATAGAATTAGTGCTAGTTCTGTTTTCTGTACATGAGAAGGTACTGATATGACAGTGAGCCAGGTAGGGTGAAAAAGTTTTCATGAAGAAAAGCATGAGGAAAAGAGTAAGTAAAAAAAGAAAAAGTAAAATTAATAAAGTAATATGATGAAACTCTGAAAAAGGGAAAGAAAAGAGAATTTGTATTAAGTTGTGTAAAGACAAATGGTTCTGAATGCTCAATAAACTAAACAAAATAATTTAAACTGTAAGATTAGAAAATTCTATGGTTTGTAAACTGCTCTTTATTTTTTTTACATTTTCTTTATATTCAAATTCCTTGCTTTTTTCTACTTTTTTTTTTTCTCCTGACACTGAACAAGAGAGAAGAAAGAACTCAGACTTGCTTTCCTCCATTTTTAGTTTTATTGGGAGATAAAATAGAAAAATACTTATTGCAAAGTCATATCTTTAAACAAACAAACACAACCTCACTCAAAACCCACCAACAACAAACATTGTCAGTATACCTCAAAAGCATCCACTCTCAAAAGTAGAAGAACAAAATATTTTTATCAGTTTAAGAAAGAGAAGTAATCAACAAAACACATTGACATGCCAAGTTTAAGCACTGGATCTAACTTACTGGATGCACTTGAGGAAAATGCATATCCCTAAACACGTGAGTAATCGACAGTGAGTTCAGAGTACTTTACATCTATCTTGCACGGTCAAAACTTTGAACTACATCCTTGGTGATTTCCAGCAACAGGGCACATGTTCAATTTTGTTTTATTTTTAATGAGCTGTTTTATGACTGTAGCTAACTAACTGAAGAAAAGTTAGGCAGTTGCATTTCTAGGTGGCCTGAGGCCCATTCATTGCCACAGTGGTGTCAAAAAGACTGATCTTTTTTTTTTTTCCCTTCATTTTCTGTCTTTTCAGAAAACCCTACAAGCTCTCATAATGATTTTCTAGTCCAACCATAGGAAGAAAAAAAAACACAACCCAGCCACACAAAAAAATTGAGACCAGAGCAGAATCCTTCAAATATTAACATTTGTATATGAAGTTCCCCCTCTAAGAGAAAATGGCATATAATATTGTTCTCCCACTTTTCCTCCATCCAATTGGCTGGGATCTGAAATACTAAGACTTTATGGAGAGCCTTCATGTTTCTCAAGGCATTTTGAATCATCAACTTTCACTGTTCCGCAGAGTGCTGTCCTCAACAAGGTATAGGTTCTCAATATTTTTAGCTATCAGCCTTAGAATTTGTGATGGGGAGAAAAAAAGAGTCCTGTGAGGAGGAGCGGGAAACCAAACATGAAGTTCTTAGCCGTGACTGAAAATTTGTTCACACTGTCTTGCTTTTTGGCTCAATGAATATCCTTGTATTTTCTACAGAATCAAATCACTCTTACTCGAAGAATCCATACTTCAGAATCCTGCTCACAATACTCTTCAGACTAGCATTTCAGAAGTGAAAAACCTTATCTACAGACCAGCATTAAAGCAGTTGGAGATCAGATTTGACTTTTTAATGTATTTCTAGGTATGGAGGTTCAAATCCCAACAGGGAACAGGGCATACCAGCCTCTTCTACTGTCTCTTCTACTTTCTCTTTGCTTTTGTTGTAATGGACTGAAACATTCTGTATCAGGTCAGGAGGATGCTTCTCTGCCAGGTTTTCTCTTTTGGAAATTGAATTCCCAGACTTGCAAAACTAAACTGATTGTGAGGATACACCCTGAGCAACATTGGAAGTATCTGTGTGCCTAAAATAGAAATCACTGTTTTAGCATCTGAAATGGCAGGGAAAGCTTGTAAGCATGCATGCCTGTAAGGTCTAATTTTTATTTCTGTATCCCTGTAGAAGCTTTTTTTTTGTTGCAAAATGTGGAACTCACTTCACCTAAATATAAGTGACCATATGGCAGACATCTACATCTGATCTAGTTTTCCAAGGCACTCCATACAGTCAGTAGAAATAGGTGTTTTTAGGATGCTGAATGTGTAATTAATTTTGGAAGTCTGCTTCTGTGAATAATAAACATATCTTAGGCTGCAATGGTAATGCATTTATTCTGTATAAAGGGAGTATAGCGTGACTAGCACAGACAACAGGCACTTGCACGAGTTTGGCAAATTCCTTTTTCCACCTCTTTTTCTTTACCGTGGTCTGTCTTTCCACGTTGGCCTTTCTCTTATTACTTACCCCCTAGTGTTCTTTGTTACCAGGTGTTGTTTCTTTTATATAACTCCATTTTTTTGTGTTCACTGCACAATTTGATATTTTTTTGATGATTCAGCCAGTCTCAAATGATTAGTTAGGGAAATGCACTTTTGGTTTCAAACAATGGCTATTGAGATCATAGAAGATAATAGCGATAGCTGTGGCAAATGATGCAAAGTCAGTAGGGCTGTAGGAAAAAACTGCAGAGGTTTCTTTCTCATCTTAATTTGTGCATAAAGCATGCAATTCAGCTCTTTGAAGAGCAGAGTGTGATACAAAAGACAAGAAATTAACTTGGTGGGCTCTCATTTTTTCTTTACTCTTTGTTCTGCAGTGGAAGAAGCAGAGTCAGTGAAGGTAACTGAATGGAGCCCATCAAATTTTATGCTCGTATCATATGCTTCATTACAATGAGGCACTGACAACATCAAACTTAACCTGCAAAAACAGTTGACATGCAAGCAGTCTAAAATGCCATTTGAAATAGGTTTGCATTGGATAATCTTTTGAGCAGTGAATTTTTAAGAAAAAGTACTGATTGTTCCTGGGTTTAAAGAGGCATTCCAGAGCTGTCATGCATTCCATGTCATGTCCCAAAAAACAGCTTCGTATTCAATGTGTTGTTGCACTGTTAAAACTAGAGCATTCTGGGATGGCTATGAATGCTTCCCTGCAATGCTGTTACATCACCTTGTGATAGGATAAGAAAGAATATCAGGATGTTAATGCATTGCACCTGGCAAATACAGTTTCCTGGTACTTTAGATAGTCACTCAGGTAATACATTTATTTAGAGTCCACCAAACTTTCATTTCTTAAGGTGCAAAGAGTGAATTAAACTCTTTTTCAAAACCCCACTGTTGAGAGCTTTCTCTTGCAGGATTTCATTTTGAGATTCTCTAAGGATTGCCACTTTGTATCTAGACCTGAAGTCCTATTTGGCACGTTGAGGTTTGGAATACTTTCACAAAAGACTGCTCTAGACAGAAAAAAGTAGAGGTGGTATGAACTCTCCACTAGATGCAAAACTATGCGCTCTGTGAGAAAATGACCAGATTCATGGATAAGAGAAGAACAGCGTAGAATCATCATAGAATGGCTCAGATTGAAAGGGATCTCAAAGACCATCTAGTTCCAACACCCCTGCCATAAGCCTGGACACAACCCACTAGATCAGGTTGCTCAGGGCCTCATCTAACCTGGCCTTGAACACCCTCAGGGATGGGGCATCCACAACCTCTCTGGGCAACCTGTTCCAGTGCCTCACCACCCTCTGAGTGAAGAATTTGCTCCTAACCTCTAATCTAAATCTCCCCTAAATTTTTTTAGTTTAAAACCATTCCCCCTTGCCCTGTCATTAGCTGATTGAGCAGAGTTGTAGTCTGAATGGCTGGACAACCGGACAGGTTTAAGTCTGCTTCTGTGGTGTGTCTCAGAGGTTCACAGCTGATGAACTGTACTCTACCTAGAGGCTGGCAACAAGAGGGTTGCTGATGGGCTGGTGTTTGACCTGTTAAGTGTCTTTGTCAATGACCTGGAAGAGGTGATGAAGTCTTGCTTGCTCATCAAGTTTGCAGAGGAGACCAAGTTGAGGACTGTATACTGGAAAGCAGGGCTGCCATCCAGGGAGAGCCGGACATGCTGGAGAAATGGACCAACAGTACCTCATGAATTTCATCAGGGACAAATGCTGAGTCCTGCACCTGGTGCAAGTTAACCTCTTGCACCAATTCAGGTCAGGGTCTGCCTGACTGGAGAGCAACTTTGCTGGAAAGGATATGGGAGTCCTGGTGGATACCAGTTGAACGTGAGCCAGCTGTGAGCCCTGGAACCAAAGACAGCCAACAGCATCCTGGGGTGTACTAACAGGAGTATAGCTAGTAAAGTGATGAAAGTGATTGTCCTCCTTTACATGGCACTCATTAGACCATGTCAAGATACTGCATGCAGTTCTGAGGCCTCAATACTAGAAAGACTGATAACCTGGAGCAAGTCCGTTGGAGGTTCACCAAGGTGGTTGGGGCTGGAACACTTGCGTAGTTAGGAGAGGCTGAGGGAGCTGGGCTTCTTCAGCCTGGAGAAGAAAAGGCATCAAGAGGACCTAACAACAGCCTGCCAGGGCCTTTGGGGAACATACCAAGGAGATAAAGCTGGGCTTTTGGCTTGATTGTAATGAGATTCAGACTGGATGCAAGGAAAGAAAACTTCTTGTTGTGAGGAACTACAACAGTGGAACAGACTTTCAAGGGAGATTGCTTCCTCAATTGTTGGAGGCTTTCAAGATTAGACTGAGAAAATCCTGAGCAACCTGTTCTGTTCTCATAGCTGACTCTGCTTCGAACCAGCAATTGGACTAGAGACCTCCTTAAGTCCCTCCCAACCTGAATTATCATATGATCTTTATGAAAACATCACCTTAGCTCCCCAGGTTTCACACTTGTGTGACTTATATATAAAATTATATATATATATGTATATATATATTTTTTAAGAAATATCCACCTGCCATTTAAAGGTAGGAAGATTCACCATATAAAATATAATTTGTATTTAATCAAGCAAACATAAGTGGGTACTTATGTGAATGCTTTTGTTCTTTCTTATTGCAAAAAGAAAACTTAGCAAGATGTGGTAATATGATTACAACAAACAAAATGTTCTCTTTTTGACTGGTGTAATATGTCTGTAAACATGTTGTGGTAAGCTAGCATTTAAGCTGAATCAGTCTTGACATCTGCATTGCTACTCAAAACAGGATGCTATTTAGACAGTGTTTGCTTTGTAGCAACAAGCTACATGTATAAACCAATCTTTTATATTTAATATCTTAATTTATTGTGGTAGGCACAGCTCTTGTGTGAATACATGTTTTACTTTGAGTCTAGATTATTATCTGCAATGTGATGTGCAACTATCGATTTTGTCAAACAGGCAGTAACTGAAATCCTGTTAGGAAGAAGTATGATAATGTGTGGCATATGTGCAGTGAGGAATGACTGTTGTGCACCGATTTCCATTGGTGTAATGATGCATAGGAATTGCATGTCCAGCAGAGATGCCAAATATGCTTACGCTAAAACAGACAAAAGCACATAGAGTATGAAATCTAGGGGCATCAGGCAAAACTAGAAGGATGCTCATCAGCACCAATTCTTTGTGACTTGGGTGAATCCTATGAGAGGGAGCTCAGACAGACAGGATGAAACCCTTTGGTGAAGGAACATTTGCTTAATATTAAGACTAGAGGGGCATTTTTTCCAACTGTTTCATCTTAGTGTTTTTGCTCAGATCAAATTCAGTGCTAGCTGCCCACTTGGCTTACAGCAAAAAATTAGATATTTTGCATATCGTGGAAAAAATACAGAAAAATTGTATTATTGTATGTGATATTAGCACCGTCTTTCAAACACTTAGAATGTACTATGTTATAAGCAAAAGTAATACTGTAAATATAATTGCTGGATGGCACAATGTTGTTTTTTCTTCTGTTTTTGAGAAGAGGGCATTTTTCCAATTCTATTTGATTGGGTTAATTGAAATGTTTACAACTGTTGCAGATTGTAGTGTCTCCCAAGGCTAATCTTGAGATAACATATTTTTAAAACACTAAAAGATAAAGATGAGACATCAGTGCACTGTTTTGTACTGTCAGTAACCTGGGAGAATAGACCAGGATTGGGGCTTTGACGTCGATACCTCCTGCTGAGTTTAATGAAGGGAGAGATGTCTGAGCATTTTGCCAAGAGAAATTTCGGTGTTGTTATTCAGAAACAACTTGGGCTTTTATTGAAAATCCCACTCTAACTCTGGATAGCATGCATGTATCATTACTAGTGTATATTAATTGCTGCAAGTAAGCACACAAGTTGTCTTGCCAAAAAAAAACAAATGTTCTTTCCCATTATACTTGCAGTTTATGCTTACATTAAACATGATTAACGGTTCTCCAGACATGGGAATGAGTGTACAGGAAGGAAGGAAGGGAAGGTAATACTGCCAGCTTGCACAATTGTGCTGGAAACAGGACGACATTTAAGAAATCTGTGGCACTGTCTTCATATTTTCCTGCTTGGAGTGCCAGAAAACTCCATCCCTCTCCAAGGGGTAGTATCAAGGAGTAGAAAATATCCTTGTACCTTGCAAAGACAGCAAAAAAGCTCCCTTGTCCTTTGCCATAAGGGAAGGAAGTATGCAAGTAGAGGAAGGATGTGGCCTCTGGTATGAGTGCTTTCTGCTCCATGTAGAGCATGTTCCTGGGTGGCTGCTCTGTATCTGATCAGCAGATGCAGGGGTTACCATTATACTGAGAGGTCCTGGGCAATTTTGTCTTCTCCTAGTAACCACTGCACTTTGCCTTTTTGCTCAGAGCAATGTAAAATCAACTGTTCTGGTTTCATATCTTCAAACTTTTCTTCTGAGTGGTAAGAGCGGGATGTTGACAGTTGTTAGTGATTGTATTACTACAGGAACTTTTTGTGGGAGTAATGCCTTATACTGACCATACCCCATGTCTTGCAAATGATGTTTTAAATGTCATATGCTCTCAGAAACTGTATGCCAGAACTTCAGCTTCAGAACAGTGTTGAGCTGTGCATAGGTCTGCTAGGCAAGATGGCTGGTATGCAGTGCAAGAGCCTTCGTACAGAGAGATAAAAAAATCCATAGAAAAACAGTTGGAGTGTCCCAAAGTTATTTTGTTACACTAAGGACACTCTGCCTTGGGGAATGGGGGAGGGTGAAAGAAGCTGCCAGGTGTACAAAAGAGCCCAAGAGTATAGGACAGAGGAAGGGAAGAGTTGTGGTGTATGCAGGAGAGCATCTGGGGTGTTGTAGGTCAGATGGAGAGCACTTGAGGCAGCTGCAGGGGGGATAGACAATGGCAGTGAGAAGCATAAAGTATAAAAATAATGCATACTATTGAACTTTACTGATAGAATAAGGAACAGACCTACAGAGGGAAGTAGGTATAGGGCTGAGCTGGGTAATGAGACTGTTTGACAGTGTAGAGATTATAGAGAAAATAAAGGGAATGCAGAAGCAGGAGGCTGAGGAAGGGAGATGGCTAGCATGGCAGGGTTATTTCATCACAGTCTAGTAATATAACCTGTAGATGTGGAAACCATATAGCTCCTATTTCTGCCTGTTTGTTTGAAGCTAAATTTTGGTCCTAAAATACTCAGTCATGCTATTAGGAGAGGTTGTTCCCTCCTGAAGGCTCCAAAAATGAACTTTGGTTATATCCACAAACCTCAGCATGGAAAATGCACCTATGTTAGAGTCGCACAAAAGTCCAGAATTACAAGTGTGTTCAGTAGAGGTAGAGCAAACATTTAACAAGGCAAGGAAGAAGCTTTAAGTGTGTGTTTGTGAACGGGATATGCTGTAGACCAGGCTACTGGATTGCCCACCTCCCTAAGGAATGTGAAGTATTTACATAAAATTAAAGTTTTTTTTTTTTTTTTTTTTTTTTTTTTTTAAAAAAAGTCACAGAATTCCCATCTGAAGAAGAAATAGATTTGTTAGAAAAAGTGACTGTAGTTCCAAAACTATCTGCATAACTCTGTGTGCAGTTTACTGCTCCAAAGGCTTGATAGCCTGTATCTTTCCAATGTTTTTTTTTTTTTTTTTTTTTTTTTTTTTATGTGTTTGTTTTACTATGTATCAGTAACAATAACCATCATTTCCTTTCCTGGTATTTTAGGTACAGAGAGAGCTGGCTGCTGTCATTGCCTTGAAAGCAAGGAAGTCAGGTGAGTCAGATTGGACTTTAGAGAGGTTTTTATAACATTGTTCCTTTTTGTTATTGAAGTATTTGAATTTTCACTGCTGTCTCATTAACATTGGGAAGCAAAGATAGCAGACCTTGTTCCTCTCTCACTGGAGAATCTGTGTACACAGCACAGTGCAATTACTGTGAAGTTTTACTCCCCCTCACTTGTCACATCTAATGGCCTATCTGATAAAATCTGAATGTTATGGTTGAATTGAACTTGGGTCTCTTTCTGGCCAATGTCATCTTTATCTCTGGGTTTCCACTTTATAAAAGAACAACAACAACAACAAAATTCCTGTGTTTGCTTTTATGGCCCTGTATTTCATGCCATCTTTGCTGTATTTTACCTGCCATGTCAGGTGAGTTTCTTTATTCTAAAGCAAAAGACCAACTTTATGTGTTGAGAAAATGCTTTTCTTAAGACTCCTCTGGTACATACAGAGGGCTATGAAGGCAATTCTCTGTTATCAGGGCAGTAGAAGGGAAAAGCCAAGTGGATTACTGTAAAACCTCTCAGAATATAAACACTAGAGCACATGTTGGTGATACAGTGTAAAGAAATACTAAGACACATGGTCATCTCAGCTTTGTCAGGGTTTATCAGCACAACCACTTTCTTAGCTCTGCCTGAGAGTTTTAAAAAAACACAACACTACTACACCAGAGTAAAGAAATCTACTTGACTCAATACAGAGTTAACTCTACAGTGTCTACACCTGTAGGATAGTTAATCTGCAGAGAGGGCGAAACACCTGTGGCAAAGGGAGAGTTGAATGTGTTACTACAGTAAACCAGAGGTGGAATTGACTTAAATTTTATTGGCATGTTCCCAAAGCTATTAAGGTCTCTGGGACTATTTTTATGAAGCATCTCTTGTGACTTCAGTGATTTTGCTAGAAGTTGAGATCATGGATCTTGGACTTTGAGCTATTTTCTGACTTGTAACCAATATGGTGTCATATGATTTGTATGTCTGTCTACCTGCTGCTTGCAAGCACAGCACAAAAGTTATTATATGCTACACACAAAATATCTTAAACTAAAGACACCAGAAGATGTGGTTGGCATATCTGCAAATATTTCTGTATGCAAATATAAGTATTACAAAAATATTGCAGACACTGCGATGCCTGTTGGTCTTGAAATAGAAGTACCCATAGGTTACATCCATTGCCATCTGTAAATGTAAATCCGCAGAAGGTAATCATAAATTGAATCGTGGATTCAGACCTGAGCTGCTTCTGTGAGTGTCACAGCTTTGCTTCTGGGGCTGCTGTAGTAGTTCAAAAACATCAACACCCCTCACCTGCTTACCCTCACCTTTTGTCACCCCAGTCCCACCTCAATGTTAATGTCTGAACATGGAAATGCTTCTGCTCTGGTTTAGTGCAGAGCAGAACAGGTTATTATAAGGAGGATTGGAAGATTCCTTTTGTTTTGCCATAAAATATGTTAAGAGAGTGGTTCCACGTACCTTGTACTTAGCCATTTTACAGCTCCAAGAAATCTCTGTTTCTATTTCTCCTCTTCAGTTGTGTCGGCAAATATTATTACTGCTATTGTTAACAAACAAAACCTTATTCCCCAAACGAGTTGTCTTTAACCTGAATTAGCATCTCATTTCCTTTTGGCTCCATAAGCAGTTGTGTCAGTACAAAATGGGATGGGCAGCCGGATCAGGAATGAGCTGCAGGAGAGTAAGCAGAACACAGGGAGCAGGTAGAAATATTTTAGTTAAAAATCACAGCCTTAAATAAACAAAGCTCCCTGTAGAGCTGGAAAGTGCTGACCAGGCTTTCCTAACACATTAATGTAAACACCAGCAATATCGGTTTAGATCTGGACAAAAGATACCTCTTTAGTCAGTTTAACTAGCACACGCTTGTTTTTGAAATTTGCATTTCTTTATGCCTCATCTTGGATGACTGTAAAAAAAAAATATGGCTACTTGAACAGGCATAACTGTAAGGACTAATTTAAGTTAATGCGTTTACTACAGTAGGAGTGAAGTAAATTAGGGTGGTTGATTATGCTTATTTGTTTTATTGCTGATGGTTAAGTTCACAGCATAGCAGTTGTTGTGAGCAATGCTGTGCCTGGTGAACTAAAGCATATTTCACAGAAAGTACTTCTGGAGCTAAAAGCCACAGTATCTTTCTAAGATATTGTTCTTCTAACCTTGTCCAAGACTCCATATAATTCCAGGAAATAAACCAACACAGATCAGACAGAGTTGATTTTGGCATTAAAAGAGCGGCACATGGCTATTGGGCCAGCTGCCTTGGTTTGCTTCCAGGCTGGTGTGAATGATGTGGGTGCCAGGTTTGTATGTCCTGGGATTGATGAAGGCTGGCTATGGGCATCATCCTACCTGGCTGGGTGGAACCTGAGTGCTTTTTATTTTTATTTTTTTACATCAGTATCCAAAAGCTTTCCTAGAGGTCTGCAGCATGAAAACCAAAGCAGAAATTTCCACCGTACTGCTTTTTGATGGCTTGGTGTTTTTTAAATTACAGTGTTTCAAAAGGTTTTCCCTGGACAGCTTCTTAGCATTACCAGTAAGAGCAAAAAAAAAAAGAGTATTTTCCTTCTTAATAAAAAGACTGTGTAATTTGTTTCTAAATTACTTTAATTTCTGAATATACCTCTGCCTTTAGAGAGGCACTTTTGGGTGATTTAATTGCATTAGAAAAACTGGCTGATAAAAGTTTTAATATTACATGTCAAGGACTGTCGTAGTAATCGCTGGGCCACACTGCATGAAAAGTGCTATACAAGCACCTCAGCTTCCTCTGCAGGAGGTGAATAGGGTCCAACCACTAATATCTGCTGTGCTTGGAAACATTGCCTTTGGTTATCAGGGTGAAACAAGCAGTTTGTTTTTATTGAAATGAAGCTTGGGCTGCTACACAGTGGTAGAAGAGATTCAGTGTATGAGAAGCAGTGATTATAGCTGTTTGAGTTCTTGGGTCAGAATGGCTGCTTCAGCTCAGAGATTTAGATGCTGTCTGTATCTACTGACAAAATGCTTTGAAAACCAAGGCAGAGCGATGAGCCTGATGTGGGGCAGGGCAGAGTATCAAATTCATGCTAGCACAGGATCTGGCTTGATGGAGAATGTCAGCTAGCAGAAAATGAAGCCTGTAGGGCGTGGAGGAGAATGCTTTTCCTCCAGAGGTGTTCTTTAGTCTTTATTGTGGGGTGGGAGAAGAAGAGAAAAACATAAAACTGGCAAATGGCTGAAGGAAAAATGCAGAACCTGAGGAATGAAAAGATTGTAAGCTGTGGAAAAGACTTCCCTTTTTTATTTCTCTTATTTAAAATGAACACTGCACTTATACCACTCCAATAGCAAGGTGAAAGCAGATGGATAGGTACTTGAGAGCCCTCATGCAGAGGGAACTCAGCATCAGTAGTTCCTTTGTAAACAGAACTAAAAATTGGGGTAAAACTCATGTCTGTAATCGTGAAGTCTTGATGGACTTTAGTAACACTGTTAACCAGAAAACACATTTATATTTCAATAGAATAAAGCTCTCATGATAAAGCTGACCTAAGAGGAGGAAATGAGCTTATGCACTTCTCTGTGGCTTATTAAAAAATGCATTAAAATTGTTCTTGGTTAACTTCAGAAATAAATAGATTAAATGCTGTCAACCTCAGTTTGGTAACAGGTCTTGGGGAAGCAAATAACTGGAGAAGAAGACAACTTTGTTTTTAATTGCAGGTACTTGGCATTATAATTGTTTTGTTTACTTATACCTTTCTGGTTTCTGATCGCTTCTGCGAGTGTGCTGGAACACATATAGCCTCCATTCTGAAGGTTTACAAGGGTTGGCATTTATCTCAATTGCTTGTCATGGCTCATGACATGTTCCTTATGTGTTAAAAATGGTGGCTAAAACAAGGAGAAAATGCAGCAAACAGCCTAAGGCTGGAGACTCTAGCCAGTGGTGTAGCTACACAGATACATCAGAGCTGATCAAAGTCTGTCAGGTGGATGCTCTGAGCTCGAGTTAATCCTGTCAACAAGCAGGAAGCCTTGCATCTGTGTGCATGAACCTAGTTGTACTCCTGGCATTGCCCAGCAAATTCCTTTAACTTTATATCTAAAGGAAGCAGCCAGCAGGGGGTCACTTCTCCCCTCCCTGCAGGGCAACCACAAAAGCCCTTGCTCTTGTGTGCATTTTTGCTTCCTCTTAGGAACGTGATTCAGTTTTGCATAACATCGTTAGATACTTTTTGGTCATACCATTCTTAAATTGACAAGCAATATATATATATTTTTTTTTATAATAATATGAGTTTGCAATATATTAACTCTATTGAGATGTTGTGGATTGCCTCCCTCTTAATACTGATTTACATCTATGCATATCCACCCTTCCCCTTTATTTTTGCATTGCTTCTGTCAGAACTCGGTTGTCTATGCGGTGTGCTTAGTATTTTCATTTTGGGGCAGACAATTCAATGCGAACCAGTCATTGGGCTTGAGCTTTGCCGACATGAATGGAAAACAAGCTGTGAACAGCTCTTCCTTTCTCCAGCCGCAGTACCACCTCTTGAGCACGGCTGTCAGAGCTGTTTGCATGGCTGTACTTAAATGCACTCCAGGCAAAGTCAGCCTGGTTAAAAACACGCTAGCAGCCAGGCTGAGTCAGGTTAAAAGTCCACCCAGCTCTGATCCCACTGTGAGTGATGACTCGAGGATGCTTAGGGCAGGGAAACAGAACGAGTACAAGCAGTCTTTCTGATGTGCTCACTCAGCATCCACCGGGCTGTGCTAGAGTTGTCTTGCTGTACTCACACTGTTGAGATGGGCAGCACTTGGTGGACCTTCCTTCCATTAATTTGTCAAATTGCTTTTTGAACCCACTTAACTTCAGACCTTTTTCACATCTTGTGGCAGTGAGTCCCACAGTTCATGTGTGCGGTATGTGAAAGCATATTTTTTCTTGATTGTTTTAAGCGCATTCACCATGACCCTCAGTGTATTGTGATACAACTTTTTGGTTATGTAAAATGGTGAATAATCCATTTCCAATCTGTCATCATACTGTTCACTATCTTGTGCCCTTCTGTCATAACCTCAGTGAGTTGTCTCATTTCCAGGCTAAAACACTAGTCACTCCTTATATTAAATCTCTTTGATTCTGATAATCTTTGCATTGTCTTCTATTATATTGTTTTGAGATGAGGGCAGTCAGAACAGCATGCAGTATTTAACATGTGGAAGCACCCAAGTTTATGCAGGCAGGAGTTAATACTGAAGTTAAAATGGTATTATAGCATTCTGTTTTGTAACATTTCAATTAATTATTAATCCTCTTTTTTTTTTTTTTTTTTTTTTCATATTTTTCTTTTTGATCCCTACTAAGTATTGAGCTAATATGTTTTAGAAAACCAAACTGTTCAAAGTTGTGATTGAGCACTACTTGTTGTCCTCATACAGTTACATCTGATTTTTCCAATAGGCGTTATTTTCCATTTGTCAGTATTGGACTTTATATGTGATTTTTTTTCCTCCCTGCTACTCAGTGTCTTTAGATCCTCTTGGCAGATCTGCACAGATGGTTTTAGACCTGACTACACTGAGCAGCCTGTGTGCCAACAAACATGTGTGGCTTTTGCTCTGCTGCAAAGCCACACATCAATGTGGCACATTGATGTGTGGCTTTGCAGCAGAGCAAATTGGACAGTTCAGTGCTTCCAGAAGGGGTGCTCCTGCTCGCCTTGCCCTGAATGTGGGTGTGAAGAGCTCACACTTTGTCAGATGTGTGTGCAGTGCTGTTCTGCAGGGCTGAGACGTGCTGGAGTTGGTACAAAGCAAGGGAGGCAGCTTCTTATCAATGGGCTGGGGAGCTGGATGTGGGAAGGAGCCCAGAAATGTGCCTTTTGGCAGCATTGAGCTGTTTTATCAGCTTACTTAACTCAGGAAGCTGTGTCTTGACCACTTAGCCCTTTTCCTAAAGTAGCACATATCATTGTGAGACTTCCTAGTAACTTTCCTCCATAAGAATTAGAAAAAAAAAAAAAAAAAAAAGTCAGTTAATGCTGTATGAATGTTCTATGTTGTCATTATTTCCTTGTAGAAGAGTTGTTATATAGATGCAGAAAACCTTGAGAATTTGGAGTGGTACACATACTTGAAAATGAAGTTAAAAATACATGATCCAAGGTCACCAAAGACTGGAGCAGTTCCATATTATGTTTTAATCTGGAACATATTAGGTACTCTTTAAAGACACAAGTCTTGTAAATAAGTAGATATATAATACCTCTGTGAAATGGGCACATTTTATTATCACTTATTTTCTGCCATTGAAAAACCTCAGGGACTGGAGGAACTTGTTCCCATTCACAGAACAAAATGGCAGTCATGTGCTACAGACGTGTACTTTTTCCTTTGTGGAAAAATTGAGAGAGTTTGAAAGGTAGGGAAAGGTTACAACACAACATTTATATCAAAAATATCATGCTGCTTTTGTGTCCCCTTAGGTCTGTTGCCAGTGGGTTCATTTACTTGATTTAAGTAAGACCTTATTTCATTACAACTTTTAATTCCACTAACCATCAAGTTCTTGAAAGGAAGGGTCAAACTTAGCAAAATATGTAGAATAAGATGGATTTCTTCTGTGAATGTGGTTAGGCTGGACGTTAGGAGAAATTTCTTTACTGAAAGGGTTGTGTGGCATTGGAATGGGCTGCCCAGGGAAGACATTGAGCCACCATCCCTGGAGGTCTTCAAGAAACGTGTGCATGTAGGACTCAGTAGCATGGTTTAGTGGTGGACTTTAGTTAAATGTTAGACTAGATTATCTTAGAGGTTTTTTCCAACCTGAATGATTCTATGGTTCTGTAATTTATCCTGGAGATAAATTACAAAATGCTCAAAATCAAAGTGCACACGTGCTGAGCTTTAGATTGGGCTCAGTAACTTTACCTTTACTTTTCCTATTCAGCCTAAAAGTTGTACTTGAAAACATATTCAGTGATATTTTTAAAGTTACATTGTGCTTCTAGGATTTTGTGCTCTGAAGAGAAGTAATCATGTAGGCAGGCAGCACTTCAGGAAGATGGAGTCAGGCTCCCTCCAACACTGGTAAGCGGAGCATTTTGTGCTCTGCAACCAGGGACAGAGTGTGGGACACGCATAGAGCTCTGCTGTGCTGTGTCAATGACCACCTGGTTCATACTACCCAGTGATTTCTGTTTTTTGTAGTTTCAGAATTTGAGACATCATTATTTCTGCATGATTTATAAGGTGCATACATGAAAATGAGCAATGCAAAATAGCTGCATAAATGATTGATGTTTTGCAAATACATGGTAAGAGATTGCACAGTAAGGTCAAAATGAAAATAATCATGCAAAAAACAGTTCCCAGGTGAAAGTTTTGTTTTCAGTCCATTGGGAGAGGCATTTACAGAGTTCACAGAATGTGTTTGTTCAGAGTCCTCTTTGTTTCCTGTTCCTTTCCTGGCCGTGCCCATAGGTTATTTCCATGGAATAGAGAGTGAAGTTTCACTTTGCACCAGCCTGCTCTGTCACTGTCCCTCTGCATGCCTGTATGAACATTTCCCAGCTCCATTTCCTCCACTCTTCCAGCATCTCATTTCAGGCAGCTTTTTTAGAGATGCATTTGTTGCTGCTTGATTTTTTTTTTAATTAATTTTAAATATGTTGATGAGAAGAAATGTCTAAAAACACTGGGTAAAATTTTTGTGTATTCAGCTGTTGAATGGTTTTCCTTGAGCTGCTATTGCTACAAAGAACATCACTTAACATTACATAATCCTATATTGTTTGCAACTCATTTTCCACTTCTTTTCTCCTTGGTAAAAAATTATATGAGGTCATATGTTCACAAAGCATGTGTGAAATGTGGCTTTTCCTTTGTATGTGTTACAACATATCAGGAAATTAAAACCAAATCTCCCCTGGCCAGGTAAATCAGTGGTGGCTGGTTATCTAGCAGGAAATGCCCATCTTGTTTAGCCAATGGTTTTATAAATCATGGTCTTCTAACACAGCACAATCTTGAATGAAATATGGGCCTTCAAAGTCAGATAAAAGGGTTCAGTTCTGATAAATAAAATAAACAGAAATTTCTAACAAAAACATTGTACTAGAATGTGAAAAGAATAGTAGCAAAGGCTGCTGGCCACATAGCTTGAGTTGGGAAATATTGGTTGCTCTACTTTGTGCACTCATTCTTTAATTTACAATGGCTATATAACACAGGGAGGAGGAAGTCTCATTTAAACTGAGGTTTGTCCTCCAATGGTCATTCAGATGCAGTGAAAAGGGACCATGACTTAATGATGTGTGGTTCAGAAAGATCAAATCTACATCTGTCAGCCTCCGTTCTTACCAGTCTGGCTTTGCTCTGTTTAGATTTGATTCCTACCCTTGCTCTTATCTGTTCCTTTTTGATAAACTCTGCAATGAGAGGAAATGTTTTTTTTGCATAATTTTCAGGAGTCCTGTTTCCTATTTCAGATCTGAAAAATGGCTTGTAGCACTAAGACCCTTGGGAACTTATTTTTCTGAATGGAAACTAGATGAGCATAATGAGCCTCTCTGCAAATTCAATATTAGTTCTATACCTAAGGTCAAGGAGAAGTTAATGACCATTTTTTACATACTGAAATCTGTTATGAAACCGACATTACATTTCATGTTTCTGTCATTTAAAAGAAAAAAAAAGAAAAAAGAATTAATTTATATGAAATTGATTTAAGATACAAAGCATAGGTATCATCACTCTCAGATTAGTATTTGAGAGAAACTAGCATCATTGTCAATTTTGCAATAGTTCATTCCCAAATTTACAAGCAACTTTATTCCATTCCATGCTTGCTGTGCCTTTTTAGATACAAAGGTGATGAACAAGGCTGTAAGCTGGAGACTCTTTAATAATTTTTGCATTTTCTTTGTTTCTTTAATTAGCTGATTTACTCAGCTGATTGCACAGCTGTCTGGGCAACACCCCCCCAAGGGCCTGCCAACTGTTTCAGAGATATGTAGTGTACTCAGAAAAGGGAAATCTGTACAATGATTTGCATATATATATATATGCAGAAATAGTGGCAAGGAATGAGAAAGCTCAAAGGCAATTTTTGTATTGCTAATAAAAGAAATCATGTTAAGGATGAGCTTAAAAAGCTTTCTCTTTTCAGTAATTTCTGGGAAAAGATTACAGTTTCATGGTAAATAAGGAACCAATTCTCAGTTGGAGGGTTTAATTCCTGGGATTATCACTGTGTTTTATACGCAGCTTTTGGAGATTTCAAAGTTGTTCCGTGCTTGTTGTTTTTCCCCATTTTATTTGCAATAAAACTAGGAAAACACAGCAGTATGTATGAAGATCTGGTCTGGCTTAAATGGTCCTCCAGACCTGAGCTTTGTAAAACATTTACTTGCTGCTCATCTCCTTCCCACCACTCAGCTCTAGTGCCTTGTGTAATAAGCTAGAGGACTTGTCTGTTATTTTCCCCAACTGTATCAACTGGAACTATTATTTTTTTCCCCACTCTGATAAATTAATAAGCATCAGCAAACATGACAGCGTCATACAGCCCTGAGCTGCCATAGTAACCAACCTCTGTAGAGCCCTCTCTATGCCCTCCATAGGGATGGAGGGATATCACAAGCTCCATTGTTCAAAATAATAAAGTTTTCAAAAAACATGAACTGGGCTTAGAATCATATGATTTTTAAAAATGCCTTTTTTTTTTTTTTTTTTTCTGAGAAGTTTCATGTTGGAAACTTCCTTTGGATAAAAAGGGGGGGGGGGGGAAGGAGGGAAAGGAGGGAGAGAAAAACAGAAAGAGAAGAAACATGCCTCTAAAAAATGTGGGATATAAGAAGAATGCTAGAAGTTGTGAACTTCCCAAGAGCTGATGATAAATCAACTGGTGCAGGCTGCTGGAGATTCAGAGCATTGGACTTTTCCCCCAGGGAATTTTCTTGCAGATTCCTGAGGTCTTTTCAGCAGTGATAGTTTGACAAGGCTGGAAAAATAGCCTATAACTATCCAGCAGTGAAAATCTGCTGGCTTGTCAAATAAACAGAATTCTTCTATTCAGTGATAGGCTCTTTACCAAGTGCCAAGGTGTTGCCTGCCACCCATCTGTGGAGGGTATGTAGGTGCCCTTTGCCCTAGGAAAAAAAGATCCTGGTCCCATGGTTGGGCAGACACTTATTTTGGGGGCTGAAGCTGTTGGTCACAATGATTTTGGGGGCTGAAGCTGTGGCAACGCCAGCTGGCATGATGTCCCCTCTGCTGCTTGCTGCCAAAGTGCTTCGTTCTCAACCAGGGCATCAAACCCAGACTAGTTTAAGGTTGTGGACCCAGGTTTATGTCTGTTCAGAGAGGGATCAGCAAGGGTGGCAGGGTGTGGGACAGCCAGCAGTGATGCAGAGCTGAGTGTAGGACGAACAGATGTCCCTGCCTGCCGTGTCGTGCTGTCCAGCAGCAAAATGGTTAATGGTGGTGGCGTCCCCTCTGCAGCGTTTAAATAATTAGCTCTCAGAGTTCACACCCTATTAAGCCAAAGGGAGGAAGTTCACACCTCTCCTGGTGGTATTGTTCTGGTGGGGCTGGTTGCAGCGCCGATAGCGCAGGGGTTTGTCTGGGGAAGGTTATCTTCGCTGCCAGAAGGGGTAGAAAGAAGAAACTTCATTTATGGCAGAGGAAGAAAGCCGTGCTGCTGCACAATAGAGCAAAGCCTCTGGGAAGATTGTAATGCTGTGGGTTCCAGGACTTTTTTATGGATGGATTTATTATTATTTTTTTTAAACTGTCCTTTCTACTTTCACTCAGGCAAAAGATTCTGCTGTTTTGTGTAGCACAAAGTACGTGTTGTATGATGTGACTTCTAAAAATCTTGTACATCAAACACAATTTACCTTCAAGTATGGGGTGTACAGAGCAACATCTTGGGGGGCAGCACACTGTGCAATGCTGAATCCCCTGGCAGTGATGCTTCTGTAGGCACAAGACAGCACTCGGTGCTGGGGGTGGCTCTTGGGACCCTGCTGCATGCCAGGCAGGCTAGCAGGGAGCTCTTTGGCATGCCTCCGATTCTCCAGGCTGCTGAGGGAGATGAATCTTAAATTTGCTTTAAACTCTGTGGTGAGGCCATAAAAGCAGGGGAGCACTGTGGGTCAGAAATGTTGACACAAAGGATGTGCTTGGTTCCTGTATCAGTGATGGTTGTGTTCCCTTTCCCTTCTAATCCCCTTGTGATGGCTGACTTTGCTGACATAGCTAGTACATGATTTACTTTTCCTTCTTATTTCTTTGTTATTTTTTTCTGCTGATTTAATGAGCTGAAATCAGATTGCTAAAGGATAAAGCTCTCTCCTACAAGAACTCTGTATTCCAAAGTTAGTTTTATAGAAGAGTCCTCTAGCTAGACCTCAGCTGTGGTCCACAGGGACTCAAGGAACTCAAATCAGATGATGCCCCTTGTGATCCTGAAGTGACCATAGAAAAGTCAACATCATGAATTCCTTAGGCTAAGTTGCAAATGGACGCATTTGAGCTGCACATTAACAAGCTAATGCTCATTTAACATCTTTTTCTTTCATTCATGGTGACCTTTCCCGTAGACCAAAGGAGGAGAAATGCTGCAGGTAGAAAAGGGGGCCGGTCACTATACATTTGTATACAGACCAGGGTAGACCCCCTTTGCTTTTCTGTGGTGTTGCTACTTTGTCAGATGTGCTGGAGCATTCGTATCATAAGGAGAGAATCAGGGTTTATGCTGGCAGTAAAGGCAGTGGTTGGCCCAGCTCCAAAATTCACAACTTTTTTGCATGTACACATCACAGTTTTAGGGAGCTGTCCCAGAATCAACACTTGCCTGGGAAATAATTTCCCATCCCACCCTAACCTTCCTGTTGCTTTTCCTTCAGTAGAATTTGCAATGCCAAGTCTTTTTAGTCAAAAATTTAAGGCAACTGAGAGTAAGTGGGAAATTACCCTTGAATTCTTATACTTTATGGCTGAACACTTATTGCATGCACAAGAGCCTGTTAGGGCAGTGCTGAGGCCACAGCCACAGGTTGGTTTCCTGCGTGGGAATTCTTGCACACATAAACCTGTGTACGTCCCATGTCATGGGATGTCTGTGAGTTGGTACTGGGTTAGGATGCAGGCTGTGTACAGAGATACAGCAATTTGTATCGTGTGTGTGTGTGTGATGACCCATGGAATAGGTGTATGGTATTCCTATAGGAATATTTTAAGAGATTCATGGTGTTTTGTTGTTGTTGTTCTGTTTTTTATATATAGACAAAACATGTAATAATCTTTTCACACAGAAACCATGAAAATATAATTTAGGCTTGTTATTTGCCAATACGGCCACCTCAGTTCTCAAGGGACTGTATTCTTTTGTTGGAAAACAAGGTATTAGATGGTGTGATTCTTTCAGTATTACTCCCTCGATGTAGCTAAAGGATTCAAACTGTAGTTGGTTCTTGTGTGTTTGTTGGTTTGTTGTGTCCTCCCTGTCTCTTACCCAATCAGGTTTGTGATGGAAATGTCATGAAAAAGAGGCTGACTCTGCTCCCTCCCTCCCAAGAGGGCTAGGGACACATCACTGGAAGGTCTAGGATTATTTTTTTTCCTTTATGAAAATATTTACTGGTTCTTTTCTACATTCCTCATGCAGTCTAAACAACACTGAAGCCAAGGGGAGCTGTGTTTGGATTATGAACTTTTTCAGCGTTTTTAGAGCTGAGCTGTGAAATTGCTGGTTAAAAACAAAACAAAAACAACTTTTTTTTTTTTTTTTTAAATCATGGGTTCATTTAGGGTATGTCTAAACTGAGTCCATTTTCTCATCAGCTGTAAAATTTCTCATGCTAAAATTGTTCAGCTCCTGAAGCTGTCTGTAACTGCGGAGGCTGTGGACATGCACTTTCCTCTTCTTTGGGCTAGCTGCAAGATGCAATTTCCCACAGCCATTGGTGCTTGCTGTTGTCACTAGTACTGTCCCCTCTCTATTCACCAGCTGGGGTAGCAGCTGTGTGCTCTTTCTCTAAGGTTGGCTGGTTCATTTTGGTCAAAGTAGGTCTGGGCACTGGCCCTGGCCCTGGGCAAGGGTGGGGACACCCATAGCAGAGCAGCAGGGAACTGGTTATCAGCCACCAACCTTTTCCCCATCACAGCTGGTTGCAGCATCCCCACCTGCTCAGGCTTGTGGGAGAAGCTGCCTGGACCCATGGAGATCACCTGGTTGCTTAAAATGCCATGAGTAGCAGCCAGCATCTGAGGGGATGCTTTGGCCATCAGTGGCTAGCACAAATCGATTTTAGGAAAAACGAGGAAAGTAAAAGGAGAGTTAGGGAAATGTGTTTCTTCTGTCACAGCCATAGATTTGAGCAATTCACAAATGCTCAAACAAATGTATTTTTAGCATTCGTTACTGCCTTCTGGCATTGCAACATTCCTGTCTCATGTCTGTTGTTCTGAGTCACGTTCAGCACATCCATACCCTGAATGCTTCATGCCCTGCAGCTCTGGGAGGAGGAAGGCTGGGACTACAAGGGAAGGGGCTGCACAGAGCCTCTGGCATGGCTGCTTGGAGTAGGTTGCCTTGAGAAACCATGGGATAGGAAAGCAGGGGCCACACAAGGCTTTTGAGGCTGGAACTCCAGTTATGGTTTTACTGGATTGTTACTTTTCCAGCAGTGTCACAATCATGTTTTGGTTTCACCTGGCTTTGAAGACTACTGTGATTTAACCCCAATTATAAATGATTTGTGTTACAACTAGAGACTAACCTGGTATTTTCAGCATTCACCCTGAATTTCAGAGGTTGGCTGGTGAAATGGTGTCAGCAAAGCCACTAGTCCAAATTTGTATCAGACCTCTGTTTTCTTTAGATAGTGGATTAAAAAAAAAATCGAATAGAATATATTGCGTTGACAAAATTACTTTTTTTCTCTTTTTATAATTGCATCTGTATTACTTTTTATTTATTTATTTATTTATTTTAATGATATAACCGTGCAGGAAGAAAGAAGAATTGCAACCTCTATGGCATAGCAATATCAACAGATATCCTGCAGTAAAAAGAAAATAAATCCGTATCCTTAGAGTTCATGAAGAGTCTAAAGATACTTTTCTTTTAAGGTGCTGGATGCTGCTGGAGGTTTAAACGAACTTTACCTTGTGTCTGCAGCAGACTGAACAAGCCAGATCTCATGGCACCAGTTACCTGCATCAGCTCAGCTGCGGTAACCTGGCTGTGTCTAAAGGTTCAGGCTGAGAGCTCAGGACAGCTTTGGTGAAGGTGGCTGATGAAGCTGGGATAGGCGAGCTCTGTCACTTCAAGGATGCTTTTGTGGTTACAGCTATTATGGACAAGTCATTTAGTGTGTAGAAAAAGGACAATGGTATTTGAGAGTGGTGGTTGTAAGAAAAGTCACTTCTCACATGTTTCATTGAGTCTTATCTGACTTCCCTGTTGTGTGTCACATTTCAGAATGGCTGAGGGCTTGCTGTCCCCCCACCAAAATATTGTAGGAGGGAGTGTTGACTGGAAGGGGTTCCACTTGGGCTCTGTAGGTACTTTTGCACCCTATAGATACATCTGTTTACAAAACAAGTCTGATGTGTCCCTCCAAAAGTGGTCCCTGTTTCTTAAGCTATAGACAAGCTGATATCTCTGATTCAGCCCTTCCACAGTTCATGTCTGATCTAAAACTTTTTTCTCCGAAGTCTGGCAAAACTCTGCTGGTGTTAAGTGGTGTTGATTGAGCTAAACTACAGGTTTCTCTTATTGAGCTAGCTGTGAATAATCTTCAATAGACCGTCTTCTGTTACCATTTATTTTTGGAAATGATTTTCATGGATAGTGGTGGTATTTGAGATTGAGATCACTGCTTACATAGAATTTTCCAAGGTTGAGATGAGGGATAAATCTGGTTATTTTGTTTAGTCTGAATTGACCTTCTGCAATAAAATGAAAATAAAGGGATGTCTGTTTTTCATTCGTCATGAGTCATTAAGTCTTGTTATAAGATATAGAAAAGATGGGAGTTTCCTTACATTGCACTTCTTTATCAGGAATAATACAGCAGCAGGAATATACCTATTCAATACTACATTTTAGTGCTTTGGTAAAATAAGGTATATAGAAGTCAGTCCAAAACCACTCGATGACTTAATTAGAAAGCTAAATTTGGAACCATGTTTGTTATGTTTGATCTAGCCTGGGCCATGCTGCTTTGGGCTTCCTGTGATTAGAACATACACACTTCCAATACATTCTTTCTTTCTTATTTTAGCAATTCATCAAAATGAAGAAAACAACAGTCAAGAAAAAAGAGGGCTAGAAGAGCTCAAGGATACCTCTGATGCTCAGGTAAATGTATAAGATTAACAGCATCTCAGAGACTTTTTCAGATCTACAAGTTGAAGGATCTGTTTCTGATAGCTCTTTAGCACTGGGAAATGGATTTGCCCCAATGTGGGGAGTCCATAGGAAAGAGAAAGTCTGCTGGATCATGTCATATGTGACTATTTAGAATAAGATTGATGATCACCCTGGGAATTAATCCCATGATGTTGAAATCGGGCAGCATTTTTAAATTCTCTCTGCTCTTTCTAGATAATACACGTAGCATATACCAGATGTGAAAATAAAATGAGATGTGTTTAAGAGGCAAGGGCATATGACATTTTGATTGAAATTTAATCACTGTAAGTAGACATGCAATAAAATGAGGATACTTAAGAGTCACTTGAGTATAAGCAACAACCTTTTTTCTTTCCTTCCCTAACTGCCCTCATTTACAACCAAAGCATGCTTCTAGATATTACTCAGAAGAAATTTAACTACATTTTCAAGTATTTTACTGTGGGATTTCTTACCCCTTTTGATTTTGTGAATCTTTTTTGATTAATCTTCAGTTCATTCAGTCATTCAGTTCACTCATTCAAACTGAGCAAGCATAACTATATTAATCTTTGTACTGGTACTGATTATTGTTTCTACTTTAAAATTGATTTCTCCCATTTTTGACTTTTTTTTTTTTTTTTTTTAATTCTCTGTACCTCTTGAAAATCTTATATCTCCCACCAGTTGTCACCTTTTCTTTTCCTGACACATACAGCTTGTTGTTCCTGTCTCTGATTTCTTTCTTTACGTTTTGCCAGCTATGATCTATGAGAAGCAGGATTTGCATTGATGTCTGACTAACAGCATTCTAATAGGTACAAGCCCTGCACCCATGTCAGCAATACCTGTGTCTTTCTAGAGGTACAGGTTCTCTTGAGCACTGTGAGTGCAGAAGAGACTGCAGACACCTTCTGTAGCAGACCGGGATCATGACAGACACCTTGAGGGTGCAGGCACAAGAGCCTGGGAGCATGCGGACATACCTCTTGTATCAGCCTGGAACTGGGACTTTTAGCACAGTCTTCACAGTAGTACTTGAGCAAGGTGTTCAGAAATGACCTTTGCTTTTCTGTTCTTAATTGCAGCAAGTCACTAATCTGTTTTGAAAAGAAAAAAGTGTAGGAGCCCTAAGGCATGAAAATTTTGTTACCTAACTTTGATTCCTAAATGACATCAGTGTGACAAAGAAGGTCAGTCCTCTTACACTTGTGTGTGCACTAACATCACTGACAAAAAATAATCTGGTTTACCATTTTCTTTTCCATTTTTCATAAATGCTCTGTTTTACTTTATGTTTGTAATTATTATTTTGGGGAAACACTTGTTTGTGTTTATATAAGAGATATGAAAGAAAAGACTACAATGTGTGCTCAAAGCTCATAAGTAGACAGCTAGTAAGATTGCATAGGCAGATGACCAAAAAAACATAAGAATTAATTGTTGGTATTTCTTTGCTCAGATCTTATTTGGTTGTAAATCGCCTTCTAAAGTTTACAAGAATTTGAAACACATTTAAAATTAATTATTAATTGAGCAGTTAACAGAAGTGTTGAAGTACTCAACGGGGAAGACAGCAGTGGCATTGTCAAAGCAACTGTAGCTCTAATTTGTTCATTAGTCCCATAAAAACGACATTCTGCAAACACTGAATACAGTTTGGGTTAAGGGTGTGAATGATTTTTTCACTTTAGCGAGACCATGCAAGTGACTTGGAGCGAAGCAAATGATCTGTCTAGACAGTGGTGTATGGTTCTTAGTTTTCAGGTTGATCAAAGGTGAAGCCTGTAATAATTACATTATTTTCAAAAGATGCAGACAGAGACAGAGGTACAGTGGGGAAAAAAATCTCTTCTGTTAGCAAAGTTTCAGGGTGTGGTGCCTGCTCTAAACTCTACTCTGTTAAGTATAGAATTGTCATGCCTTGGAGTTAGGTTACAAAACTGTTTGAAATGTGGAGAAAATTCAGTACAGGGATTTTTGAAAGTGAGCATGCTATAAACAGTGTGCCATCCTGTCATCATGGGGATGTTTTAATTCACCTCCATATCATTACTAGCATATTCATTTATGGCTTTTGCAGATGAAATATTTTAAAAGGGATGTGCTGAAAAAGAAAGTGTATTGTCCGCATTTTTCCATTTCCAACCTGAGTATTGACTAATTCACTTTCTTTACCTTATTCCATTTCAAATATTCCATAAACACCTTTATTATAGTACTTTTGTGCTGTGAATGGTAGTGAAACCTCACTGTAAAGCTCCTACATTATGCTATCATTCAGAAAGTTAAAGCTGGTTAAAATATGCAATTTCATACTTTTCACCTTCACATAGGTTAGTACTTGCATCTCTGCTGATATACTTGAATCAGAGGGCTAAGCACAAACATTTGAGCATGCAGGATTGTGTAGGTTGTGTGCCTGCAGAAAATACAGATTGCAATTGCATTTTACAAGTAGGATTTCTGGTCTTTACCCTTTTGCCTAAGAGCTTTAGAGGTATTACTTGAAAATTAAATTCATATTGACAAGTGAAAATGACCAGTAATATGAGACTAACAGTATCTTCACAACCAGCTTTTAGAAGCTGTCATCAATTAATTAGTTGAGATGGATGGTTTCTTATATTATTAAGCAGAAAGATTTATAGTGGAAAGTCAGTATAATTGAGGAAAATGAAATTAAGAGTGAGGGATTTGTATTTTCCTTCTTAATTATGAAAAAGCATATTTAGACTTTTGTGTTTTAAGTGTTATTTACTGCCAGAGCCAAATAAGTATGCTTAACTTGATATTACTCTAACTTTCTCAGAAAATTTTAGTTGACTTTTTATCCTCCAGCAGCCCAATATAATAAATATATTTTTCCCATTCTTTACAATTCTTTAAATTAAAAAACAGTGGGGGGAGTAGGCACATGCTAAAAAGTAATGTCTCTACTTGGTGGTTATTTGAAGCAGGAGGATAACAGAATTCTTTAAAGAAATTCTCAGTTTGAATACAGACAGTATTTGTGGCAGGGATAACGGGCTTGTAGCTAGTGTTACTTCTTCCGTGGGATGCTTATCTGTGTAGAAAGCAATAGCATGTTCTGCCTGAACACACAGTGAAAGGGGGTGAGGGCCATGTGCTCAAAAAGTAGCCTTTTTCCAGGATGTTTCTTCCACTTGAACATCCTGAAGCTGGTTGTTCCCTCCAAAGTGAAATCCCTCTTCCTCAGCTTAAAATAAGAGTTTTAGCCTTTAAGTATTGCTTCGCAGGCTGGAGATCAATACTTGTTCAGCAGACTGAGTGGGGCATTCCTGTTGGATATCTGACATTTGAAGAATGGGAACACGTAACCATCCATGCCTCATGTAGATCATGGTCTGACTTCTTGGGTGCAATGTAAAGGTGTGAAAAGTGCCCCTACAGTAGTTATAGCCCAAATCCAGAGAGGCTGCAAATCTTTATAGTCCCAAAGCCATAACACTTTGAGTTGTCCTTAACCTATAAGCCTGTGGGGATTAGAGTGCACAGATGTTACACTCTGCTAGAAGCATCCATAAGCCATGAAATAAGCTGGCTTGGCTCTAGCTGATGTCCCCACATCAGCCAAATCTGTGATAATGGTCTAGGCTCTCTGTGTATATTAGTGGAGAAAAATGTGAGTTTTAGGAAAGAAATCATTTGGCTATTTTAAAAAGTACTGTAGAGTTAAATAAATAAAAATATTACCCTTCATGGGTACCTCTTCTATATTGATTAAAGAGAGTCTGGACAACTAGTTCATTGTATTCTTCTGCATTTAATAAAATCCATCTCACTCCTGATCTGCAGGTGACAAGTGTGTCAAAGTTGGCTAATAAATCCATATCCTTGATTTGGGAGATGAGGAGCTAATCTCACAGAAAATGTAAGGATCTTCAAGTTTGGCACTGCAATTCCTTATTTTTTGGTGGATTTCAGACCTTCATACCAGTGCTTAGATTCATTATGTGAAAAGGTTTTGTGCCTCAGGAAGTTGGGGATGAAGCATAGAACATGTGAAGCACAGGCTGTATCCCAAATTCTTTCCTTCTCTAGAGTACAAGTCACTGATGGAGGCTTGTGAGGAGATTCATCCAGACTGGAGGAATGTAGGCATGTAAATTTTTCTTTCAAATCACTTGGTAAGAATGAAAAGGGGAACTTTTTTTCTTTTTTTTCTTTTTTTTTTTTTCCCATCAGCATTGAAGCAGGTACTCAGAAAGTGGATTCATTACCCTCTCCAGCTGAAGAACTTTTAATCCATGTTTTCTTCTTTCTTGGAGAAAACAGCAGACTATAGGATCAGTAGCTCAGATGAGCACTCACATACCTTCAGCTGTCATGGACAGGAGTTTCTCAAGGCTGGAGGGTCAGGAAGTGCATGGCACTATGGGGTGGTGGTCAGTACATCCTTGGGTTTTGGTCCTGACTGGCAAGATGTTTTATGAATTTTTGAGCAAACACTGATTCAATAAAACTCAGGATGAGTAGTAGAAAGACAAGTGTGGAGGATAAAGATTTATTTGCAGATTGCCTCTGAAGTCATATAGCAATAACATAGCTGTGCCACATGCCAAGGCATATGCAGTACTATCAGGAAACATCTGGGTTAATAAAAGCTGTGCAGTATCATCGAGCCAGTTCTTGATGCAGAGGCTATATCCATGACCATATCATGGATAGTAATATTAGCCACTGACTTTTCAGTGAGCAATTTAGCCTGTCAGCTGACTTTCTAAGGCATGGGTCTGGTGTACCTGTGTGCAAGCATGAATCTGAATTTATATATACAACCTTGTTATAAAACAACCAGTGCTGCATGTTATGGTGAAATGCTATCAGCATAGCTTGTATAACTGGCAGAATATCAGCTAAAAAGTAGTTCTAGCACAGTTTTTAAAGTAAATCTCATTTTCTATCCTAAACAGAATTGGACTATATAATTTATTTTAAGTAGAATACTTAAATGCGGTGCAACTTTCTTTTAACTCTTACAGCTTGCATACATGAAAAATTGGTGGAGCTGGAGCGATGGGAATTGCAGCCTGTTATTTTTAGGAGTGACTGTGTTGCGCTTCATTCTTTTTCCAGGGCTGTTCCTGGCTAACTTTCCCATGAGTTTTTAACCTCTTGCGCTTGTTCTGATGTAACAGGAAACAGGCTGACAGGAACAAACAAAACACAGCATATCAGTTGCACACATAGTAGCACTTGAGTTAGTTAGCCCTGCCTTCGTTCCTCCAAAGTAGTCACATTTGGAGGTTCAGATGTGCCTCAGCTCTTGAGTTGTTTCCCAGGGAGCAGCGATCCCTTTTGTGTTTAGTGAGCGGCACGGAGTTCCAGCAAATATGATAAAACAGATGCATTTCTTTTAAGGTTGAAATTTTGTGGCAGTGCCATGTCCTGGGATTGTGGATTTAAGTATCTGTTTGCTCTTTCTCCCACCCTTAAGGCAGGGGTTTTGTGCAAGCTTCAGGAAAGAGATGACATTGGACGGATTGAGCTAGTCCAGAAGCTGGCACGAGAAAACTGTCAGTTTTTGCAGGCGGATAGAAAACAACCAGAGAAGACTGAACAAGTAAGACATTTCTTGTTTGGGTTTTCTTGTTTGTTTCTGGTAGGGGAGGGAGATTTAGGTCAGTAAACTGAAATAGCAAAGCTGATGGTCAGATTCCAGGACACACATTAGTCATGGGGCTACAGCTGTTCTCTTCTGTCATTTACATTTCTCTGAAGTGCATTGAATTCAATAATTGTCAGCACACTTAAATTATTATGTTGTCAGTAACGGTCAGTTACTATTATTAATATCTTATGTGTGATGAAAAAGCAGATTATTTCAGGATGCTTAACACCAAATTGTTGTTAGTGATTATGAAATTCTTGTCCTTTTTAGGATGTGTTTATACAACACATAAGGAATATGAGTGCTTAAAATATTTAATTTATCTTAAAGAAAATTACTTTGCTGCTTTGGAAAGAAGCATTGGCTGGAGCTTTTCAGAGTGAATTAAAAAGGATAGGGAGTTCAGCAGTTTCATTTAAAAAAAAAAAAAAAAGTGCTTTCAACCAAAGTTATACTAAAAAAAGCAGTATTCTCTTTAATGCTCCTGAAAGCACTTATTCAAATGTTAATAACTGGATTTGAAAAGTCACTAAAACATGACTACTCTGCTTATAGCACAATGTATCCTAGTTTTGTTCTCCTGCTAAAGATTTCTATTCTGATTGCATATTCAGCTAAAGGTGCCCAGGCTAATAACTGCAAGAAACAACAAAAATCCTACCTTGTCCTCGTGTATCTTGCTGTCATATATATGTAATTTCTTCCATTTTCTACTTGCTGGGCAGCAGAAGAAAGACTTACGCTTTAAAAAAGAATTACTTTTCAGCTCCTCTGCAAGCTCCTTCCTACTGAAGTAAGGCTGTACAAAGGAAAAAGAGAGAGATGAATTCTTATTTCGGAGCTTCACGCAGTTCTGTTCAGCAGTGCATACGGTCTAGTCTCATGTAGTTAAATATGCAATTGTATCAGTAGGTGCGCACAAGGGAGGAGAGTAATTAGCCAGGCGCAAATCCCTGAGATTGAATTGTTCCTCAGCTGATTCACTGGCCGTGGACAGCTGGCAGAATTTCCATATATCTATAAACCGTATCAGCAAAGTGCAATTAAAAGTTTAGGAGCTTAAGCAAAGAAGATTTTAAGCCAGGAAAGGTTCCTAATTGTGTTTTGGGATTTTGAAGCAAGATTACAGGCTTTGTGGGCAGAGGGGAGAAGGGTATATTGGGACGGATAGTCCAAAAATTCAGTAGTGTTTTTGCTGCTTACTCCAGTCACTGCAGAGGGTGGTGGGGTGTCAGCTGTGGTTTTGCAGCTATGCAGATTACAGCACAGCTCTAAAAATGGAAAAGAAAGAGGCGCTCAGCTTTTCTTCTCATTTGAAAAGTATGATGCTTTGCAATAGCTGCTACTTAGGACTTGAATGGCTCCAGTTTAGCAGCAGCTCGAGCGAGCTGCTCATGTTCTTACTGGGTGGTATAACACAGCAGTTATTGCTCTTGGGTAACGATGTGCCTTTAGATCTAGGAGTGCCAGGAAATACAAAAGCTGCCTGAGAGCCTTTGCAGCCCAAGTACAGGTCATTCCTCATATGCCCTTTATTTCTAGATGGGGAGCATCTTACAGCTAGCACTGGCAATAACAAGCTTCAGTGTGCTCCCCCCACCCTGTTCTGCACTTTGCTGGTTGTAGGGTGGGTGGTGATGTGGCTGTTACCTACTGGCCTGGCAGCCCATGCCCAGCTGTGAGAGAGGCTTGCAGCCCTCAGTGTGGGCACTAAGACCCCAGCTCACTTATTTCGTTAGGAATATACACCAGAAAGGCACCATTGAATGTGGGAAAGGTGTGGCACAGGCTTCTCAATTTAGCTTAGTCAAGTAATTTACTGCTGCTGGGAGGAAAAAAAAAAAAAGCCTTGCCTTGGTGGGGGCAGTGGGAACTCAGGTCATGAACATTCAGGAAGATGTGAGTGTCCATCCCTTCCTCTCCCTCCCTTCCCATCCGAGAGCTGCTCTGGCGCATGTGGCAGGATTTGGCTCTGGGCAGAGTTCACTCCTGCAGGCAGCTGTTCCTGCTCTTCTCTGAGGAGCAGAGCAGCAGGTTATTGCTGGGAGTGCTGCCTGTCTGTGGGCTTCTGGAGCTCCCCCCAGTCCTGCTGCTGCGGGAGTGATGGCAGATTCATTGGCATCAGTTTACTGCCCAATCCCTGGTGCTCAGTCGAAATGTTTGAGGAACAACATGTTCAGGGTGTGGTGTCCTTACAAACTGATGTGTAGCATTTCTTTCTTTCTTTCCTTCTTTCCTTCTTTCCTTCTTTCCTTCTTTCCTTCTTTCCTTCTTTCCTTCTTTCCTTCTTTCCTTCTTTCCTTCTTTCCTTCTTTCCTTCTTTCCTTCTTTCCTTCTTTCCTTCTTTCCTTCTTTCCTTCTTTCCTTCTTTCCTTCTTTCCTTCTTTCCTTCTTTCCTTCTTTCCTTCTTTCCTTCTTTCCTTCTTTCCTTCTTTCTTTCTTTCTTTCTTTCTTTCTTTCTTTCTTTCTTTCTTTCTTTCTTCTTTTTAAAAAGCATTTAGCTTTCTCTTAGATTGCTTTCTCAGAAACACAGGATAATGCACGCTCCCTGTAGGCAGTAAAACAGAGCCTCTTGGCACATTCTCCACAGGACCCTCATTTCTCAGCAAGCTTCTCTGCACTAAAGCTTTCACCAGCGTTCCCTCCTGGTGAGCTCAAGCTGCGCTTTCACGGATGGTCGGCCTTCCTCAGAAGGCTGCCGTTCGCTCTGTAAATGCAATGCACGAGCATGCCGCAGGGCCCCTCATTCAGCACGGCAGGAGCTGGCTGGCTAGGTCTGGGCCTAAAACTGCTGTTTCCTAGATGGCCGAGGGGGTATTGGGGCTCAAAATGGAGTTTTGATTTGTTGTCTACTGGGAATATGGAATAGAATAATAGAATTACTTTGGTTGGAAAAGACCTTAAGATCACCAAGTTCGATCATCTGCCTAACACTACCAAGTCCATCACTAACCCATGCCCCTTAGTGTCACATCCACTCATCTCTTAAATGCCTCCAGGGAAAGAAACTCCACGGCTTCCCTGGGCAGCCTGTTCCAGTGTCTAACCACCCTTTCCATGAAGAAATTCTTCCTGATATCTAATCTAAACCTCCCTTAGCATAACTTCAGGCCATTTCCTCATGTCATAATGTGAAAAGGAAATGTCTGATGTGAAAAGGAGAAAATAAAAAACAAAGAACCTTGAGCACAGGGCTAAAATTCTGAATATGCATACTTCAAGTCTAAGTGGACTATATTCCACACCTCCCACTCATGTAAAAATGCCAGGAAGATGGAATTGTGGCTCCTCTCTTGCTACTCACTGTGTTTCTAAAACAGATCTTTTCAGACTAGTACAACCTCTCATTTTTTTTTCTGTCAACTGAAGAATGTGGTACCCAATGTACCCAATAGCTTTTTCCTATAAAATGGATGAGGTGTGGAGCTGCTTGGGGAAAAGAACCTTGCCTGTCTTTGTAGCACTGAGTGTGATGGGGATCTAGTCTGTGGCAGGGCTGGTAAGCCCTTCTGTGGCTCCAGTAACTAATGACCAACTTAAACTGGATCTGGGAATGGAGCTTCTTGACTCATGTAGGAAAGGTAAATGAAAACTGGGGAATCAAAAGTGCCTGGTCTTCCTACAGTGCAGAGGCTTTGGGGCAGATATACCTAACTGTGTTTTTCAAGGTATGATGCTGGGGGCTGTGGTCTGTGGCCTACAGTGGGCAGGTGAAACGTTCATTGCTTTGGGCTGCTGGTTCAGAATGAGGTGAAATACAATTATTTTTTCTCAGAAAGAAAAGCAGATGGTCTGGGAGAGGGGAAATGTGTCAGCTGGGTGGTTCACAGGAGGAAACAGCTCATTTAGGAATTGAGGTGGCAGAGATAACAGGGTCCTTGGGCCTGGATGTGTTCTGGATGGCACAAAATGGGGTACATATATATGCTGATTTTGTAAATGCTTATGTTTTTACTTCATACTTCATACAACATCCAAGTCAGAAAGTCCATACTTCTTTAGTTTCAGGTTTGTGGTATGTGCTATCTTTTTTTTTCTTTTATTTTATTTTCTTTTATTTTTTTTTCTTTTCTATTTTTTCTTTATAATTTAAAAACTTTTGTCCACAAGCTCTATTGTATGTGAACTGCTTATTTGTTTCTGGCACCACAAGCTTGTTATGACCAGGTTAGACAGGTATATTGGAATTTGAGACACTTCTGCAGCACAGTGCCAAACTCCTCTCTAGTGAATATACTGTTTGCAAAATTCTCTAACTGTAATAGTGCTTACAGACTTGTTGAGTAAAACAAAAACTAATTTACAGTGATTTTTTCCCATTCTCACTTGTTAATGTGTTAGAATAAGGTTCTTAATTAAGGCAATGAACCTACCATATGTGTTAGGTTTCCTAAACTTCAGTTTTGCTAATGAGTAAGTAGTAGTAAATAAGCTTCTAAATAGGCAGATCAGCTTCTTCTCTGAGATGTCTCATTCCTACAAGGTAAAAATGTGTTGATAACCATTTTATGTTATTTTATTTACTTGCCTAAAATGCACAGAAGTTATTTTAACTTCAAATGTGGGCTAGACTAAAAATAACCACGCAAGCTTGCAGTTGTAATTTTATCATTACAAGCAAATTGTGCTCATAAGCCTGGGAAAAATGAAAATGGGATATTTGTGTTTTTATATTATCTAAATATTTCATTCCTTTAAGTTATAATATAGAAAACAAGCTCTGTACATAAAGCTATTTGAAATAATTTGTCATTGCTTTTTTGGTCAAGTGTACATTTGAGATGCATATGCATCTACATTATATGTTCTTTTGGACCTTCTTTTAAGCACCTTCAGGTTCACTTAAATAATGCCTTTGTAAGGGACTTGATGCTATTTGTACAGTATTTCCAGTTACTAATTCAACGAAGTGTTGAACTGATTAAGAAAATCCCATCCTTTTATAAAGTCATTGTCTTAACAAAACTGTAAAAGTGTTGTAAAAGTCTTTTTACCTCAGCAACACAGGGAAAATATTCTCTAGGTTATACTGTTGTTTTCATAGTCAGATGAGAATTGCAAATTCACACTAACGTTCAAAGAAAATTGACAATTCTCTAATGTGTAGAGACCAACCGAAGAATAAAAATCCATTTATTCAACTGCATAAATTATATTCTTATCTGGGGCTATTTCAGTACCTCAGTGCATTGGTGGGGAGGGAAGTGTTTCCTAAATCTGGTAATCCCTTTACAGATTAATGTATGTATTAATAAGAGTTACACGCTGTTTAAAAGTATGAACATACATACAGCTTGAAGGTATTGATTCTGTGACTTAGCCAATTCAAGATGAAAGAGCTATATCATAGCAAGGCAGGTACATTTTCAGAAGGACAACAGATATTTAAGGACAGTTTTGTTAATTTACTGGGCACTAACTTTTGTAATCAGTGGTCTCATTAAGAAGACAGATGATTTGCTCACTGAAGCAGGTTCGTGGACGGGCTGAGGCTGTTAAAATGCTTACAAAAGAAGATTAACGATTTAGAGCCTGGGGTTGTACAGATTACTCACAACTGAAGAATTTCTTGAGGAAATTCCAGCCATGAGACATCAAGGTTATTTCAGGGTGCACCTATCTGTCCAGCTGGATGCCTGCAAAGCGAGGAGAATGAATGTCAGGACATGCCCGGAGCTGCAGTGGTCATTACCTTGGCAAAGCGATGTCCTCGTGCTGATGCAGTCATTGGTTTGGTTGTCAGAAATCAGGGCTTGGATGAAAAATATTCTTTAAAACAAGTGATATCCAATGATGTCTGAATGCAGAAGGTGACTGAAATCTGTGCTTTACTTTTAAAAATACCTCATCATTACTTTTGTTACGTCTTCTCTGGCTGGGGTAGATCGATTAGGTGCCTTGAGTGTAGATTTACTGTTTTTGTGTCCCTCTTATTATAATGGAGGTTATTTTGTATCTGCAGCAGAACTGTGGATCAAATGGACATAACAGAGATAGCACAGTCAGTGTTTGTGGGAACTTTTGTGGCTTAAATAGAGATGAGATTGTATAGATATCTGAAATCATTGGAACAGAAGGAATTTAGCTATTTTCCTACGTATCTCTTCAGTCCTACAGCGTTAGCAGAGGCAACTGTATCAGGGAAAGATGTTTGCAATTTTGACTTTGTAGACTTCAACTAAAAGCCAAGAAAAACAACAGCAACAAAAAAGTCAATCAGTGAGGTTGTCAGTTTATTGCTCTGATTAAGAGTAAGCAATTAAGAGATAGGTGCATGCTTGCCATGGAGGTAACCTGAAGTTCAAGTCTCTAGCCTGAATGAGGAGGAACAGGGACACGGATTAGTTCTGTCATGTTCCAGAGCGTGTCCTGTTCCTGAATGTCGATCTTTCATCTGCTGGAATGAATACATAGCCCCAGGTGATCACCTGCTCTGGGTAAGCCAACCTCTTTATCTTTTGAGAAGAAAAGACTTCTGCATGTCCTAGGATCTTTTCAGTGTGGAACAGGCACAGGCATCTTTTTGAAATGGAAAAAGTTGAACAGCGATTGAAAAAAATTTCCTGTTCAAAAAAGTTGAACAGGAAACTGCTCAGATGTAGAATGGGGATTGCTTGGCTGGTAGAAAAAAGTTTTGCTTCAGTCTCTTGAAAGGCTTTTTTTTTTTTTTTATATAAAAGTATTTTTATTTTCCTATGTTTTTAAGAGAATTTACTATTCCTTTTGTTGAGTGTGCTTAATGTGGCCCATGTTTTGGATGATAACGCCCAATTGCCAGCTGTGCAAAGAGACAGTGAGGTGGTAAGGTCCTTCTTCCTGTAAAAAATCCCACAACGGAGGAGATTCACGCTTGTGCTCACATGATGTGCTGTGCGTGTAGGATGGGAGCATGTGCAGGATACTGGGAAACTCACTCTTTTCCTTTGAGTCAGGTTCTGTATTCCCATAATACTTTCTTTCCTCCAGATGCTTGGCCTAGCACTTAAAAGAAAAGAAAGCCTAATTTGTGCCTCTTTGATTTATTCTGTAACATTAAAGGACTTTGTATAGAAGGAAATTCCATGCGCACATTTTGCCTGCTGGGCTTTCTTTGGTGTGGGTGATGACTCACTCCTATATGTGACAATAGTTTAGCTAATGGGGCGGAGGGGGTAAAAAGGGCAAGTGGTATCCCACAGGCTAACACTGAATGCTGGGAGTCCCAACACTTGGATTTTATTTTTGACTCTATTGGTTATTTAATATGTAACCTTCTCTAGGTCCTGTCCCTTCTCTGCACCTTTGTTTACCCAGATATAAAATGGGGTCCTGAACAGCAGGACCTTGAAAGGGTGCTATAAAACCTGCGGTAATTAGTGTTGATAGATTGCTTTGAGATCCTTGAGATACGGTTTGGGCATCCCAGCAAGCTGGAGGCGGGCTGGACTTTGAGCTACTGAGGGCAAGGGAGGAGATATCTTACAAACCTGAGCAGGGCAGCAGCAAGGCCAGCAGTTGCAGTCACTGAGCAGCCTGGGGTTCTACCACTCCCAACACCTTGTTCCCAGCCCCATCTGGTGCTGCTTCATGAATGGGCATGGGGAATAATCCTGCTGAAAAATAAAATGCATGCACCTCTCTGATGGAGTTGGTTTTCAATCAGATCAGTTTCCTACATGCTACAGGGAAGTGGGTAAGGGATGGGAGTGAGATGCAGTGACCAAGATGATCCTTGCTGGCAATAGCTGCCATGCTGCTGACGGCAGCCTCTTCTTGATGAGAGCTTGAATACATTCATCCTGTTTGGGCTTGGGCCCTCTCGTTATCCTCCCTGGAACTTTTTCTTTTTGTTTTGAAGTTTTATCCATCTGCATAATTCCTAGATCTTTCTCCAGCCCAAACCTTTGTAGCGGCTAGCCGTATTAGCTCTTATCCTTTTCTTTCTTTTGTTCCCAAGACTCATTATTACTCATTTGTGTAGAAACAAATTGTATGAACCACTTACCTGCTTATGTTTCCAGACTGTCCAAACACTTACATAAAATTAGATAAGCAGACTACCAGTTTATGAATTCAGAGCACCCATTGTAATGTTTTCCACATCTAAATTTACTGTTCTGTCCCTTTGTTTTTATGACCAGTCCATCTGATGACATTCTGAATGTTCTTTTCTCCATTTTTCTGACTCATGACATAGATAAATTCCCAGTTATGCTGATAATACAGTGGGTGTATCCTGCCACCTACTTCTGTACAATTACCTTTATGCTTGTCCTGGGAACTCTGAATAGGAAAAGCGCCTGGATTTCTCAGTCAGATTAAGGTGGTTTGTTATCTAAATTCAGGAAGACTAAAACCAAAAAGTTGCTAGTGCCATGTATGTGTACCTTGCAAACTTAAGTCAGAAATTCCAAGCAGCTTTTGAAGTTCAGGAGTAGTAGTTTTTTTCCTTCACCTTTCAGTGATGCAGAGCTTTTGAGTCACTCATTGCTTTACTCTCTTTTCTCTTGGAATTGAAACCAATCAAGGATGTCTGGCTTCAGCTCACTGGCTCACAGTGTGGACCTGGGTGAGATGAAACAGTGAAGGTAACTGGAAAACCATTGCCAAGCCAGAAGCTGTTGTCTGTTCACCACATCATCCTCTCTGGAGGATGTTTGAGATTTGGTAGCCTGTCCAGGGAACAGTCATTCAAAAGGATTCAGGACTTCTAGTCTCCTTTTTTTTTTTTTTTAAATAAAATATATATTTTATTTATTTTTTCCTCCCTCATATTCTCATATATATATTCAAGAAGAACCTTCAGCTCCACTCAAGTTCAGATTTGGGCCAGTAATGCAGGAGACATGTGGCTAGTGTCATTAAACAAGTGAACATGTTTCCTGCGGACTGACATTGTTTGTACATGTTAGTTTGCTCATGTTTTGAGCAGAAATTGCACCAGAGCATGTTCTGCAGTAAGAGCTGCCCTTGCAGAAGTCGGTGTGGTTCCAGCAGCAGGATGCCCCAGCCAAGGTGAGGTCTCCTTTGATTGCAGGTACTGCTGTGCTGGCACCACAATCCTTCCCAGCTACCAGAGCAACCTATCTTTCTGCAGATGTCTGACAACCTGTGTCATGACCTCACTGGAATAAATGCCATCAGCATTTGTTCCTGCAGGCAAGATCACCTGGAGCATGCTGGCGTGAAAACTTAGCCTTTCCTTTTCATTCAGCTGCCTCCCCTTTACCAGAGTCAGCCTATTTGCATCAAGGGCTTCAGAACAAGAAAGGAAAGACAACTTGACCTTGCATTTATTTATTTATTTATTTATTTATTTTCTCCAGGATTTATTTATTTGAATCATGATACAACCCTAAAATGTGCAAATCTTATCCTCTTGCTATAGCTTTTCTGTCACTCACTGTGCCTGTCTGCATTATAAAGCTTAATTCAGCCCCTGCTGATGTTAATAGGTGTTTTTCAGGGAGAGCAGGCTATAGCCCTTGGGGTCTAACGCTTCCGTTGCATTGTAGCCTTGGAAGGTGGTGGCATTTTGCAATATGTGCTTGACACAGTCACCTGTGGAGAATGCTGATTTGGTAGCAGTTAATACACCACTTGAATTCATTTTTCTTGGTTGTATGTGGCAGCTCAAAGAGCAAAGGAATGAAAACCCAGGCGATTAGTGGTATTTTTGCTGACTGTCCTTCTCTAAATCAAAGTGGGTATTCCCCTCTCCTTCCTTGATTAGTGTTCCTACTGCTGTGTGCAGCACCTTCTGTATTCTAATTCACAGCATGTAAAAATGAGGTCTCAAGTGCATATGCATGGATTTCGTCTTAACTACCCAGCGAAAAGTTTAAATTAGATGTTTCATCTAGAAACATGAAATAGGGTTTGAAATTAGCAATGACCTTGCAGCCTTCCTCGAGTTTACTTTCTGATATCATGTGGCAAGCAGTTTCCAGCTTTTTAGTTGCTCAGTGAGTGAAAGGTGCACATCAGCGTAGGGAATACTCCAATGTGTGGAAGTGACAGGCGGTGCTGGTTGAAGGAAAAAGTACTTTAGCCTCATTTGGTGACTTGGAAAATAATAGAATGACCTAACACAGGAAGATCATGAATAGCATCAGGTATTTCCTTTAAAGGCTTGCTGAAGAGCATGCCTTAGATGGATTTCTAAGCTCCCTACTGAGGTAAGCCCTGAACAAGTGATGATAGTGATTTATACAGCTTTGTTTGGTCAAGGAAGAGGCATAGAGCCCCTGTGTTGGCTGTGCATCAGCTCTGCCCCCTACACATCTGGCTGACTCTGCTGTCTCACTTGGAGTAGCAGATGGAGAGCACCAGCCCTTCATTCTTCACCATTTTCTCTGGGAGGTGATGGGAGCAGTCCTGGGCGTGCTCTGTCAGGAGCAGCAGTTCTGTTTTGGCAAGTGCTGGGAAGAACCAAGGAGATTCTGCTCTTTTGTTAGGGTAGGGAACTAGCTCCAAATGTGAATGTACATCACCTTTTTGGTTTGGTTGAAATATCACAGTTTCTCTTCCCCTTTCAGGGGTGCTAATGCAATATCACTTCAGACTTTTTTTAGTACACACTTTTGTTATGGAAAATAATGGATTGTTCACCACAGGAATCTTAAAAATAACTGTGTAAAACTACAACAGTATACCAATTAAGTGTTTATAAAATATGTTCTTCGGCCATATTTAGCAGGCTAATGGAGAGAACCAATAAGGTCAGGATCAAGGGAAAAGACCCTCATCAGAACTGGCTGGAGTGAAGAGGCCAGTTTCAATTCTCACATGCAAAGCATTGCTGTTTAGGTTTCAAGCTAAAAAGCAGACACATTCAGGCCCAGGTTTCCTTGTGTGGATGGCACGTGGCTGGAAAGTATACCAACCCTCTGGCTTTGTCTCCCCACCTGTGCAATTTGAATCTTTTCAGTGGAATCAACAGATTGATTCAGTCTGTCTAAATAATCAGTCTACACACAGTACCTTTAGTGAGCTAATCATTGTGCTATATTGATTTTTTTTTCTCCCTAGATGCAATGAACTTGTTTAAAATAAATAGGTAGCTTCTAAACAAAATTCTCTTTGCAGTAGGTTCTTTACTCCCATTCCCCACAGAGGCAGAAGCAAGCCTGGAGTGGAGGGTGAGGAATGTCCTGCTTGCTTTATCTCTGGCATCACAAGATTTTCCAGAGGAGTTTGAGCAGTGCCTGATACCCTGCTGGGAACCCAGATAACTGCAGATGATGGCATCTTGCATCTGGGACCTTTCCTATGATTTCATTAAGGATGTGGCAGCCTTCCTCCACCAAGGAACTTAGGGTGCTCATGGTCCCCGGTTCTCTCTTCTGTAGAGATATGTGCCAATGTTAACTCATGCTGTCCATATTTATTCATTAAATAGACTGCAAACCTTGACAAAATCAAAGCTGATTGCCTACAAGGAGTACTTATGGAACCTTTTTATTCATGCTGTAGAAATAAGCAGTCATTTCCACACAGTCTCAGTTTAACACAAAGAAACTACTTTCTCCTGGTGATCTGTCTGTTGTGACACCCTTCTCTTCTTTATCTCTTCAGATTGTATCAGTTTTTTCCTCTAGGAGTTTATGAAATATTTCAGTCTCCTTTCCAGTTCTTCACAGCAAACCTGAATATAGGGAATTGCATTTGAGACCTGCACAGACCTTTGTGCCCCTACCTCAGGGATGTCAGAGCTGTGAATGTCACCTTTTCCTGCTCTCTCCAGCCAGTGCCTGCTGCTGGAAGAAGCGATATGTGCAGGCTGTCTGGTCACTGGGCTACCTTGCAGATAACCCTTCAAAGGTACATGGGGCCATAGCTGGCTCCCTGAGAAGGAAAGGCTGGTGGCGGAGCCTGGCCACCAGGCTAGGACCTTATAGGACCTTAATCAGGTACTTCCTTACTTTTTTTGCTCAAGAGGAACAGCCATAGCCTTCATTGCAGGAGACCTCTAAAAGTTGAGTGGTTTTATTCAATTTTGGGCATTTCCTTGCAGTAATCAATGCTGGCACTGGAGGAACACATTCCAGTTTTACAGCAGACAGGTAGGCACCTGCATTAGTTTGTAAGGGACCCATAGCCATTCATAAAACAGAATTGCTCTGTTCTTGCAGAGATGTGGGTGGCTGTGTGGTCCCAGTAACTCCTCTGCTCCCAGTAACTCCTCTGCTCTCACTCTTGCACCCTTGGCTGTTATAGATGCCCTTATGTATTCGTACGGATATGGCTGTCTCTTCCATATTACAAAAGTTAGTTTTCTAATGTACAGGGAAAGATGATATAATTCTACTTCACTGTTTTCCCTGACAGCAGCTGTTAAACTCCAGCTAATATTTACTTGTTAATCAATTGACACGTACTGTTTTCATTGCCGTGACATGAAAATAGTAAATATTTGTATTAGACAAAAGCTATACAGTAAATCATGCATATGTCTTGTTCTAAAATGCTATTAGTTTTTAATTTGCATGATGTTCAATACGTAGTAAGGATACCATAAGAATGGAAATAAAAATAACGATAGTAATATAAAAGCAATTTAGTCATTAATTATTGGAGAAAATCATGTCTTACCTGCAGTAAGGAGAAATGAAGGTTTGGCTTTCCAGCAGAAATACCAACAAGCTGTAAAAGTTGGCTGACCATTATAATGTGAAAATTAGCTATAATCTCACAGGCATTTGCAATTTTCCTTGTAATTCATTAAAGCTGTGGTTTCCTGTATTCCAATTCTCTTGTGCATGGAAAAGATCTGCGTCATATAGTTGGGTGCCCAGCCTCCTTGAAAAAAGATCCTATTGATTAAGAACCTAATAATACTTCCCATTGTGGTTAGGATTTATTTTGGCAATTTTGTTAATGCAGCACAATTCATAGTATCAAAATGCCCGTACCACTTTTGCTTTTGTAACAAATAATTTGTTCCGATCTTTTTTATTTTTTTATTTTTCTCCCTTCTGATTTTCCGATGCACATACTGCTATAGCAAAATTTCTCTTTGCTACCTTAGACAATATATTTAATGAACTTTATCTGTCTTGCATTGTTAAGGGCAAGGAGCTAACTCTAAATAGACCGGGGCTTTTAGGAAAATGAAAGCCACGAAGATTTGCTTCATCATGGAAAATTGTTGCCAAATGTCGTGTGAGCTCTTGTTTTCCTGGCACACACAAAGTAGAGAAACATTTTCATTTATAGACCCTATCATCTTGACATTCAGCATCTTGACTTCTATTGCTTTACCACTTTTTAGTATATGAATGTTTTCCATCAAAATGGATTGTTATGAATACACTTATATTTAAATAACAAATGAGATAATATAAAGATACAGATAATTAGAGGCTTAGATAATGCTGTATAGAAACATCTTAATCAGATCAAAGAAAAAACTGCATTTTACTTTTAGCATAGTCTGTTTTTTAATAAGCCAAAGCTTAAAATCTGATGAATTGGCAATTATTTTCTGATATAATATTCAGAAAGAATGCATCCTGAATACCAAATGAATGAAAGTTACTGTGGACTATCATTGGTGTTTTTCATTTTGACCTTGAAAACTGGGTTAGCTTTGTATTCTGCACACTGCTAGCCTTGAAGCACAAGCAATTGGAAAAACAGTGCTGAAGATTAGCAATACTTTTGCTACATTTATCTTGGGGGAACAGTTTAGGGCACTGGAGGGGAATTGTCTTCAAGGTCTCCAAACAGCCTGAAAGTTCTGGTGATGACAGCACTTTCAATTATCATTATCCTAAAAATGTCCTTCTGTTCCAGTGAAGCCTCATGTAGCTAAAAGGAAAGGTGACTAGAGGCCAGCATTAAGTAATGTCACAAGAATGCAGACTCCTGAGAAGCTGCTAATCAAACCCTTTTGTTGCTATGCAAATATATCCACGTTCATCACAGATGTATAACCTCACAAAATATTCTTTGGTACAGCATTGTCATGGTAGGGAGAGTGAGTAGCTATGTGTAAAGGTTATAACTCATATGCCAAATGACTGCCCAGAAGACTAAGGTCTTGCACTACTCCAGTGCAAACTCTGAGTGTAGATGGCTTTGAGGAGGGATGCTTTCCTCTGGGATAGATAGAGGTATAAAACAGAGGGGAAAAAAAGTCCTAGCAGATCTTTACGAATGTTAGACTGTGATCACTTGCATTTCAAGGGAGCAGAGGAAACTGTAAACTGCTTCTGTTTCAAACCATCTGAAATTAGGATTGATTTTATTAAAAATTTTACATAAGCCTAATGTTTTAGATACATAAGATTTTATAAACGTTGTCATTTTTTATCGTTGTTGAATTATTGTGGGCTCTGTCTTTATGACTGCAATCTCCTAATCCTCCTATGGCTATGTTAAAATTCAAGGCATCCATAAGGCACAAGTCCTTCCGACCTAGTGCTGTAGTTATGATGATGCATAAAATAAATCATTGCAATTACTGAGGCAGTCTCAAGCACTTAGTAAGTCAGGCAATTGCTTCTTGAAACATGACTGAACTGAAGAAAGGATCATTAGTTATTTCCCTGGAGTACTTGGATATTGTAACCCTCTCCACAGGGTTCTATTAGAGAGTTAAGACCTGGTCATTTGTTCACACATCTCATTTTATCTTTCTTTTACTCAAATCCTCTCTGACAGCTGATGAATTCCAGAGCATGTCTCTTCTTCACCCGTGGCATCTCCTTAACTGTCAAAGTTCAGGTCAAACAGCAAATGGCCAGCTGGATGGGAAGGAAGAGCCCAGCAACAGCAAAGAGAACAGGTTTAAGAAGTTATTACTGGCATGACTTAGGAGATAGGATGACTTTCTGAGACATACAACTATAAAAGTAATTTCCTGAATAAGGGGGAAGATAGGTGAGATCTCAAGTTTATACACAAAAAGAGTGTAAAACTGTATAAAGCTATATAACTTTTATAAAGCTATGGAAGTCAGGAAGGCGTCTAATCGATGAATGGGGAAAGAGGGGTCAAGATCAGAGGTGCATGAGAGCTTCAGTATTTCTTGGGTGCTGTCACGGGGACTTTGTGTGATGCTGTCTGGTGGTGATGGGATGTCCTGTGAGGAGGAGAATGGGATCAGGAGAAGATATTTGTCAGTGGACATTTGCAGAAGCTAGCAAGTGGCATCGTGCTATTGCTCTCTCTCTCTTCTTACAGGTGACACAACTTCAGGTTGCTCAGGAGGTCAAGAAGGAGGAGATATTTTGAGAGAGGAGAAAGGAAGTAGAGAAAGGAGGAAAAATCCAAGGGAGATTGCTCAGGAATCTGGTGGATTAAAAGGATGCATAGGGAACCTTGTTGGGGCATGATAGTGGTTGGAGAAACCACAGTCAGAGCCCAGAGAGTGATGGATATTTAGGTGCTTTGTGGATGTGACTGGCAGTAGAGGAATATGGTTGGAGGGGATTGTTCTGGAGAGAGCTATCTTTGTCAAGGGTTGAGAGAAGGGAAGGCCCCCTCAGGGAGAGGCTGTATGTTAGCTGCTGATAATATCAGAGCCTGGAAAAGCATGCAGCAGCGTGGTTCAGGACTGATTCAAGGGTAGATCAGATGTCCTTGTTTTGGGGATGGCAACATCCATGAGAAGGGTGGGGCAGATGGCTGGAGGCAGTAACAGCTTCAGCTGCCCAAGTGGGATGTGCTGATGCTTGTCTGTGAGCTCTTCGTTCCATCAGGAAGATTTTTTTCTAGTGCTATTGTGAATGGTCTCCTGGTGCCAAGGACCAAAGTGATGTTGAGGGGTACACTCCACCATTTTTCAAGCTTTCATAGTTTTGACTGAGGTGCATCCTAGTGAAATATTTATTTATTTAATTATTTTCCCAGTATTCCTTTCAGTTCTAATGACTGATCCAATTAAATTATCCCATGCAGAAATAAAATTTTGAATTACTTGTACCAACTTTTTGCAGAAGGGACAGTACTATCTAGACCCTGGGGTTTCTATGCATGTTCCTTGACAAAGGAACATTGTGAGGACACACGGGCAGTCGTATGAGTGTTTACTCAAGATGCCTTGCATCTCATTGCAGATACCATGTGATTTACCAGTTGCCATGGTAACTATGCATTTTTCCATTCCATAACTTGAATAAATGTTGAGATTGCTTTCGGTATAACTAACTTACCTTCCTCCTATAGCTGGACACAATTGTATTATCTAAAGGAAGCAGAGAGGAGACTCCCAACACTCATACTGAAACACATTTTTAGAGCATATAAGTAGTTAAGAATCAGATGCATTATCCTGTCTGGAGCAAAATAAAAATAATATCTGATTATTTAAAATCATAAAACAGGAGAAATAAAAACATATTTTTTGTTGTTGTAAACTTGCAACAAAATTTCTTGCTTGTGTTGTAACCTTCACTTTTGAATGAATTATTGCTCACAACAGCTGGTTAATTGTTAACCTGCTCTTACCTTCCTTCCCCTCCCAATTCTTTCATTTAATACTTTTTGCTAAATGTGGACAACAAATCTTCTAGCAAAGGAAAAGAAAATAAAAAACAAAACCTTTCTTTTGCTCTTGTTCATGTATGTAACATTTTTTTAATCTTATATAGAGGCAGCATGATTTCTCTCATTTCTGTAGTAGACTGTGTTGAAGTCAGTGAGCATTTTATCCCATGTAATAGATGCAGAATCAAACCTCCTGCTATTAGATGGAAGGATTGAGCTTTATTTTTCCTTCTACCCCATTTTTCCTTTCTTTTTGACAGCCTCCTTGTGTGCTCTACACATTGCTATCTACTTAGGATACATTATCAAGCCTGCAAGTGATTAGAGGCTTATCTATTTTTGAATGATTCAGATGTATGAATTAATTAAGCAAGAAAAGAACTACTAGAAAGCATTAGTAAAAACAGTGGCCATTCCAGGCTATTCTGGGGGGAGCTGAAACCATCATCTAAAACCAAGAAAATTATATTAATGGTGATTTGTCCTTTTTTTTGAAATCATAGCATTATATCCAACTTAGTTGGAAAAAACACCAAAACACAGGATATAAACTCTACTTTGTAACTTTTACTGTTTGGCTGGAAGTTAAGTAAATTGGTTTTATTTTCAACATTAGCTTTTAATTATTTTTTTAAATGCCTTACTCAGTGCTTTTTCACACTCTCTGTTAGATGCTGCTGTTAAACGTCAGTGCATTTGAGAGATTTTGGTTTTGAAGTTGATGAAAATGAGCTCAATGACTTTATTTAGTGTTCTCATTTTTAGATATTATTTTGTTTGCAAGGCCTGAACCAGGTCCTTTGCTGACTATTTGACTGTGAGAAATCAACTGCTTTCTTCTGTGAGCATAGGGGCTTCAGAGAAGTGTATGTGCCTTACAGTGATAAATGTAATGAACAGCACCTCAGTATAGTAGGCAAGCTGTAATCTTCCACATTTGGATTTCTGGTTTAATGTGGATAGCATATATATTTATTTTTAATTAAAAAATTACTTTTTGATATTATTATTATTAGAATAATGGTATTGTCAGCACTGAGATGTGCTATGGACCAAAAGTAAGAGAGAAAGGTTTCTCTGGTAGACAATGACAGGATGTCAGTTTTTTAAAACAATATTTTAATTCACACCATGTATAAATTGGTGTGAAAGGCAAAGAAAGAGATTAACCATCTTGTCTGTTTGACTTAGAAGCTGTAGGTGCCCAACACTGGTAATTAGAGCACCGTAAAGCTGACAGCATCATATATTTACTGCTATATCTCCTCCATTCTTTCAGGAGAAAGTGCTACGCCCATTATAAAGGTTGTAAAGCCTTTGCACATGTGTCCTTACCAAGGTGAATATTAGTCTACGGTAATAAATGCAATCAACTAATATTAGTTATCTTCTGCAGTTTTCATGGCTGTGTGAAAGCTGTATGTGGACTGCCTTAGGAGCTAAGTTCCACCTCTTCTGGATGTTAATCAGTTTGTTATCTAGTTGCCCTTATATCCTGGGAATTTAACCCTTCTGATGTTGAGGCTATTCTCAAGTAGAGCTTTTGTATATCAATTGTCTTTGGTTTTTCTTTCCCTAAGGCACATCATAATAACAGCACATAGTATGAATCTTGGGGTATCTGGGGTGAATCCTTCAGTTCTTCCCTCTTCCTAGACAAGCAGTACTTTAGTCATCATGTTATTTTCCTTATGCATTTTTCTGCTGCTACAGCACTGGAAGACACTCGTGTCAGCAGCTGGCGGGTTGATCTCTTGCTTCATCTCTAAATGCAAGGGAGAGACTTGCATCTGGTGCTAGGATTTTTGTCCTGTAGGAAGCTTTACATTCCCTGGGGGAAAAAAAATCTGATTCAGGTGAAAATAATACAGTTGCAAAATTAGAGGAGAAATAGAGATTTAATTCTCCTGCTACCTACTCTGGAAACCTTGGGATGAGGACGTGCAGGCTCCAGCTGCAAGGGGCTGGGGAATCCAAAGCCCTGCCAGCCTGAGGTATGAGGCAGGCATGCGGAGAGCCTGGCAGCCTGGTTTCTCTTCAAACTGACATGTCCTGGCAGAATTTCAGTTCTGGGGAATCCACATTTTCTCAGTCAGAAAAAAAAAAAAAGTTGTGTTGGAAAATGTCCAGCCAGCTTCACACCACCACAATTCATTGCAAGGCAACTGGAAGAGATAGTTGGCACCTGCCCCTTTTGTTCTCAAGTCACATTAATTTGCCCTGCTATATTGCACGGTGTGTTGCTTGCTTGTTTGTTTGTTTGTTTACAAATACACGTATTCTCAGCTTCCAGCCTCCAATTCTCCCATATCCTGGTGTTTTTGAAATAAGTGCTGCCCTGCTGTCTGTGAGAGAATTATAACAATATAAATACTGCCTAATGCCTTTTGTCTTTCGGTCCCCCCTCCTCCTCCTACCTTTTTTTTCCCCCTCAGCTTTTGTGTGGTTACAGAGGGAAGGTCTCCTAGGTTGTCCTTGCCGAGGTGGCAGCACTCTGTCAGGCTGTCAAACTTATCTCCTAAGAGCTATGAAGAGTGTGTGCTCAAAGAAAGGGAAAACCGAAATGCGTAACCTTCAGTTGTCTCAAAAACACATTTTTCATTACCCAACAAAGAGGTGTGGAGGGTTAAGGCTACGGTATCATTACTTTTGTGGTTGTGACTCCAGTAATGCTTTCTTTCATGTTATTTTAGTAAATATGCTCTTTTTCCTGCATTAGAGGTATTGCTTCCTTGCATTGAACCCCAATCCATAAATATGTTTTAGCCTCAAATGGCAATAGTCTGAGGTAACAGAGGACAAACAGGGGTACAGAGAACTCAGCTTGGACTCATTGTCGCTAACCTGTTGTGAAAGGCACTTTTTCTATTGCTCCTTTTGTCTTTCCTGAACTGTACAGATTTTTATGTTTTTAAGTGGCCTACACGATGAAGCCCCAATACTGCTTGCAGTGGGACCACTGATCGAGCTTGGGAACATAGGCGACTGAGGCTTTTTTGCCCCAGGACCTTTCTGCTCACATAAAGACTTGCATTTAGCAGTGCCCTATCCCCATGAGCGGTTTCTTTCTTCTCAGTGATAGGAAAAGCAGAAATAATCCTACTCTCAGCAGTTTTGGGATTACAGGCAAAAATTGAGTTCCTTGATGTATGACTGTGTAGGGATATTAATCTTTTCCCTGATGCCTGTTGTCTGTCATCTCTGTTTTACCAGCACTATCCTTTTGACCCCTCTACAAGGGTAACTTGTTATTAACGTTGTCTTTGCAGCACATGCTCAGTATGCAGATGACAGCTCCAACAATTTTTGTTACAGGGCTTACTTGGGGTATTATTGAATGTGATGCTCAAAATTATTTTCAGCAACAAAGGATTTTATTTTTTATTTTATTTTTTTTGTTTTTGTCAAAATGTGGCTCATGCTTGTTTCCCCATTGCTTGCAAAGAAATTCAGAGCAGGTTCTGTTCAACAGGGTATGGGCTCTTTGTTGTGCATTGCTGAGACAGATAGCTCAGCATGAGGCCACCAGGAAGTTTTGATATGATCCCTTTGCTGGGGAGATGGTGTTTGAATCATTTCAGTTGTTTTGTAGTTTTCCAGACTGGTCAGAAGTTGCCAAGAGCTACAATGAAATCCCTGTGTTAGCCATGTTAATTTTTCATTAGTGGATTTCTGTTTCTCCCAGTATGCTGTGGATTAGCACATGGCTTCAAAAGCAGATTTAACACCTGCACAGAGAAACAAAAATATTAAAGTACAAAGAGGAATGGGATAAAAGTTCATGAGATGACAAAAATAATGAAATGAAATGTGAGTATTCTGTGAGCTATACTTTAGAGTGAAGTAAAATAACATAACCTTTTGTGCATTTTTTTTTTTATTTGTAAGAATGGTTATATGAAAAGATGCTTTTGATGTTCCTGCAGTACTATAAGGCAGTTTTTCCCTTGAAATTTGGAAAAAGTGGCGGTCATGCAACTGACTACAAAATAGGCAGTCCCATTTAAAATGTTTCCTGCTGTGATATTTTAAGTAGAGGTGGAACAGTGGTTATGTTTTATTTCTATCTTTTGAGAATAAAGAAAGACTGCAGAGAAAATATTTACTGGTCTCTTCCTTATATAGCTCAGTTAAGATGTGCTGGTAACTTTGAAATGCTTTTCTCCTGCTGTAGTTGAAAGTGAATCAAGCCTATTAATGGGGATATTGGTCTCTCGAAACTCAGTGACATACTGCAACACATTCTGAGATGTATTATCCACAGAGATCAGAGATACTGTAGTCCATCTCCACTTTAATTGTGATATGTTCATTTCCATTTTCCTGTCAAACAAGGAGGGATATCCTGTAAAGAATAGGGCCATTTTTGTACATCTATTTGTACTTTGGTGACTTTAAATCTAAATCTGCACTCTCCACAATAAGAGATTCAAGTGAAGAACATAGCAAAGTGTAAGCAGGCAATCATCTTTGGTCTTTGATAGATGCTGTCTGAAAGAGTGTCTCTTTATAGGAGAAGCTGTTAATAGGATGGCTTTTTTTTTTTTTTTTTTTTTTTTTTTTTGGACTTTATGTAGGTAATGTAAATATGTTCGTATCTTATAGCTAGGACTAATTTCATTGTGTACTACTAGCATTTGCAAATGCCTCACATTGTGAAAATCTATTTTCAGTTGTGTATGAGATTGTCAAGCCTTATCTGCTTGTTCTGAAAGGTGTCTGCCTCAGATTTTAATGAAAAAATGTAGCCAACATGGTTCAGCGGCTGCTAAGAGTGAAGTTCGATGTAAATACCATTTTGCTGTGTTTAAAAAAAAAAAGGCTGAAGTTTCTCTGAAAAGCTCTTATGCCCTTGTACTTCTGAAGAGGGATTTGAAATCCCGTTGGGGAATAGTCTTTGGTGGTGTTTTGTGGTGGTTGTGGTTTTGCCATCTTCATGAATATCCACCCCAATTGGCCAAGTCAGAGGCCAAAAAACACAGTTTATACAGGCATTTCACAATTTGTACAGGCATTTTGTCTGAGCTTTGACCCAGGAGGACTCCTTATCATATGTTGAACAAAGCAGAGCTGTATTGTGGAACAGGGCAGAGTGTTTTTTGTTTGTTTGTTTGTTTGTTTGTTTGTTTTGTTTTGTTTTGTTTTTGTTTTTGTTTTTTTCCCAAAGGAGCTAAATTAAAGAATAACAACTAGTGTTTCCCTGTTTTTGGACGTGACTTTTTTTTTTTTTTTCTTGACTGTGCTCTTGTAACTCCTTTTTTGAATGGGTAATATGTGCCAGGGATTGATTACAACAACTAAGCAAAACTCTACCTGTCCATGAAAAGTATCAGTCTGCTGACATGAGGATCTTGTTATTTGATGGCTTTTGTCCTGCTTTTTCACCTACTTGAGCAGCTTCCCTTGTGTTTCCAAGCCCCTTCCAACATCCCTTGCATTTCACATGTCTTACACAGAACTATTTCCACGTGGGCATGGGACTTGTGTGCAGGGAAGCTGCATGGGTTCATTGAGGGGGGACTCCTCTTCAGAACACAAACAGCCCCAGGAATCCTTCATGTTAGACTTTTCCTGTGCCTCTCAAGGGCATGCCCAGGCACCAGCATCAAAAGAAAAGAGGCAGAAGTGATCAGCATTATCTGATTGCGTTGAGTCAGTTTTACCAAACTGTGCTATGAAAACAAAATGTTCTTGCCCTCCTTGAGAAGTCAGTATCTGTTATTTAATGTGATTTTGAAGCAGATAGTCTGTGTAAAGTTTGCTATGTTGCTTATTGCTCAAAGATTCTTCTCTTTGCTTTTGCTCCCTTGTTTGGCAGCAGGAAAATCTGTATGCAGGCTAGATTTTTGGTGTTCCATTAATTTTACAGATGCCTTTATTCAGTTTCTCTCTTAATTTCTGTGTTACTTTACCCACTAAAATCAACAATGTGAGAGACTCTCTGGACCTGGGTAGACTTGGATCAGGTCCTTTTATTTAAAAAGCAGGTGTACAGATACTGAAGCTATGTCATTGGGAAGTGCGTATTTTGCCTTGCTAGCTGGTGGTGTTTCAATATAGCAGGTGCTTCATTAATGGCTAAAATTAACAAAATATTTGCACAGATGTCCTGTTCCGTGGAGGAGTTATGTGAAAATGAAATTTCTACTCAAAGGAGCAGGCTTCTGAACAGCCCGTGTCCATTGCAGAGCACTGTTCTTTTTAAGAAGGAGTGGGCTGCCAAGAGCTGTTAGGACGTACGGTAGCTTTTCAACTCTATTTCTAGCAGTGGATGTTTCTAGTAGCTAGAGGCAGCACATTCTCTGTGTTGGCTCCTGTTTCAATTAATTGCAAGTCCAAACTAAGGAATTTAAGAGACACGGATATGTCCTTGACTGATATCCAAGTTATTGGCTGCACTGGCCACAGATCAGGTTCCTCCATGCCAATAGCAGAAAAAGCAGAAGTCAAGTGTTTTCCTTAATGAAACTGGCACACCAAGGCTATTTGCAACGCTGTCATAGGTACCTCTGCTTTCTTCTACTTCAGTGGTAATTCAGAGGGTCATATTCCTACCCATGCAAAGCGTAACCTGCACAAGTTAAGGCCCGCTAAGCAAGGAGTCCCAGTGTCTCATTCCAGTAAGCATATAAATATTTATACCACCCCAGGCTTCCTTTCATGCTGAAAAAAAAAAGGTAGTGCTTGTCTGCTGTTAAAATATATTACCCGGGAGATAAATGGCCTATCTCCGTAGGAGAAAGATAGATGAGAGCACTGGAAACTTGACCGTAATAGTGGTCAAAAGATCTGCCAAGTCCAGAGGGCCTTCCTGCTTGCTCAAAGCGCCCGCCAGTAAGTAGTGTAGAGGTTGAGAGTGCTGTGTTTAGCTATCAAGAGGTGAGATGATTAATTAAAAGCTGTAATAAATGTGAAATAAACATTCCTAGCATGTGTGTAGCATAGGAGCAAATGGTGCTTCTGAAGAGAAAACTGAGGTATGGGAGAGTCTGGGGAAGTGACTTGCTCAAGGCCACGTATGGAGGGAGACAACGATTAACCTCTACAACACCTCTGGTGTTCTTCACCCTACTGATGTGCTTCTGCAAACCCACAAATGTAAACATACAAATACAAAGTAAAGTAAATGCCAAGTAGGCAGCATCAGGAGGCTCTGGGATGAGGTGCCAGTGTCACCCACCTGAGCCTGAGTTGTGATTCTGCCACTGATCATCTACAGCAGTGCCTTGGGATGGCCTCTCATCTTCCCATCCATAAAGGGGGAGAGATGGCAACCCTGAGCTGCTCTGCTCCTTCGAGGCTGGTGCAGGCTTCTTAAGGCTGTGTAATGGTCTGGAAAAGTGCTGGCAGGTTTCATTGTTAATTGACAGTATGATGAAAATGTCACTTGAGTCAGCGTGCTGACTTTTAGGGACTCAGCTAGGGTGCTGCCTTGCTCTTCAATACATGCTGCTGTCACTTGGGGGCCCCTGGCATCCTTGTCCTCATCTGCCACTGGCTGTAGATGGAGCACGCTGAGAGCTGCCTGGTTGTATTCCAGCAAGAATTAATTATTTCACAAACCATTCAGGATTCCAATAAATGAAGCATGCCATTATGTCATTTCAGAATAATATCGGTAGTGAAATCAGAACTTGTAAAACTGGGAGAATACATAGCACTTGTCTTTGTGCTTTGCTTTGTTCAGGTTAATTGTTGTTGCTTGCAGTATGATTAAAGGGCCTGGCTGAACACAAAATTATGTCATGCATAAGTAGGGTTTTAATGAAGCAATAATTCTTTCCTTAAAGTGAAATTATTTATAACAGATGATAGCCAAATAAAGAAATTCCCTATCCTTCCCCTTTTATGGAAATAATTATTATAGGCAATGAAAATCCAAATCGAACCTGACTGGCCTTAGTTTTGCACACTTTTTTCCTTCCTGATAAAAGGGGTTGTTTTTTACTCTTCCTTGAAAATGATGAAAGGACAAAAAGAAGAGCCTTATGAGAATCTCACCACCGGGGTGCTGTATGCAGTTAATTTGCATACAGTTATCCAAGAGGGTTTTTTTTTTTTTTTTGGAAATAATTCTGCTTGGTGGGATGTTAAAGCAGGAACACTGTCTTCCAGAACAGACCATTGTTAATGTCCTTTCATTACAATATAGCTTTCGTTCTCCCTGTGCTCACTGTTGACTTGCTGCCAGCTGCTCCTGTATGTAAATGTGTATGGATACGCTTAAAACCCGTTCCCATATAGATGCTTTGTACGAACACAGCACCATCCATCACATGCATGCCCCATATATGCTGCAGTTTGCCATGTCAGTGAGCACAGGGAGATGAGTATCAGGGCTGTCTTAGAGGATGCCAGAGGAGAGACAGAGAGAAATGGAGAGATGTATGTTTGTATAAACCCCCTTGTTACTGAGTGGCTTTAATGCTTTGCCTGATTCTTGTTCTCGCACTCCTTCTCTTTCGTCGCCTCTTTCATTGCAGCTTTTCATATATGTAGGCAACAACAACAAAAAAAAACAGGGCTGGTGAAATGGAAGATTACAATTATGCATCAGTATTCCTGTACCGTGTCTTCTCAGTACTGTCCCCTGGGAGTGTTACAATGAATATCTGACATTAATTGGCTCGGTACCTGTACGTCTGACCTTGCAGAAATTTAATAGATCAATTCTACATGTTGTTTACTGATAAAGAAAACTTCTTCAGGGCAGGGGCTGCATCTTTGGACATGCCTGCACCCACTGACAACCAGAGGTGGCAGTCAGACTAAACCGGGTCTCAGAAATAAAATAATCGAAAGGGGGGACGGTAAAGGAGTTTCTCTCCCTTGTGCTGCCGAGATGTGTTCCTCAGAAAATTTTAGGCTACTCCCAGTCTTCGTTGCTGCTGGGTACTGTGCCCTTGACACACACATGCAGCAACAGCCTCCTGCTCAGCAGGGCCAGCCGCCTTTGGGTGCTGGGGGCAGAAGGGGCGAGTCCCTCAGCCGAGCCTCAGTGGGCCCTGCTGCCGGGCGGCTGGTCCCCGAGTTAAAAAGTTGCCTTATAAGAAGGAGGGAGGGTTGCCCAAGAAGCGTTTGGAGAGCGGCTTTTGTTGCGTGCCTGCCCCACCGCTTTTATTGCCTTTGTTTCAGGGCGGGAGGGAAGCTGTGCAGAACGCACACTCAGCCGGCACCGGAGCGCCGGGCAGCCCTCGGGCTCTTTTTCCCCGCTGCATTTGGCCGCTGGAAAATTCAATTTACCCCATCCCGGGGACACAGAAACCCCACATCCCCCTGGGAACCAGCGCAGGGCGCTGCCCCAAAGAGACCCCCCCCCGTTAACCCCATCCTGCCATTGGGGCCGGGCCTCTCGGGCAGGCGCTGACCGTGACCTTTTCTTTTCTTTTTTTTCTTTTTTTTTTTTTTTTTTTTTCCCTCTCCCCCCCTTTTCTCTCTCTGTGTCACGGCAGGCGGAGGATGGAGGCGGCGGCGAGCGGGCTCGGGAGGAGGCCGGCGCGGCGCTGGTGCTGCGGAAGGTGTGGTCACGCAGCCCGGCCCCCGAGCGGCGCGGGAGGTAAGGACGGGGCTGAGCCGGGCTCTGGGAGCGCTGTGCCGGGCCGGGCCGGGCCGGGCCGGGCTGAGCCGGGCTCCGCTCCGCTCCCAGGCGGCGGCGGCCCCCGGCCCGGGGCGCTGCGGGGCCGTGCGGGGCCGTGCGGGGCCATGGGCAGCGGCAGGGCGCGGGTGCCCGAGGCGCTGGCGGGGGAGCGGCCGCTGCCCACCTTCGACGTGCCCTACTTCAAGTACATCGACGAGGAGGACGAGGAGGACGAGTGGAGCAGCCGCTCGCAGTCCTCCACCGAGGATGACTCCGGGGACTCTCTGCTTTCCGACAGGTACGTGGTGGTGGCGGGGACGCCGGAGAAGATTTTGGAGCATCTCCTGAGCGATCTGCACCTGGAAGCGGCGCAGGACAAAGACACCGGTAAGGAGCGAGCCCCGACGGGACCCCCGGCCCTGGGGAGCTCTCCCGGGATGGGAACGGGGGGGAACGGACGGGGGGCGGCCCCGGGTACCCCCGGCTGGAAGCCGGCTGCAGCTTTTTGGGTACCCGCCGTGCAAACCGGAGGAGCAAAGAGAGGGCAACGAGAGCCTGCGGTCACCGGGAGGCGCAGCTCAGCAGCAGGCGGCTTGTGCATAGCTCGCTGGACGCGGCTGTAACCGCACAAGATGTTCCCCGAGCCCTAAAGCATCCCCCGGACCACTGGGTGAGCGCTGCAGCCTCACCGTGCTCCCCCTGAGTGCTTCGGCATGTTTTCCGTTTCATAAAGGCGGCTTCTAAATTTTCTCATAAGCCAGGATAACAGCGTGTGCAGCCTGATGCTCTACTCGGGTGTCTTCAGCCGGAGCCTGTAATTTGTTCCAGCCTGGAGCAATTATTATATTGATCGGGCTACTTGACATGCAGTTTAATTTTCAGCTGGATCTCTTGGCTATACGCACAGCTTGCTGTCACCAGAGCTGCTGTGGCAGTTTGTCAGGAGTGCCTGCAACATGCAATTCCTAGCTAGTTTGAATGGAAGTAGCCGGGCTAGTGACAATTGCAGAGATCCCATCCCAAAATCACCAGGCTGCTGAGAGTTGCAGAGATCCCAAATTCTGAAGAGCCAAGGAAGAGCTGGCTGGAAAAAGAGCCTGGCATTTGGCTGTTCCCAACGGGGTTAAAACGCATACTCCTGATGCCTGTATATCTCTCCCTCTACAAATGAGATTACTGAGAATAAACACACTTTAATCCTTTTAAGTGACTGAAAATATAAATAACGTCTGTGATTCCCAGAGGAACGTCAGGACTGGGTCCTCAGAACAAGCCATTAGTTTAATGTGGGACAATAGGCATATTCCTGGCGAAGATGAATGGATGCCCTGAAGAAATATACGGAGTGTCTGGTGGCGATATTATTATGATATTCCTAGTGCTGCTTTTGTCTGTCTAGACATTAATATTTAGTGCAGAGAGAGGCTCTGATTGTTTCTCTTGCAGAGATGTGGTCAGTCCAGCTCTGTGATTTACTTGAGCCAGCTCTTGGCACCGCAGTGAGGGTCCTTCGTTGACCCTTAAGGTCAAATGTTAGATGCAGAATAAGTTCCCCCATGAATGTTTATCACCTGCACATTGATGGACATCAGCGACCCGCCCTCACGGACTGCTCCAGCTTCTTTTGTAAGCTCATAATCTTGCTGGAAAACAATGAGATTTTCACTAGTGTTATGCATTATATTTCAGGGGTTTTAAATACAAAGTGCTCCTTATGAAAAGCATTAGGTACTGAACATATCCTCACGTTTCCTACCTTTTCTTTTTTCCCCCTCTTCGCATCACCGGGAGGCAGTTCATAAACCTGTTCTTATTGTTAGGGAGAGGGGCTGATAAAGTGCCTTCCAAACAAATGCTAAAGCCACTACTAGACTGGTTGTTAGCAGATGGCAGTGTATTTAGAGGCTGATTGGCTTCTCCTCACCTCTTCTTGCCTTATCACATCTCCTTTGAGAAAGAAGCAATTAGCTCTGTTCTGTGTCCAGGATTAGCTGGATCCCAGGGATGCAACAAAGTAGTTGTGGTTTCTTTTTTTTCCTCTTTTTTCTTTTTTTTTTTTTTTTCCATCACAACGAAGTGTGGTAAACCTTGCCCGATGGCTCTCCACTTCCTTGTGTAGTTAATCTTTTTTTTTTTTTTTTTTTAATTTATTTATTATTTTTTATTTTTTATTTATTTATTTTTTATTGGTCTGACTTTATTAATCTGGTAGTATAGAATTTAAAAATAAAACCCTTCAGGAGTTGTTTCCCAGTGTTTGTGAGGTGGGTGCCTCCATGACAGTTTTGATCAGTCTGTTTTGCAGACTGGGTAGCAGCTGATGTAAGGAGGTATGGGATATTGGCTGTACAGTGAGCACATCTTTGCATGTGCACCTGAAGGCATCCTTCTGTGGTTTATCTGCTTGGATTTGCTGTCCTTTGCAGGTAGTTCTTGTAGTTGCAGGTTGGCCTATCTCCGAGGATGGTTGAGTTTCAGGGTCCTGCAAGTCTGTGTCTTCCCAGGCATGGCTTTGTGGAACATAAAAGGATGATGTTGCTGTACCCAGCTGCTGCTCCTGCTGTTGGTTTGCCAGTTGCAGGATGACTTCTTTGGCCTCCTGTTTTCCCTGCAGCCCCCAGCCGGGTTTGCTTATTTGTGCTGCATGGAATATGGGAAAGAGCAGTTGTCACATATGCTCGTGCATATGGGGCTGTTGTTCTGTTTGACCCTTTGCACTGATTCTCAGGGAGGGGTGCTCTGCATGTTTTCGTTCCCAGCTTTTGTATAGCAAATCGTAAGAGCAGCCCCTCAGTGGTCATAACAGCAAATATCCGCTGTCCCCTGGGGCTAGCATGGTCATGGAGCACCGCTTTTTGTATACACTGACATGGCTGAATGATGCTCCACGTATTGCTTCCAGCCACCCGCCATTTCCTAGGCCAAGTCAGCAGGTAGCTGTTTGTTTTTTTGCTGGGAGATTTGGGGATGGTCTGGAGTATATTTAACTGTGGGCCAGCCCAGGCCTCAAGGCTCCTTTCAGCTGCCACTAAACCTGTAGTAAGATACCTTAAGCATTCTTCTTTCACAAGAGCTGCCAAAATATAGAGTTGGGGATACCTTCTCTCACCCAGCCTGAAGAGATTGAACACTGTTACAGCAACTGAGGATGCTAAATGGGACATTGCAGTGTGCACACCCAGACTAGCCTGTAGCTCGGATGACTTCTGCTGGCAAGGATGTCTTGAAAGCCTGAGGTTTGCAAGACTTTTCAAGGTTTTGTACCTAATAACTGGTTAATGACAGGGTTTTTTGGTGATGTCTATATTAGGCTATATTATATGTGAGTTTCTCTGGCATCATCTTAAGCTACAAGTCCCAGTTTAAGATGATGCCACAACAAATCTACATTCTTCCATCTCAAAGGGAGAAAGTTTTCATCTCATTGAGTTGCTATAAACTGTCATGTACCCCCAAAGAAAGCTGTTCTTTTTGTTTCCTACTGTGAGATGGCTGAAAATTTTTCTGTTTCTGTAACTAACAACTTTTTGAATCATTTCTGATTGTTGGAGTCACTGGGGGTGTCTGCTGAGTGCATAGTTTAGAGGGCAGTTGGAAGTTTTTAGAGTTGAACAGTAAGGCCCTTCATATATGTCAATATCCAAGCAGAAAATGCTAGGCATACCTCCTGGCTAATCCTCATCAAGGATGAGGATTTGAACGAGTAATCTCTGAGAGGCCAAATCTTAGCGTCTCAGGATCTCTAATCCCTTCCTGATAACTAAAACTCTTCTTTCAAAATTGTTGTCTTTTCCTGCAAAAGCTTTTCTTTCCTGGACATGAGCAGCATTTCCTTTCCTGAATATTATCTCATCTAGTCTTCGAGTATCCTCTGTCTGGTTGCTATTCAAACATACCATCTTGCCTTGGAGTGATTGTGTTCAAGGTTTGATGGCCTCTGGAATGACCCATATTGGTACTTCCTCATGCCTGCCTGCATCCCACAGGCCATTTCCTTCGGTCCACTAGACCATTTCTCTCAAGCAGCTTAAGCTGAACACTGCTGAAACAGAAGATCATCTCCCCTCATCATGTCAAATGACACTACCTTCCTTTTAGCTCCCTATCATGGGATTCATTATTGGGGAGTGAGTAGGGAGACGAGACTGATTAGTGAAGGTCTTTGAGGGCAAGAAGCAGCAGGAGATCTGTAGAAAGGAAGTAAAAGAGGAATGATATGACTGGAACAACATGTGATGGTGTCCATCTTAACTGATGGATCTTTTTAATGGACTCAGTGAAAAGGATTGTGGTGAAAGGAGAGGCATGATACTGTTGTCAGATGGGTTATTGCAGAAATTAGGATAGCAGGTGATGAAAACCTGGAGAAGAGTTAATGGGACAGAAAAAGAGGGTGAATCCTCATGACCTAGCTAAAATAGGTGTGGAAAGGTGTAATCTGAATGTCTTCAGAATAGGGAGGAAAGGAGTAATGACCTTTGTACCATGCTGTGCCATTTTATTTGGAGCTGTAGATGGTCCTGGGATTAGTGGGAACTCTCCCCTCACACAGAAGCAGTTGGAGATTTCAGATCATAACCTAGCATGCAGGAAATGTTCTCAGACCATGCCTATTTGTACTGGAAGTGCTACCTAAATAAAGGTTACCTTTGTTTAATCCATTGCTTCTACACTTGGACATGTAGTGCTTTGATGTTGTGTAAGGCACCTTCTGAGGAACTATATGTGACTTTTTAGGAGAATGGTACTGTCTTATACAAGCAGTCATAGTCAGAGAACTGCTAAATGGTGCTGCCAAAAAGGGTTACAGCGCTGCCTCTCTCAGGTATTGTCTTTTATTTAATAATCCTAGAAAAAAAAATATCTGATTGCTTTTTGTTTCTTTGTTGTAAAGAATGTTCTTGCTCACTATGCCTTGTTCCTGATGAGTAAAAGGTGTCATAAAGCGTACTCCTATGACTGCCACAAAATCAACAGAAGTATATCTGATGCATGGGGGACTAATGTCAGGGAGAGTAAATATTTGCCTAACAGTTTGTGATCCTATTTTCCAGCTTTTAGTATGGAGAAAATAGAATTCTGCTGGCCCTATCTCTCGCTAGTCATTTGTACTGAAATGCTGTCTGTCATCATTCTGACCATCTTTGTAAACTTTTCCCCAAAGTCTTGGGAAAATTGGGTGAACTGAAGTGACTAAATGCATATTACTGTCATGCCTGTATTGAGGAACAGGAGTTTAGCAGAGTTAATGTGCACGGAGCAACGTCAGTGTGACAAGAGCAGAAAGCTGAAGCAATCGTTTATCTCGGTGTTCAGTGCGAGGGAACTCAGGGAGGTTCCTGGGCAGGACCATTTCTTCATGCACAATGAGTCTAAGCTGTCTCAAATTGAAGTGTCAGTAGAAGTAGGTTTAGAATAAATCAATAAAATGAATAGTTACAAATCACTGGGATCAGATGTTACTCCCCAAAGACTTCTAAAGGAACTCAGATATGAAATTGCTGAACTCCTAACAGTGCCGTGTAATCTATCATATAAATCAGCTTCAGTGGCAGTGGAAGGTGGGAAATGTGATGCCAATTAAAAGAAATAGTTCTATTTGGGGAGCATCTAAGCAATAAGGTTGTCATTTTACCAATCCATTATTCCAGCATAAACTGATGCTACAGCTACATCTGAAAGCAGCAGCTCAGCCCTCCGCAACCACTCATTGCTGCTGCCGCACCAATCCCTCTGCTGTGCTGGTCCAGCCTGCTGTGGATCCCGGCTGACACCAACCCAGGAAATACTAAATTACTGGTTTTTAGACTGATCATTTTCCTGATCCACTGAATCTTTCAGAGGCACAAGCTTTGTCCCTGCCACAAGGGAGAGGGCTGCACAGAGTGGGAAAGAAGTGAGGGCAGCAGGAGGGAAGGACCTGTCCCTCTAGCAGCTGTACTTACCAGAGTTGAAATTACCTGCTGAACATGGCTCAGATTATGGCTTTCCACTGGGAAACTGGGTAGCATTCCCATAAAAGCAGAAGGAAGAAATGCATGCAGGATTATGGCGCTGAGGGAAAGGAAAGGTAAATTGCCAGTGATCAAAATGGAGAGAAGTTGCTGGTGGAGACTGGGGTGCTGCTGAGTGGGATGAAAGCTGAGCTAACTGAACGTACTGATAATGTTAACTTGTTAACTGGTTGAGGATCTCATGATAAATGAAGCCATGGCTTCATTTTTGGTGGCCATGCAAGGTTATGTTCTTGTATGCCCTGTTATCCCTGCCTCTGACCACCTGTTTGAGCAGTCACATCGTACTGTCATACTGACAAGCTTAACTGGGCTGTCTCTGAAAGGTAGGTTAGATGAGGAAGCAGATCCAACTCAAAAATAGCCTCATGAAAGTAATAAGAATTGGGCAATGTGACACTGGGAATACGAGTTGGGAATGGGCCCACTCAAACCAGCCCTGTGGCTGAAGAAAGATAAAAGGAGTAAAAGTCTGCACAACTGGGTGATGAAATTGCAGATGAGATTCAAGTTTGATAAATGCAAGGTAATGAATTCTCTAACATGGAGAAAAGGAAATCCTTATCATCCATATTCAGCAGAGGTGCTGAAATAGCAAGTACCATGCAGAAAATAGGTCTTTGGAGACAGTGTAGATAGTTCTTGGAAAATTCTGTTCAGCATTGATGAAAAAGGAAAATGATATTTGGGGCAATTAGGAAAGAAGACCAGCAAGAACCATAGTTACACTATTGTGTAACTCTATGGTATGTATCATCTGGTTCCTTCTTCTCCCATGGCTCAGAAAGGTTGTAAATGAACTAGAAAAAGCATGAAAGGGCAGCAAGGGTGAGTAGAAGTATAGATTAAATGTATCTGAGACTAAATAGTCTAGGGCTGTTCAGAATATGAAAGCAGTATCTGCAAAGGAGGGGATATAGTGTGGTCTATAAGACCATGGCTTACGTGGGGAAGGTGAATATGGAAAAATTATTCATTGCTTCTAATTAGGAAGTCTTTTGTAATACAGTGAAATTTTTGGTTTTATACGTAGTAAGGAACTTGGTGGTGGTGATTTTTTTTTTGTTTATTTTGTTTGTTCTTTAATATGATGCACAAATAAACTGTGAAACTGTTGTGAGTATTTTGTGGAAACCAAGGTCTGGAAGGGTTTGAAAACAAATAAGGCACAGTCATAGCAAAAAATCCAAAACTTCAGTGATGTGAATATAACTTCTATTTGGGAAGTCTACACTGCCAGTTGCTGGAAGTTTGGAGGGTATAACGGAGAGAGAAAGACAAATAGGTATTTGTCATTTTTTTTTTTTTTTTTTATGTTGCTGTAATTTTCTTCCTCTGGACATCCTCTATTGGCCCCTGTCCAAGACCTGTTTCTGTTTTTTGGGGATCCTTGATCTGACTGGGTGCTTGGCATGTAGCACATTGCAGTTTGCAAGCAGTGGATCAGAATTTAAGGTTATATATACATTATAAGGCACTGGTTCCTGCGGCTGGGTTAGCTGAGCAAGGTACTAGCTCAGCTGGCAGAAGAGGGTGAGCAGTTTTTTGCTAAGCTGAGTATGCTGAATGGCCCAGTGGTGCCTGGAGCTGGGACCAGGGAGGCATGAACCCTGTGCTGGGACCAAGGCACTGGCTTCTGCTCAAATAGGGAGACGTGACATCCTCCGTTGGTCCACCTGGTCACCATCATGTAGCCTGTTCTCCTCTGATATACTTGGTTTGACCTTGGGCCAAGCAGATATATCGTCATAGGAAACTATATTTTTTCTCTTTGCTGGGGTTATTTTCTGTCACATTAGTTAGCTGAATCAGCCTGCAGAAGGAGTGTCGTGTCTGGGATTCACTACAGACAGCGTGTCACACGCTGCGGTGCCTAGGCTAATAGGAAATGCCAGCAAGGGGAATGTGTCAAAGATACCGTCTCCTGGCAGGAGTTCATGCAGTTATTTCTGGGAAGTGAGGATGCAAAGCCTGAAAAAGTCTGTTGCTTTTTTTTTTTTTTTTTTTTTTTTTTTTTTCCCCTCCATTTGCGCTCAGGAACTAGTTTAGGTCAGTCTCTTGGAAAGGCAGATAATGATAAATGCTGCTCCTGGATTGTTGCACCGTTGTATACAGTGAGGTCTAAAATCCTTAGCCCTCTGCTCACACTGGGCAATTTCCTGTTCATGATGCTGTGGGCAGACACTTCTGTCTGCTCCCTTGTTTCCATGAACCCAGCCTTCCTGCTGCACGGTTTCCTGAAGTCAGCCTGGGAATGATGCCCATCCTGTTGTCTCAGCAGTCAGGGCTCTCTCCGTAGAAGCTGGTGGTATTTTACAGTTCATCACCTCAAACAATGTTCATATGGTAAGCCTAATTAGCAAAGCAGACCCTTTCGAGGAGGGAAAGGAACCAAGGGTAGCCATCAAGCAAACGCATGGTTTCAGTGTGCCCAGGAGCACCTAGGCACCTCATGCACCTAAATAAACTTTTGGTATCCTGTGCAAGAATAGTTTTGGTGGGAGATGGTAGGGCCCCAGTTGTTTCATGTATTTTGTGTTTTAGGTAAATAAGATCATAATATCTTTAGTTTCTCAGACTTTTCCCTCTACTTCTGTGGTTCATTATAGCTAGTTGTCACCTTTTGCTATGTGAGAAAGTGATAAGGAAACACCATAAAAGCCTAGTGTAAAATAATTTATTATGAAGATGTATATTTTAAGTACTGTAAGGGGGCTTGCTGATCTTTGTGATATAAGTAGAAAGGAATTGACAAGCACATGTCTAGCAGGAGAACTTTTTAGGGGTGAATAATTTTCTTCCAACAGTGAAAGATGCTCTTTTTGTTTTTAAGTTGTAAAAGGCAGAATATGTTAATTCGTTGTACTGCAGAGTGGACTTGGATGATGTAAACATTTTGATGAGTTACCTGTGAGACAGGTTGCTTTGACACTGGGAATTTGGTAAGATTTCTAGAAAACCAAGTATGGCCCTAAAGAGTTTTAATCAGATACTTGTAAGATCATTCTTGCCCTAATGTCATTGGAAGTCTAGGAAATAGAAATGAATTACCAAACCAATGGAGTAAATGTTTCAAATATGTGGATGGTCACATGTATCTTCAAATTAATATATACATTACGTAGCTGAGATTGTAGAGAGACATTTGTATATTTGAGAAATATTCTTTTGGAAATTTTTTTCAAAATGGTACTTTTGATCATTGTTGATTGCCTTGTGTTGTCAAGCCAAAAAGTGAGTATGAAAGGGATAGAAAAATCCTTGCATGGCTTTATTTTATAGAAGTGCTTGTATTTTAGCGATGAAAGAGTAGTAGAGGTTGCCCCTTAATGTACTCCTTAGCCTGAATCTTTTTCAAATAATTCAAGAGTGGCTGGTCAGAGTCAAACCTAGCAGAAGTAAGTAGTGTTCTCCGATCTGATGGTTAGGACTGAGGGCCATATGGACAAAAATGAAAACTGAATTGCTGCACAGTGTTGGTACCAAAGAGATCTCTCTTGACAAGGCAGATGTCGTCTTAGAATGCCAGCCAGTTGGGTTGATTCCCTGTTTGGCTTAAATGCTATACAGAAGGTCTGCTCAGTTTGACAGCTGCAAATTTGGAGGCAAAACATGCCAGATTTCTTCTGTTGCAACCCATGTCATGCCCTGCAGATGCAGACCAGAGTTCAGCCCCTTTAAGTACACAGCACAGTGCAACATCGTCTGCTGTAGCCATTCTCCATTATCTGTCAACTGGAGGGGAATGTGAGCCTTGTCCCCTGGGAGGCTGGGCAGAAGGAACAGAGGAGACAGGACCATGTCCTAGGGATCCATAAGGATGTCTAAGCGAAGAAGGTCAACGCTGACGTGGACTTGATGCAAAGATGCGGCCAAATGGTCAGATGAGTCTAAACTGTGCTCTTACTTGTTTCCTGTCTACTTGGGTTCAGTTCCCCTGCAGCAACAGATTTAAACCACTAACAAGAAATATATGAAGGGAGAGACAATCCCTACAGTGAAACTGACCTGATTTTCTAGGTCCTCTCAGCACCCACATACAGCCCTGTCTTCAGGTTTTCCTAGAATGTGGCTCAAGAAGTTGACTAATTCTAAAACATACAGTTATCTCGAAGCTATGGTTTCCACTAGAGAAGAAGTGAGACGTGATTAATAAGGGAATGTCTCTTATTGCAGCCACTGATTTGTTGGGGGTGGTGGAAGAGTGAAGTGTTTCTTTAAGTCTGAAATAAACAAAGTATTACTGACCCTTTAAGGAGCAGCAGCAGATTGTGTGTGGGTTGGCAGGTTGTTTAACAGTGAGAGTAGGAACTGGAAAGGCAAAATCAAAATATCAGCATTGCTGCTTCTTGTGTTGTATCTGCACATCCTGTTCCTTCAACAGGAGCCACTGACCATGCAGTCCTTTGGGAACCCCAGCCACGGAGCCCTTCACCACAAGTCCCGCATCTTCCCTCAGTATTTACTCACCCTCCTCTGTGGTTGTCCTCCTTTCCTCCCTTTTCATTCTCAAACCCTGATCTTCAGCCTCTCATTGCTGCAGTCTGTTGAAAGCTGGCTGATATTTTCAGTGCTCTCTTTGTGTGTTCCTCTCCCACATCACAGCAATTCACCGCCTGCCGACATAAGTAGGGTGTTTGTACATTAATGACTCCTGTCGTGCTATTAGCACTTTGTGTGATGGCTGCTAAGTAGAAAGCTTGTCTGCAGAACAGAGCAAAGCCATCGTTCCTGAGATCTGCCTCTGTGTAAAATTGTAAATCTTGGATATGGTTCTCTGAAAGATTTTTTGGGGAAGATGACTGCAAAGGTGGGGGAGTTTTCTTGTAGGAATACTGAAAACATAAAATCTTGAACTGCTCACTGCATTTTTGCGTTCAAGAATACAGTTCATGCACTGTCTTCAGGCTTTGAATTCCAGTGTTTCCAGTGCTCAATGTCACTACAGCACAATGATTTTTTTGTGAGATTAACATTTTCTGAGGAATATAAAGAGCGTGTTCATTCCCCGCCCACAGGGTGGAAGGATGGATTCACTGGCAGACTGAAGACCTGTGCTTTGAGGCTGTGTGTGAAAAAGCTGAAAGAAATCTGTTCTTCAAAGCTGCTTTTTTCCCCTTGTGAACTAAATTTACTCTCATGCTGTTAATTCCTCCTTCCCCCGCAATCCTCCTTAACATGCCCTCAGTTCAAACAGTTTCACGGTATTATGGAAGTAGTAGCCTTGGTCTTTTCGTGAGCAGGACCAGGGCTGTTTTGGATGATAGCCAAGCTACAATTATTGTTACTTCACTAAGCTACCTATCATACGCCCTTTTATTACCATTCGGTGATACTTTGCTGTACAGTATGCTGATGCGGTTGTTCTCTTTCCAACCGTTCACTTTAGCATTTTCTATAAATCCCTGTGCTCAGAGGACACCCAGGTATATTAAGAACAAAAAGCCATGGCCAAGGACCTATTTATGAGCCATTAATTGGAACAGATTTCTGGTTATTTCCATATGCGTAGTGCCTGATGAAGCTTTCTGCAGGCTCTTAAGACCTCCCTTAAAAAGTGCTCCCCTTAGCTGGATTACAGCAGCAAATGCCTGTGCTTGTTCTACAGTTGAATAAACACTTTTGCATGAGAACTCTTGTCTGTGGGATAGGCATGCTGGTGCCAGAAAAGTTTTCACCCCACGTAACGCAGTTCCATAGCGGTGACTGCGATGTCCTGATTCAGACTGCTGCTGCTTCTCTGTTTCATCCTCCACAAAGTTCTGTCCTCGCTCTTCCTATTTCCTTTGCAACATGCCCTGGGTTATGAAGTGTGATGGAGGTCGGCTGTGCCTTGCAGTAGCTCTGACTGGTGCTCTCTCTACCATGACTGAGTTAAAAAAAAGGGGAAAGAGCATCTGTGACAAAACTTACTTGCAGCCATATTGGCTTCATGCTGGATGTGGTTGGCTGGTATTCTGATCTGGTTTATGTTATCTTGCTGTTGTTTTTTATTTTAACGGGCAATCCAGAAGATCAGCTATTGGATGTAGGAATAGATGGTTGTAATCAGAATAGTTTAGTGAAAGCTGAGGTGCCTGTCTAACCAGGAAATAATGGAACAGAGAGCACTTTGCATAAATTCAGAAACTTTACGAGCTTACAAGTTTGTGTTGATGCACAATGCAGGCTTTAAATTGCTACAGCTTTTGCAAAAGGAAAGGCTTGATCCGGTTTTGTATCTGCTGGGATATATGGCACCTTTTAAGGGAGTTTGTGTGGCTGGCATTGAAGACAGTTCTGCATGTTTTTTTTTAAGACAATTTTGATCCTTTCACAGGTTGAAATAGGAGTAGAATTACACCACTTTGGCAGCCAAAGGTTTCTCATGATGTGTCAGTTGCACTCATGGACTATAGCTGCTTCTGGCAGAAAGCTTTTCAGAATAGCATCAGTTACTGCAATAAAGTAAATTGGTATTCCCATCTCTCAGACAAGGTGAAAAATACCTATGTGAGTTGTAGCTGTGGCAGTAGCTCACATAGCGTCTCCTGAGTCAGACTGAGATTGTGAGATGACCTTGTCTCAGTTAAAAATGCTTGTGAGATCTTTCCGACACCAAATCAGTACTCTTTCTCTGAAGTAAAAATGTGATGGCTTGTTTTCAAGGGCACTGAAGGGAAAGAAATTGGGGGGTGGGAGGATAGGAAAAAATAGATCAATGCAAATAAAATGGCAGCATTGATGGATCTAATTTTGATGGAAGCTATAATATAAAACTTATACATTCTTGTGACAACAGTTGGGATGAATTGTGATTTTATTCCTTTGTTTGAGTTTGAGTTTTGATGGAGATATAAATTACCAAATTAGGAATGTAATCATGAAGAAATCATGCTGTCTAACCCAGGGTTGCTGGAGGCCATTATACCTCACCTTCTACTGCTTTTCAATTTATTTCCTTTTTTTTTTTGCACCCTGTGTCCCCGCATGCTGCTATCCCTCCTCCTCCTGCCCACCATGCCCTACCAATTCAACAACCTGCTTTTCTTTAACCTCCCCCCACCCTCATTTCTTAGGATTTGGGGTTTACAGCATATCTCTAGGAACCGCTGCAGCTACAAACAGAAATCCAGATACTGGTTTTGTTCTTTCTCAGTCATGACTTCAGAGCCCCAACATCAATACAATAATGAAGCCTTTGTTGGGTTTCATTCCCCACCCCAAAGCGAGCCTTGTCTGTGCGATTTTGTTTGTTGTTACTGTTAGTACAGCATACGGGATGCACGGCCACAAGCTGGAAGCAGCAAACAAACAACAGCAGAAAACAGCCACAAACAAATAGCATTTGTAGGATCCTCTTGTCACGGGTTTTTCTTTCAAGTCCTCAAAGCAGCAGTGAGCGTATTGTGATGTTTTGCGTGCCCCAAAGCACAGAAACCACAAATAATGGGCAAATGAAAATATTTAGCCTCTCTAGGTGACTGCATTGTATCCCTGTACTGTGCTTCCTCCATCTCATTTCCATCCCACTACGTGCTGCGCTGCAGGCCCCTTGTTGTCCTCTCTGCCCTCTGCGTCCCGTACACCCCTGCCCTTTGGCCACCTGAAGCTTGGCATGGGCAGAAGCCCCCAAGCGCATATGTGGAGTTTTTGGGGTCTGGGTTGTCAGTCCTGGGAGCGTTAAGGAGGAAAGGACACTTTGCCTGCAGCCTGCTTGTGTTGCAGCAACTTGTGCTCCAGGCTCTCCCTGGCTCTGTGGGGACCAGCTTGCCTGCCCAGGCCTGCTGGATGGGAGAGCCTGCACCAGCAGAAGCACAGCCTATCCCCATGTGTTCCCAACCCCTTCAGTACTCCCAAATATTTCTCTTCTCTTTCAAAGCAGCAAAAAACATTTTCCTGAGTTCAATGTGCTGTTGCTGGCTTAAGGGAATTTTTCCTACTCTCTTCAGTCTAATGGCCCCTCTCCCTAGGCAAAAGTTTCAGCACATCTCATGGGTTGCTTATGGAGCTTCTGTAAATATTTTGAACGGTGTTTTTTTCTTCTTTTTATTTTTTCTTTGATGTCTGCATGCAGATTCTGTTAGTGTTAATGAGTCAGATCTTCATATTCAGTTGAGGGTTTTGACATGCGGATGGGCCGTAGGGCATTTGATTTAACATCTCAGTTTAAAGGACTGGAAATCTGTTCAGGGAATCCAGGTTAGTAGATGCAGTTTGGGAAGTTAGAGCTATGTACTTGATTACAAAGAGTGATAAATATTCAATAGCAGTTTTATAAAAGCATCCGAAAGACATGAAAACACCATCAGCTTTGGAGGAAACTGCTGTACTGTGTTTTCTTGACAAATGGAGAGAATTCAGTGCCTCCTAGAAAGTATTGTCGTATAGAATTTAACAGCAAAAGGCCAGAACAGTTGCCCAAAGCCCCATTATTTCTGGGATTAGCGGAAGTGCCTGCTCCTTTTCTGAAGTTCTCTAGAAGAAGGGGAGTCCTAGGCATCAATCAGGGCAGAGAGGCTAGGGAGGTCCGTCATTAGACCACATACAAGCTCAGTTGAGGTCAATGTTTGTGAGGATTTGGCTTGTGGACTCCTGGGATCTCTGAAAGGAGTTAGTGTAAAATAAGCCTGTTGCCTGTGTGCTGTAGGGGTATTGTCGCTTACAATAGGAAATGCTTACAATCACTGAAATGAAACCAAACATGGTAACTTAGAACAACCACCAACGTCAAAGGCAGTGAAGAGCATTGGTTATAAAACCCCACTTTGTGTAACCAACTGCAGGGAAAGGCAGTCTACGTATTCAAACCCCAAACTGAACAGAAAAAAGGCAGCTTCTGTATTTATCTTAAAATAATTCAGTGATGTTAATGGTTTTTGGATGTTCTTATTTCAAATGGGAAGTAAATGCACCGCTTACCCTGCTAATCTGTGAATCCAGACATTCACAGTTTTTGGTTTGACTACTCATGATTTATTTACTTTTTAAAATTCAGACATAGTTATGTGCGTGATGATTTATTCCTCCATGTAATTGGATACAGTGATTAAATGAGCTTGCATATTGTACTTCATTGTCCTTCTGGGATGTGGACTGCTATGTCTTTGAAGCAGCAGCTCCTAATAGAATTGATTCCAACTCCTGTATATTTACTGTAACTGCTGATGTGTTTCTGAAAAATGATTTTGAAATCTGCTTTTAAATGTATGCTTTTCTATAGGAGGTATTTAGCTAGCTGAAGAGATGTATGTAATCCTCAGTCTTCCTTTAAGATGCCTTGCTACCTTCTCCTGCAGGGACTTTCAACAAAAGTAAACACATGCTTACTGCTATATGAGCTGAAAGAAGCTGTCGGTTACCAGGCTGTGCCTGTGGACAAGTTCTTGCAGTCTGTTTGAGGAGACAGACATCATGTAATTGGTGATTTTCTGCAGAATAACTAGGAATAGTATGGAAAGGATATTGCTTCTCAGTGGGGGAGAAAAAAAAAAGGATTTTTGTAATTGGCCTTAATAACCAACTAAATAAGTAAAGCAGTTTAATGAGAAAAAAAATACAAAAACAACAACACAGCTATTCACAGAAACAAATGCAGGAATATATTGAGTAGCCATTTTACATATACATGGGCATTCAGCAGCCACACTGTCTGTGGCTGGTGCTATGCAAGCAGGAGAGTGCTCTGCCCTGGGAATTTCTAGGCTGCACTAAGGCAAGATACAGCAGCCTAGTGCAGCAGAGATGAGAAGAGCAGCAATAGGCCACCTTGTTAGAGAAACTGAGATGGACACAGTTTGCAGAATTTTAAATAAGGAGAATATCTCAGTGATACTAGTAGTCCCAGTGCTGGAGATGGTATCTTTTAATCAAAGAAACAGTCCTACCAGGAGCAGCTTGAGGCAGTATGACTTCATCTCTTCTGACTGAGTTTTTTCATGTCTGAAGACATAGCTGTTCTTGCATGCAGCCTTTACTTGAATGAGAGAATAATTTGACTCTCTTCTACAGATGAACTTGATTTCATTATTTGTAGCAACTTATTATCTTTGAGAATTTGCTGCCCCTGTCCCAAATTTAGTTGAAATTTGTTAACAATTGTGTGAGCTTTGGTCATCCCTTAAGGAACAATAAAGAAAATGACATTCTGAAGAAAATTATAATACATTTAATGTGTTGGAAAGGTGTTGTAGAAGTTGTGCTGTTGTTAGCCGATTTGATTTGAAAAGGGTTTGGAAATTTGAAAGTGAAAGGCACTTTGCATTGGGTTCACTTTCTGAATTTGATAAATTTGGTGGCTTTGGCTCACTGGTAGGAGGCCAAATGTTCAGGTGTTCTCTGCATGTTACCCAGGGTTGATGAGTAAGGACCCTGGGTTCGTCATCTCAGCTTTGGCAAGTACCTCCTGCCACAGCTGGTGCTGCTGCCGAGCCCTTGCATGCCTCCCCTTCTGGAACACTTTAAAAATACTGGAAAAATAAGGCTCATATGTTTTGTGAAAACCGTCCTGGCACTTCTGGACAAAAAGAGCTATAGAAATGAGAGATGGTAACAAGTGCTAGTCACTGCCAGTTGTTGTGTAGTGGTGAAACATGGTCAATGAGCCTATGAGCAAAGAGGCCCCGATTAATGCAATGTTATATCCATTATTGAAGTTAATTATTTTTTTTTTAATCCTAAACACTGCATTAGATTCGAGTATGCTTGTGCAGGAAGGTACAATTTGCATCTCAGCCAAGGAAATTCCTTTGTGCCCCATGGAAATCCACAGAACAGCTGGCAGGGTGGATGAAGGGGGAAACAGAACAATTTCTACAGGATAGAGAATGTATCTGTTGTGTTAGATGCTTTACAGGTTGTGCATGAGAGATAGTGTCACAAAAGACTTGAAAAAGAAGGATACAAAAGAAAAAACTGTCTTTAAGGAGTGCAAAGTTATGTTTATCTAAGAGTTGTTTTCTGATTGTATTTTTTTATAACTAAGTTGTTAAGTAGCACTAAAAAATCTGAAATAATGGCAAAAGTGAGTATTCACCTTTAGAAAATCACCCCACTGGATTTTCATCAAGTATTTGCTTAATATCCCCACTTTCTAACTTTGAAGAATCATGTATATAAGTAGCCAAAGGTCCATGTGCAGTAACACAGTTCTGCTGCTGCAGGGAATAAAATAGCTGTGCAGGTATTTTAATGCTCACAAGCAGCTGTACAACAAATAATGTATATTCCTTGTGTCTCACCTACCCCTGTGTGATCTTTAAACAGTGCAAAAGGGAACCTTTTCTTTTTCTTTCATTCTGCTGTCAGGACAAGGTTGTACTGACAAACTCTGTAGTTTGAAGTTGATAGATATTCTTACTACACATATAGACTATGTACAAGGCTTTTTTATTTCTCTGTCTTCCATTATAATTGTCAGTAATAATAAGGAGAAAAGCTGTCTTTAATTACATGTTAACCACTCAATGGAATGATTTGGGTGTCTCAGTATAGCAAGTGCAATTTCAGGTTCATAATTTAAAGACTATATGTATGTATGCAAGCCTACAATTAATGTAAAATTATGGTTTAACGCCACCATCATGACATATATTGTTTCTTTTTGGAATCCTTTCACTGTGTGGGGAGGCAAACCATGGCTGCCCTATGAGAGCTCTGACACTCCTCACTGGGGTTTTATTCTGTGGAGATGTGTGCACACACCAACCATGCGGCACCTTCACTGTACCTTTTGCCTTCATAAGGCAGAAGATGTTGGGATGTGGGTTACTGTGCCCGAGGCTGCGTGGCAGGGTACCACAGTTGCCAATGTGAGACCCTAACCTCATCTGAAACCGTATACAACAAAGATGTCATTTGACCCAGTGCATTGCTGTTTGGCATGCTGGAAGAGAAATCTGTGAGTTATCTGTCTGTTAGTCCCGTACATGTTATTGCCATTTTATGCGGAGGTTTGGACCAAATCCCGTGGTTCTTGTTTGGATGCAAACACTATCGTTCCCTTTGTATGCAGTTCTGCCAACTCTGTAGAAGCCAGGATCTTTTTGCCTGTGGAGGCTTTGTCATTCTCTGTGTCCCTGAAGAGACATGGTGATGTTTATTGCACGTGTTCCTGTGCCACATGTTGTGGAGCTCATGCTGCTTAGCATATTTATGATAATTTGGGTCCCAGGGGCAAACAAGATTCCTCTTATATCTCCTTCCCCGGGCTGAAGCACAAAGAAATTTCCCCTTGCTTCTTTGTAGGGGGAAAATAATGGATCAAAGTTTCTTGCTAAACACTTTTCAAAATACACAGAGCAGATCTGTACATTTCTGTTCCCTCCAGGGACATATTGCTCTAGTTGGTATGGAAAGCAGTTAACAGCGGATGTGGTGGGGGTAAGGCTGCATGCTGAATTGTAGGCATTGCACCTGACCTGCAAAGCTTGAGAGGTGGCATTTCCACATGCCTTTTGGCTTGTTCTTTACCCATGTGATGCTCCAGTGTGGAGTTTATTCTGGTCCCTACATTGTACTTGTCATTGTAATTGACTTGACTGGATATTGTCCAAATGTAGTTGTTTTTTAGAGCCTGTCATTAGGCACTACATTTAAAAATGTAGGTGGCAGTAGTATTTGAAAATACTGCCAATTAAGATTTTTTAAATTACTCATTTATTTTTATAGATGTATTGGGGACATCAACAGAAGATTTTAGTTCTTGTTCTGGGAAATGCCATTGAAAATTAGGTCCTTCTAAAGTAGCTCAAGATGCAGACCCAAAAAAGAACACACAATCTCGTTTTGAAGATGTGACAGTATTTATGTATTTGATATGACACCAGATCTGAAGGTTGCTTTTTCCAAGCAGTTGGTTTTCCAACATAGCTCTCAGCCCCCCCTGAGGAGGTGACAGTGGCACCTGGACATTGTGTCATTGAGGACCAGGGCTGGAAAGCCTGGCACCTCTTTGGGTGCCTGGAGGTGAGGGTGAGGGCAGGGATACAAAGAAGTCCATTTAAAAGAAGAAATAGAAAATTGTCTCGCACTTATCTGACTTTCACCAAGACAAGTGGGTGACTGGGCTGTGTGTCTGCTGGAGGTAAAGAACAAGCGAGGACCATCCAGTGTGCTGCGCTGTTACTGCTGCATGCCTACCTCCCCTGCCCCACGAGGCAGCTGGCTGCAGGCAGATAGATGAAAGGGAACCATTAAATCTTTTATCCTCCATCCTGCTGCTCCAGGCACTCCTGGCCTGGCTGGCTTATTAGAAACAATCAATGGAAGGAGAGGATGTTGTGTTTTTTTTTTCCTGAAGTACTTCGGGAGACTGGAGAGGCGAGCAAGGACTGGCTTCTTTCTGCAGCTAGGCTGATGGGAATACTTTGCACATATTTTAGATATCTCAGTCTGCTGTCAATTGAAGTTTCACTGCATGGTAGGCTTGAGTGGTTTAGTTACAATAGTTTGTTTTTTTTTTCTTTTTTTTTAAAAAAAAGTAGCAATATCTTAGGGTTAGAGCTATAGGCAATATTTCTAATACTTTAAAATGTATAAGGTGTAGTGGATTTGTTCTGTAACTTCAAATAACCCAGACCATTATAGCTGCACATTAATCACCACGGCTCCATCCTACCTGGAGGGGGGAAAAAAAGCTTCAGATTTCAGATGACTATGTGAAAAAAAAAATTAGTGCCTCATTAAAGCTAGACAAGTCTGACATTTGCTCTATGCCTGTGGTTTCAGGGCTTTTTGTCCCTCTAACAAAATATGAAACTGCTCCAGTATGTATGATAGCAGCAACTGGAATGCAACTTCGGGAGGATCTTTGACCTTACCAGACAGAATGTGTTTGATTAATTCTGCAGATGTTAAAATACTGCCAGAAATCACTGGGAGGTGACCTTAGAAATTATTCCTAGTTCCAATTTTTGTGCTCTAATAAAAATTCTGGTTGTACAGGTTAAATATCTTGCCCTTATATTTTCTTTTTCTAACCTAACGACAGAAATAAATGCCTTGCTCTTTATTCCTTTGCACATTGATTTCTCAGAGCTTCAGTGGTTAGATGACATAACTACTATAATTGTTTTAATACATTAGCAGCAAATTATATATTGACCTTTATTTCTCAACGTGATTTTCATTTTTTGCTTCAAGCTGTGCCCATAGTGGCATAGCATTTCTGGAGTATTTGATTTTTGGATTAAGGGCTAATCCTGTGAGGTCCTGAGTGCCACTGCCATCTGCTGAAGGCAAGGGGAATTTGGGACTACTCAGCACCCTTGCTGTTATGAATGGTATCTTGCTAGATCAGACAGTAATGATAGCAGTCTGCATTTACTGTTTGTACTGAGGGACATCCTGACATTTTTAGTAAATTGCTGTGGAATTACAGATTATTGAGAAACTTCTATCTTTAAAAGGAGTTGCCCTCAAATCGTTTTTTCCATTTCTGCAGAACGAGCAATTTTCTGATTACTAGCTACAACTTGCTGGACATGCATTTGCATTGCTGAAAGGTTTCAGGGCATTGCATAGTATTATGTGAACCAGAGACTACGTGTAGCAGCTTCCACCTTGAGGTGTGATTATAATTTTTCACATTTTATGGAAAGGAGTAAGAGGGATGACAAAAAATTTGTCGAACTTAAGAGCTTTCAGCACTGAGAGGCACAAAAACTTGCAAATGCATTGCTGTGGCCCTCATCTAGTTTAATTTGAACTCAGTAAGTACATATTCAAAATAGCAAAAAATGTCTGTTCCCTGCAGAACAGTAAGCAATCAGCATTCATTTTACTCAAGCACGGGGATTTCATCTGTCTGTTTGCCCAGCTGTAACCCTATCTCATACGGCTGCTTTTCTGCAATTGTGAGAAATACAAGTTTTAACCATTTCTGAACATTATGGTATTGCTAACCCCATCTCTGAGTATTTTCTTAAATAAAATTAAAAAAAAAAAAAATCCCACATTTTTCTGATTGTGTCTTGAGGTCACAAGATACATTAGCATTGTTGAGTCCAACATTTAACTCATAGACAGGAAGATATAAAACACTGAAGGATTTTTTTTTTCTAACACACTCAGTAGGGTGAGCCTCACTAAATGCTAAGGAAAAGTGGCTGGTCATGTGAGGTAGGGATGACACAGTGAATGCAAGAACAAATTTTGAAGTTGTTGGTGATTTTTAAATTTAGAATTCTGGTTAACACTGATTAGTTCATTAAAATAAGGAACTTCACAGGAGATGTCTGTATGCTTATACCATTGTGTTTGCATGTCATAGTCACAAATAAGAGATGGCGTAGATGAAGGGTTACAGCTGTTGTATTTTTTCTATATGTTATCTAAAACATATTTCCCCCAAAAAAAGTCTCCCACCCCGCCACACTCTAAAGAGCAAAGAGGTCTAATTCCTGCATGAAACTTAGAGTTTGCATTGATGTTTGAGAAATGTGTGTGTAACTCCAACTAAGAGTTCATGTTGCTGGAGTTCCTATGCACTGCCCACTAAATATATTATACTCAGGTTTTAACATGCCTCAGGATGGAGGAGATCTTCTGATCTCTTTCTGTTTGATACCTTTCTGAGAATGAGAGGTAAATTGAAGAGTAAGGGTATTTAGTAATTTCCTTGGCTGGGAAAGCAGAGGGTTTTGAGAGTTGTCCTTCTAACCCAAGACAAGAATTCTTCACCCTTTTGCTTAGTTCTTCACATACTCATAGTGAAATCCAAGAGTAAGGGCTGTGAACTTGACACTGTAAAAGCTCATTAAGTTTTAACTTACGAATTAACTGTGAATTCCAGAAGCTTGTTCTTTCAGGCTTTTTAGATGATTTTTTTTTCCTCTGCATTCTCCATCTAGGTTTGGTCTCCTCAAGCAAATCCTCAGAGAAAGCTGAACACCTACTTTACATAAAGTGGAAAAAGACTTGCTTTCCAGTACTTTATCTGTATTTTCTTGTAATCCGATTTAATGTGGAATACAGGTCTAAAAAACCCTTAAATCTTTCTATAATTCTTTCACAACCATTCACAATGGATTTGTACAGTGCGAAGTGAAAGAGATTTATATTCAGAATGGGTGATAAGCTTTACAAAAAACTACATTAGTTGTTTTTCTTTACAGTTTAAGATTTCACTATTACCCTCTTAATAACTAACAGTACGTGACATAGGCAATCCGCAGATAAAGGGATACAGAGTCTATAGGCACAGAGCCTGTATGTTTGTACCCCTCTATACAGAGCAAGTTACCTTTTGTAAACAATGTAATTACTAGAAACAAAATTATGCATTGTATATTTAAAATATTGTTGGGCAGATGTTTTGCATAAATGTATTTTTTCTTAATATTTAAATAAGCATGTAATAACAAAGAAAGAAAATGGAAACAGAAACACCATAGAGTAAGAAGAACGAGAGGTAAAAAGTTGCTTTGTAGGGTCAGATATGAAAAGAGAAGGGTTCTTGTCATCAGGGCAATCTGTTTGTGAAGGAGACGTGTTTGGCTTATTTTTCACTGGTAGTTTTTTGGTTGGTAGAAATTGAGAAGCAGCAAAACAACAACTATTCAGGATGTAACAGGGTGATCAGAAAACCAGAACAAACTGGAGTTTGTCATCAGGTTATCTCTTCTTGTGGGTATAAAGGGATTAATGACTCAGTGCTGGCATTAGGAGCAGTTATATCTGGCTTAGCTGGATAGGTTGTCTAATATTAGCAATAGGTGTACTCTGAATAGTTTGATCTATTGAACATATTCATAACGTAAATATGTATAGAGTATACGTGTAGTGTTCTAGCTGTGATGATGTACACAAGTGTGTTTAAACCCATGCTAGTAAATAATACTTGGATATACAAATTGATAAGGTAGTTAGGTGTAGCTATCTGTAGCACTGGAATATTTCTCTACTTCTTCTCTTCCTTAATTCATTTTATGTGATAGCTAAAATATTTAATTTCATAAAAATAATTTAACTTCTATTTCATTTGACAAAGATTAAGATCCTTTAGATTAAGTCTCTTTCCACATTTCTGTAACAAGTTATTAATATCATAATGCTCCCCTGATGCCTTGTACCACTATGCAAGCTTAAGAAAATGTCCAAGTTTGAGATTAATTTACAGGTCTTAGACATACCAAAGACATAAAAGTATACTGCCTGTGCTGGTTTCCTAAAGGTGTACCACAGAGGGTTTCTGGCTACAGCTCTTTATTCATTTCTTTTCTCAGCCTTGGTAATTGATACCCTGTCTAGAGAAGACAGTGGAGAAGAAAGAAATAAAATTTGTTGTGTAAATTCATGTGAGAAACCCACTCTACACTCCTGCCATTTAAAATTGTGCATATATAAAAAAATATGCCCTCACACTGGGTTAAAATTTGTAGAGTTGCACCCTCAGAGAGAAAGGGTATGATCTATTCATTTAAGAGGGCACATGGAAAGCAGCAGGGAATCCTGTGGATTTTTTGAAGGACATGGGAAGGTACAACTGATTGGTTATGCAAATATATGACTGTTTACTGTCTCTGGGACTCAAGACCCCTGTTCCCAGCCAGATTGTTGTTGCCATTGGATCCCATCACTGTACACATGCAGTACAGCTGTAACTTCTCTTGTAGATGTCTTTTCTAGGTCTTCCAGTTGCCAACTGAAAGCAAATGTTCCCTGGGATATCCATGTGCATCAGGGCATCCCATGCCTATATACTGCTCTCTCCATCCCTTACCCATCCTGAACATATCTTGCAGAAGGACTTAGTGCAGAAAGTCTGGAAGAAGGGTACTAAGAGCTGCCAGTAAAGGCAATGTCTACATTGCCTTTTTTCACCTGGGGGAAGACACACAGCCTGTGAGAACCTGTCTCAGCAGAAGCTGGTGTGAATTGACTATTTAATAACAAATAAGCACAGTGCACTTTTTGTAGTTGTTACTATTTTTATGCCTGTGGTGAAAGCACACATTCAGTGTGGTGAGATTTACTGCCTAAGGCTGCCCCCAAAGAGCTGCAAGAGCAGTAGCCCATTGAACACATGGTGTTTCTGTTGCATGTCTCAATGAATCTTTAAAATGCTTGAAATTGTCTTTGAAATGAAATATTCCATAGCTGCAAGCTGACTGCATACTTTGTAGTGATTGCTTAACCAAATAAAGGTAAATTGTGAGGAATAAAGAAAAATTAGATTGATGACTAAAAGAAAATGATTAAATAAAAAATTCATGAAGAGAAGTTAAAAAAAAAAAAATAGCATCACAGGCTTTGGCATGAAGAAAGACTTTTCTTCCAAAGGCAGCTTTTTTTCTTTTTCAGCTATTACTGTGCATTTTATTCTCACTAGATATTATAAATACCAGAAAAACTAGGGAAGGTGGTCACAAATTTATGCAGAAACTGGGACAGTAAAGTTTAAAAGCTGAGGTACTTCACTGCAATTATGAGTGGGTGTATGGTGCACTGTAAATAATTAATGATGACTGGAATTGCTTTTTTTTTTTTTTTTTTTTTTTTTTTAAACTCTTAAATCAACCATGACTAAAGAGGAAAAAACAGAAAGAATTTTGTTCATAATTATTAGGTCAACTTGTACACTTAAAGCCCTTCCTCTTGACATGTACTCTTCTAAGTGTCCATTAGGAGCACAGAACAAATAATTTGCTGTGAATAAATTGTCTCTTGCCTAGACTTTCTCTCTGGTTGCAGGTTAAGACCAACAAATTAGTAATTGAGAGCACATTACTCTTCAAAAAGTATTTGAGAAGCCTGCAATTGTTTGTGTTGAAGAGATTATTTTTGAAGAATCAGTGAGCACTTAGATTTTGTGTCCTTGCTATGGCATATAAAACTATATTGGAATTATCTTAAATTACAGTGCATTTGAGAAGAAAATACAGAAGATATGTAGAGTGAACTGTACATATCTACTTAAGGGAAATACATGCAAGTTAGTACAGGTGTTTTAAAATATGAATATTATTACAAAGTCTTTATGTGATGACTGGCAATAGATATTTAATCTAGCAAAAGCATTTTCATTGCTTACTTGTTAAGGTAATTTAACAGATGAGTGATGCTATTAATGGATCACATGTATAATCTAGACTTTTTTGTTCAAAATATTCCTTTAGGGTTTACAACTCTAAACAAGTTCAGAGGCAATTTGAAGAAATGCAGCCTATACACAAACTACAGGAATCATAATATATTGACTTCTTAGCATTTCCTTTGTATTTAAAAGAAAAAAAAAAGTAACCACTCTGTGACTTTGCGTTGGCTGAGTGGTATACCTTATTATGATAAAGTCGTTAGAAGCTAGAGACTGAACAGATAGAGGTATGTCTGAGTTGAACGGAGGGCTTAAAAAGAGTTGGTGGGACATCTGAAAAAATAAACAGTTTTAATTGTCACTTGTTTTAAAAAGAATTGCATTAGTAATATCTATAACACTGTTTGTGCAAAAAGTTTAAGCAAAAACTCAAATCATATCAAAACCAGCCTTTCTTCCTATCCTAACACTTTGAGATTGGAAAAGAATTGATAACAGACATCTGGAAAACACATGATCTGTATTAAAAATAATTTTTTGTATTGGTATTTTAACACCAGTTAGTATGATAAAGTCACAGTATTTTGAACAATTCCTCAAGTTCACTGATAAGGATTGAAGCTTTCCTTCAGCTAGTACTTCATTTCTCTTCTGAATATATGGCTATTTATTGTTGATGCTTTGGCATCACCAATATAGAACGGACAACTGTGGAAATAATCTGTTGTAACCGTACCTTTGACTTCATGAGTATCACTGCACATACATGTAGTTTGGTCAAGAACTAAAATGAGAGATTACATGTGGTGGTTGGCTCCAGGAACAACAGTTTCCAAATAAATGTTTGTGAAATCTCCAACTTTAGTAGCTGCATTGCATCATCCAAAAGACATGCAAAAGAATGAATAGAAGGCCTTTTAGATAGAGAACAAGCTGTTCACAACATCTTTTTCATTTACTGAGACAAAACATTTGTTTTATACAGAGATAGTACTTTCCACAGTTTTTAAGCAATGCTGGTGAAATATAAAGAATCCACTTGTTTTATTAGTGAATACAAGGAGCTTTAGCTATGCTTCTTCACATCAGGAGTCTTTTAAGAACTACTGGGCAAAAGGCATTGATCTAGATTTATTATTATTATTATTATTTGTATTTTGAATCCTGTGCTCGCAGGGTGGGATGTCATTAGCCATCCATCCATGTGATATTCACATGATATCTGGCTCTGAATGATACATGGATGAATTTTTCTTGCCATTCTGCACCTCATCTAAGAGGTCAATTTACTGACAAGGAGGTCCAAGGCAGCTGTGACTTAAATTGGCCTAAATTATTGTGAAATTACAGCCTTAGTATGAAAAGCTGCTGGGTTGCTCTCAGTTACACACATGCACACAAGCACTAGCTTGGACTGGACCACATCATAAACAAATAGTGAGGAAGCCAACATACGGAAATGAGGGCACAGCTATCTTCATCCTGTGAGGGGTGTTCTGTCCTTCAGTCTCTACAGCTGTAAATCCATCACTTAAATCACAACTGAGTACTGGTAGCAATTACTAGTAATAGCTAACTAATAACAACTAGTAATACCACTAAAGTATTTTTGCTCTAAAATAAATACTTTTTATTTATTTATTTATTTTTATTTATGTATTTATATAAATAATACCGTAATATAGCACAGTAATAGTTGAAAAAGAAAGAAGCTGCCTTTGGAAGAAGTCTTTCTTCATGCAAAAGCCTGCGATGCTATTTTTTTAATTTCTCTTCATGATTTTTTTATTTAATCATTTTCTTTTAGTCGTCAATCTAATTTTTCTTTATTCCTCACAATATATATAAGTGTGTGTGTGTGTGTGTGTATCTATATATAGATAGATAGATATAAATAAATAGGTAGATAGATATAAATAAAAGTAACCAGAATTTCCTTTATCTGTCAGCCTCTCTTTATGCTCCTGTTCTCATCTGGTAAAGCAGGTGGTGCAAAACTGATTTCTTGTTAAAGGGAACACAGAGTATTTGCTGGAAGTCAAAGAAACACAGTGAATGCAGACTCCTCAAGTTTCAAGAAAAAATGCATTGTTTTATCCAAACAAACAAACAAACAACAACAACAATGACAAAAACTGTCATTTTTATTTTGGGCATAAAATGACTGGCATAATTCTCATGTCTGTTTGCAGAAAACTAAAAGATTGTGTTTGTGAACAAAATAAAAACTAATTCTGAGATCACACATCATGTATGAGTGATTAACTAGCACTAGAAGCAAAGTTGTTTGAGTTATAGTGCAGTTTTCTTTGGAAGGGACCTCTGGAGGCCATCTGGTCTAACCCTTGCTTAAAGCAGCTTTAGTAAGATCAGGCTGTGGTGCCCCAGCAAGCTTTGAATATTGTTGATGTTGGAGGTTCTGCAGTCTGTCTGGGCAACTTGTCCCTGTGGTTGTCCATCCTCAAAAGGAAAAAAAAAAAAGTCCCTTTTATCTGTGTCTGATGGTTTTCTTTTGTCATTACATTACATGCTCCTGGCAAAAGTTAGGCTTTATCTCTACCTTGCCACTGAGCTGTTGAAGACCACCACAAGATTCCTCCTGAGCCCTCTCATCTTAGAGCAAACCTAGTTCTTTCAACCTTCCCTCTTGTGACTACTGTATGTAGGAAAGGTTTGGAGAAATCCTAAAATTAGTGTGGCATAGGAGTGAGGAATGAGAAAGCTCTATTGAGGTCTGAATTGGCAGTACTGCTTGTCCTGACAACCTGAGGTCCTACATTGCAGTGGGTAGAAATGCTTTGTCAGCAAGTACGTTCAGGTCGTTTTAGTAACACTGATAGAAACCATTTGGAGGAATGTCAGAAGCAGAAAATAACTTGAATAATATAATTAAGTAAACCGTAGAGTAAATGTCCCAGCACTTAGTGTTGCATACAAGCTAAACCAGCTAAAGGTTTCAATATGCGTAGTTCATGCTTCTCAAAAACTATGCCTAGATGTTCATCACCGTACATGGCAATCACAGTTTTCCATCTTCTATTAGTAAAAACTTGTCTTCTGAAATTTTAAAACAATTTATCTGGTGGAAAGGTTGCTTGGCTGGAACCATCCAGCAGAATCAACCAGGGTGGTGGTGTTTATGATGAGGATTCTTAGTGCTGAACTCTGGCTTATTTTGTGCATATTTCTACTCTTTGTCTCTATGAGAGTTGATGTGCTTGTTAAATAAGGATCTCATCTGCAGTGGAAACATACTGTTAACTGTGTGAAACAGTCTTCAAACCAGTGATGTATTCTTTAGGCTTTTTTTTTTTTTTTTTTTTGAGTTCCTGTTCCTGCCATGCACACAGGAATAGATAACAGATATGGTCTTCTTCCTTTCAACAGTATATTGTACCTTATTATTTTTTGTCTTCCTCTGCAGAAACTCTCCTGGATGACTTCCTTCTCACGTACACAGTTTTCATGACAACTGATGACTTGTGCCAGGCTCTTCTGAGGCAATATCCTTTTAAGTGTTGTATTAGCAGGCGTCACACAGTGACACCTATGTTTGTATACTGTCAGGCCTAATTCATAACAACAGTGCAAATGCTGTTTTTTTTTTTTTTAAAGCTATATAAATCTTCATAACTTTTACAAAAATAACATTTAAGTTCAGGTTTAAAAATACCCAGAACATAAATGTAAATTCTTAGAATACTTGTGTAATATACTTCAGAATATGTTAAGAGGAAAAAAAATGAAGTATTCTACAATGTCTGTACCTTTTGTCATTTTGATACAATATATAAATCATTTTGAGACAAAACAATTTTTTTTCTCCTATTTCCAATTATTTCCATAAGCTATGGTGTATTGCTTGAATGATCTTGCAGGTATAAAATGAACCTTCTTTTTTTACTTTCTTTTCTTTTTGCCGTGAAAGCATAATCTTTTCACTTAATGAAAAAAAGAATAGTGAAGGGACAGGAACAATGTATAAAGTGAGTTCCTTGTGTCATTTCGTATTTCTACTTTGTGAATAGATAACAATAGTGGAAATAGATTCTTTTACTCCCCCCCCCCCCCATTTTTTTTCTGAATAGCGTTATTTCTGCAGATAGTATAATTTGTGCAGGGAAAAAGAACTGACTTCTTCTGCTCATTTTTTGTTGTTGTTGTAATGATGCATTGTCCTCCTTCATACAGATGTTCAAATTGGCATCTGTGTGCAGGACAAAGGATCATTCCCACTTCTACAGGAAAGATATGACTCAACATCGTATAACTCCTTTTAAACCGTTTTTACGTTTTATAGACTTCTCTCTCTAGTATAGAAAGGAAAAAAAAATCATGTTGACACAGGGAATGAAATGACATTTCTATTGCTGAGTATTTCATTCCAAAAAGTTGAAATTCCTAATGTTTCAAAGAGGATAAATATGCATTTAAAACTGAACAGTTTAGTGAAAAAAACTTTAATTACTAAACAACAAACAAGGTGATTATGAAGTTTTTTCCGTCACTTGATTCAGTGAAGTTTCGGTGAACCCTTAGTATATTTTTCCCTTAACCTACTGTACCTATTGTGCAAAGAACTATCAAGGGAAAGAAGACGACTCTGATGTATCCTGTAGGAAACGGAAAGTTTTGCATTTGGTTTCTCAGTGGACTTCTCTCTATAAAGACTGGTTACATGAAGATGAGCATTTAAAACAATTTTTAAAGGTATTGAAACAGTTCCTGATGCATTTCAGTGTTTAATTACCATGTTTTGTCTAAAAAGCCTCAACAGCGAAAATTAAAAAAGCATAATTTTTCATATTTAAGATTAGTTCTAAATATCTATTTATAGTTTTTTTGCATGTTTTTCCTTAATGCCTTAGAGGAAGTCATGTTGAACATGCATCTGTTATTCATATATTCAAAATGAAAAAAACATTACTTTCAGGTATGAAAATTATAAAAGTACATGCAGTCTAGAAAATGGGGAAAAATAAAGAGGGTAGGAAATAAAACTACAAAGTTGTGGAGGTTCCTTAGACACACTGGTCTTCCAGAACAGGGTCTACAGTCAGTTTGATCATGGATGAAGGGCAAGTTTTGAAGTCTTTGTCTGAGGTACAAGGAAGAGTATAATGGTATTCCACAATGTTTGTATATTGAAAACACAGCTTTATGCATTTTTATTAAATGCATAAATATTCTGCCCCTCTTAGCAAGTATCTGAGTACCAAAACTTTATACTTGCCAAATAGCCATGTCTTCACTTGTCCAAGATCTATTAGATCTAGCTGATTTTTATGTTATTTTATTTTTATTTTTTTTTCTCCCTGCTGATAGAAAAATGAAAGTATTTTGAGAGAATTTGTAGGATTGATCTTTCACCTTTCTTGAAAACTTTGTCTTGTAACTGGAGATCTTCCTGAGGGCCTTTTTGCTCTGTTCAGTCATTCACTCAAGTAAAAAAATGAATATTTAACTAAATTTGAAGAAAGTCTTGACTCAATTTAAAATGCCTGCAAACATGAGGAAGTGAAGAAGAACATTTATTTTGAAAGTCTAAATCAAATTATCATCATTTTGTATGAGTGGTGATGGTGTGGTATGTCCTAAAGCTTCTGAATGGATTGTTCAGAACTAATCCACATTTCATGTAACAGCCATAAGTGCCATTTTATCTTTCTATTTGTAGACTAGTGAGTTCAACGTTTTACTTTTTCACTTGGTGTTGATAAAAAGAGTGCTTCTCTGAAGACAAACTGAGCATTGAACTAGCCTGAAAATTTAAATAGGGACATTCTCTGCTGATTGCATAAAAACAAGGATGAAACTTATTTCAGTAGGCTAGTGCCTGAATTGATTTAGACTACTGATGTGGCACCTTAGATTTATTTTTGAGTTATCAGATGTTTGCAGATACTATTTTATTTTGTAGACGATATACCGGAATGTATTAGATGATGTATACGAATATCCCATTCTTGAGAAGGAACTGAAGGAATTTCAGAAAATACTTGGGATGCATCGTCGTCAGTAAGTATTGATTATACTTGTGATCAAAGCTCATTTTATTTAAAGTGTAATTTATTTTTGTTGGCATCTTGCTGGAATTCAGTAAAGATAAAGGGATGAGTGATACAAATACTGTATTTATTTTTACAATACATCTCGTCTCTAAAGTAAAGCTAGATTATTCCATTTTATCTGATGTTTGTTGGGTGAAGTGTGTTCTACAATTGCTCCCATCAATTTTGGTTGTGATGATTTCCAAGTAAAGCAGTAGTGTGTGGAAAAACTGGCAAAATGTAATTCAGAACCAGCAGTCTTTGACTTCAAACAATGCATTCTCTCTCCTCTTCCCTGCAGTATTGAGAAGCAAATCTCTTTTGCAGTGGTTGCGTTAGGGTTACTGTTTTACTAATAATTACTGTATTTGTGAAAGATATTTCCTCGGCACATTTTTCTAACAAATGAAATCATTTCTGTGATTTGTCCTTTTGGGAAACTGAAAGAGCTGTGACCCTGGCTGGCACTGGTATCAGTGTCCTCTGGGATCTCACAGACTTTCTTTTTTCTGCATTGACTTTGCAATTCACAGAAGAGTTTTCTGGTTGAGTCAGATGCCCTTAGCTTTCACTGAAGGAGCTCTGCAGCTATGCTCTGGTGAACATTTAATGTTAAAAAAAGCTTTTTTATGTTGTAAACTTAGATAGCTAGAACTTCCTAATCTTTGAATGGAAAGAATGATATGGATTTTCCTTTTTGTTTCAGCACTGTAGATGAATATTCACCACACCGAAAGGTAACACAAGCCTGTTTCTTGCTGGTTGCTAGCTAACTTACAATCTCACTTTCTTTCCTCCTCTCCACTTTCACGTCTTTTCTTGGTGTCTCAGTTGAAAGTGACGGGTGACCAAAAACATGACAGGATACATCAGTGAGGCTAGACCTGCAACATTACTTAAGGATTTTTTTTTTTTTCCTGCCAGTGTAGCCTAGATATCAGTTGTGTGAACTAACCTGCAGTGGCTCTGACAGTATTATCATCTTAACAATACGTCCTGAGATGTCAGTGTTGAATATTTTGAACAACAAAGGTCTGGGAGCACATCCTGCCTGGCTGGATAGATGCGGCAAACCAGCCTGAGCACAGGCGTTGACTGCAGGTGGCAAGTAAACAGAGTAAAGGGGGATTTGTTGTGACAGGGACAGAGAAAGAAAGAAAGAGAAGAACATGGATTTGTCTATTTAACCAGAGGTAAAAGATGCAACTGGAGAATGTTTATGTATGAACTTTGCAGAGGTGAACTGCTGAGCTAGTGAAGTCTTCTGGATTGAAGCTGTAGCGTATAACAAGCTTAAAATGTTACTGCAGAAATGTAGAGGGCAGAACAGTGAAATTGCCAGGTAGGCTGATTGGTACATAGGAAATGTATATAAGAATAAGTGCATAAGAAATTAACTCTGTGCGTGATTACAAATAACCTTGAAATGTCGAGGCTGCTTGGTCTAGGCACATCTCACTTCCTCAGAAATTCCCACCTTTGCCATTATTTAGTAAGCAACTCCCAGTTTACTGATCCAGGAAAGGGTGGGTGGATTTCCTATACAGAAACCTCTTGGCCAGATGTATGCGCTGAATGCTATATTCTGTGAATTACTGCTTTGTAAAGGGCAGGAATGCAGAGAGTCATTGTTGTCTCTTTTTTTTTCTTTTTTTTTTTTTTTTCCTCCCCCACTCCCTCACAGAATAAAACCTTTTTCCACCAGTTCAGTCTAAAGGAGAGCTGGCTGCAGCACAGAGGAACCATGAATGAAGCAGAAGAAAGTAAGTATGACTGAAAGAGTGGGGGAAAAGCCTAGTGCGCTGCCTTTAAATGTCAGGGCAAAATTGTTTCTGAGTAAGGGCTGCCTGTAAGGTACACATTATGGGACATACAGATTCTGAACAGAACCCTAGGGCCACAAACAAGAAAGGTTTGGCTGTATGAAGATTATCTTTCCAACTCCAGCTTTGCAGGGTCTCAGTGGTAGAATGATACCTCAAGGGCTTTCCCCCGCCCAGTTCCTCCAGTGGTTCTGTGACTGAGCTATGTGATTCACAGGAGAGGCAGCCTATCCAACAGACTTTATTCCTGCCCTGTGTCATGATTTCAGTCTCTTGACCGAGATGTTTGGTGCAAGAGGTGAATGAGCCTGTCAGGTTAAGTGGGGCAGGATCTGCTAACTCTGAGAACTGGTGTCAGTTCCTTCTCTCCTCAAAAACCTTTCCTTCTGGAGGTTGAGATGCCACTATGCTTTAATGTCAACCATTTCAAAATATGACTTCCCTTCGTTGTTGGTAATGCAATAATAAAATTAAGCTCTTGCTATCCCATAATGCCTTCAAGAGGAAGTAGGCAGAGAGGAGAATAACACCACGCAAACGAGCAGAGAACAGGCAGAAAAATTCTCTCCTGGGAAACCTTGCCCTTTAACAACAAATCTTTATTTCTCCTTGGGAACAAAACTCCACAAGTTCATGTTGAGTCAAGATATTTTTAGTGCTCATTTGTGACATGGCAAGAAAACAGCTCCATTAGTGCCAAGTCTTTTTCTACACTATGTTCTGCTGATAGGTAGCCTCTTTCTGCGCCTGAAAATCTTCTTGAGGTTTAGGCTGACGAAGCTGCTTCTGAAAATGTAATTTCTGGATGAGAACCCCCACATCCATTTTTCTTCTTAAAAAGTCTGACACCGCTCATGAGAAGGAAAGGTGCTGGCACAAGAGAGGGGACAGATCCCATGGCCATAGGGACAAGAAGAGTAGAACCCAGCAAGGCCATAAATAGCTTTGCTCTCTCTCTTTGTGAGCGTGAGCCATGGAAGATGCTGGTACTGAGGAAATGAAATAGAAAAAGTGGGGCTGGGGAGAGGAGAGAGATGCCTGGGTGTGACAGAGGGAAATGGGATGGGCTGTGGAGTGCTGCCAAGAGATGGTGCTTGTAGAGGATGGGTTTGTCCAAGCCACACCATGCCTCTTGCCCTCAGGGCCAGAGGTCAGACTAGAAGCATTTTATCTCCTAATATAATGTTACCTCTCAGGGTTGTTTACAGCCCGTGCCCACAGCCTCCTGGTGGCATTCCCTCCTGCATCTCACTGAGGGGCAGCGTAGGCTCTTGAAGGGATGTCATGGTCCATGCCTATAAAGATCATGGATTTGTGGATGGAAAGAGGATCAGTACGATAGTTGTTCTCAGGGACCTGATTTTGTAGGTTGGTTCGATGCTAAATAAAGGGTATGTCAACAGCTCAATTATAAGTTAATATATTGCTGTCGCTTTCCCCTCCCAAATGGCAGAGGTGGAGTTTTCAAACAAATTCACTGTAGGCAAGTTGTGTTGTGCTCTGTATATGGAGGCCAAATATTGCTGTCTTATTTATTTTTTTTTCTACCTTGTAATTTAGAGTGCAGTTTGATATATCTACCTTTTCACTAGTTTTATGCATTCTGAAGAGAGATTCTGACACACGATGAGCACCTGATTTACTGTCTGCCAGCAGATATAGGTTAAGAAAAAAAATATAAAATCAAATGACTTTTCTTCCCCAAGGTTAAATGTTAAGTTCCTCCTTCCTTCTTATCTTTGTTTTTCTTTTCTACAACACAAAAAAGATGCTCAGTAAGATAGAGTTCTTAACCACTTCTGGCATGGTCTCAGTTAATGACAGTGCCCTGAAGCTGTGAAGATTTGTACAACAGGCAAAATTGCTACATACATTTGTCAGTAAAAATACAACATTTCTGGAGAAGAATACTATTATCTTATACTGTCATGGTAGCAGCCTGTCTGCAATAACCACTTAAGTAGAAGAAAATGAAAATTTCAAGCACTTAAGCAAGTAAGGAATCCAGAGCTGTGGCAATTTTCATTAGCAGATGTCATTTTGAAACATCTGTGCCAGTCTGCAGGTCTGTTTCTTTCCTTTTAAGTATGGCAGCTGTATTTCAAATATCTGGCTACAGCAAACTCAGAAAGAAAAAAAAAAAAAAAAAAAAAAAACTAAAATTCTGGGAAACAGGGAGCGTACATCATTTTCATAGCAGAAACAAGGTACCGCTTGAGCCAACCACAGCGTTACTGATGGGAATCTCCCTCCCAGAGCCTAAACAACTCTTGGACTTCCGTGGAAGTTTTGAGCCCAGGGAATTTCTCCAAACCAGTCCCTTTTATGTGTGCTGCAAGTGACTCAGGAAGAGAGTTTTGGAACAAATTGCACTGCAGTTCAGGCAGCCTCTGCTGGTGCTAACATACCCCGACAGTGCATGTAGTTTAGATGTCTCTTGAGGAACTTACTGCTCCAGGTGAAAGTGGAGGGGCAAAATAGTTTCTGCAGCAGAAGAATGGTGATTTATCTGAACCTAAAAGGAAGGGGCAAAATGTGGTAACAGCTGAGTTTGCAGAGAAAATAGACAGCAGAGGAGGTTGTCTGCTATGCATCCTCATGGTAGGAGCTCTTGAGTAGGTGTTGCTGACATGCATCCATGGAAATGCATCTGTTTGTCCCTGTCATCTCCCAGGAAGAGGGGGTGGTGAGGGGGAAAATGGTGATGGTTGGTGCTTAGTTTCACATCCCTGTTGGTCAGGGTGCGGGAGTAGCCCTTCCTGCAGCTTGGGTATTGCAGAGACTGGGTATGTGCGTTCCCCCCTTTTCTGCTAGGGTCTCTGACTTCTGCTGAGCCTGCCTTTCTTCCTCTGTGCAGTATTCTGCCGCGTGTATATAACGGAGCACTCCTATGTCAGCGTGAAAGCTCAAGTAACCGCTTCGGCACAGGAGATACTGAAGATTATAGCGGAAAAGATCCAGTACCCAGAGGAGGAGCTGGCACTGGTGACAGTCACGTTCTCTGGTGGTAAATACCGTTCCTTCATCCAATTACTCACCCTTTAGTGCATCACCTTAAGGGAGGGCTGACATTTTCTGGTGCAAGTATACAGCTGTTCCTGCATGGGCCCACAGCTGGATGACCAGGGAACAATGAGGAGCTGCATCCCAGAGTCGTTCCCATGGCAACTGCTCATTCTTGGGTCCTGCCGGATGCGGTGTTTCCATGCTGGGAAGGGAGTGCAAAGGACTGTCCGTATCCATCAGTATTACAAGATATTTTTTTTGTTCCCCACAGATAAATCTACTTTCACATCTAAATTAATTTGGAAGGCAATGAGGCATGGTTTGCTTTTAAAATATAAAAGGGAATAGCAAATACTGTATGTGTGACTGCTTTCTTATTTACAGCATGGGGAATGAATATTCTCCAGGAGAAAGGAGGGAGACATATATTTGCACAGTCAAGATACTGAGGCAGTATTGCTTATGACTGACATTTTTTGCCTGTTAGTTCAGTGTTTCTCATTTACCAAGAAAGGCTTATTGTCTTTACGTGGAGGATCAGACTGATTGTGGGCTGACACTAGGGACCAGCCAAAAGCCAAGATTTTATTTGGTGTCTGTCAGGCCTTAAAATCACTGGTCAGGTTGTTTTCTTCATTGCGGTATCTTTTCTTATTGAAAATAAAGGAAGTGATGTAACTAGGTACATGGAAAGGATAAGCTGGACCTGCAAAGAAGGGCTAAGACTTGAGAATGCCTGTGCTGTGCTCTCAGCCAGCATTAACCAGTGTGGATCCCAAGACAAAGGGCAAACCTGTAAAGACACTGCATTCAGTCTTACTTCTTTGAAATACAGACAAATGCTGGCTTGTTCTGTTTATCTGATTCAGAAGTGGAGGTCACATTTTCCCTCCCCCATGTCAAACACAATTAAATAACCTTTTTTTGCAGGATTTTGGTGTGGGTGGCAAGGAGATGGCGCCCTGCCCTGGCAATTGAGAGCCGGGGCGTGGAGCAGCCACACGGGAGCATTACATGTAGGCGTCCTGGCCAACTGGGTTACATCACTTGCAGATGTACTTGTTTTACCCTTGTGTGTGCCCAAACTCGAGTCCATTGCATTTTGCAGCACTGCAAGATCATTCTGCTGCTGTTACTCTTCGGGTGTTTTGCTCCCGGTCAGGAGCAGAGCAAGTTTTGCTCTGATAGCAATAAATCTGGTGCTAACTACCTAGTTATCTAAAGAAAACCAGCAATTCATAAATAATGAAACATGCTATTATCTCTAGACTGCATTGTTTCCTAAGAAAGCCACAGAAAAAAGAAGTCACTGCCATTTGGCTGTTCAATAAGAAGAAATCATTAAAATGCAGGTACAATAGGACTATCATTTGTACACGACCATTGTAATTTCCAAAATGCTGTTTGGTCACATGGAACGAATTAATTGGAGATAGCACAGTTTCAGTATCCTTGTTCCTATGCATTGCCACTTGTGTGCTGTGTGCAATAAACAGCAGCCTGCCAATGCTTTATTTTTTCCTTTGTTTTTCACTGTTTGCGTGACTCAGAGCTGTCATCCACCATCCACTTGGAGGGCAACAGGTTGAGCATTGAAGAATGTGTTTTTATTGTACTCTTTAAATGAACAAGCAAGGTCTTTTTATTCAAAATTATCTTGAAAGGACATACTGGTAGTTCAGCATGAATGTTTCTGGCATCAGTGTGAGCACAGGAAGGGGAAAAATGGATTGTTAGTAATGATGTTTTGCACTCAGACTCCTGCTTCTACCCCTCCCTCATAGGCCATGAAAAGTCAGCTGTCAACATGCTTGTCGTGCTTTTGGATCTACATTAATACAGTGACTGTAATCAAATTTCGCGTCAGGTCTCCAGAAGATTACTTGGAGCCTGCAGGAAGAGACAGTTTTCCTAAGGCATGAGTGTTTAGCTGTGTTCTGGATCTTCACCCTCCCCCCCCCCCCACCTTTCTCTGCCCAGAGAAATTGCCCAGAGCAGAACGCTGCCCAGTGAGTGGAGAAAAAAAGTCCTTTCTCTTTGCTGGCTGTTTGGTGTGTCCTGCTGGTTAGTAAATAAATTGGTAAAGGTCTAGAGGAATCATTTCTCTACATAAATTAATTAACAAGGACCCTTTTTTTCCCAGTTATTCCTCTGCTCTATGGGTTGAACAGTTACTGATGAGTTCTCCACCCCTGTTCTTTTTTCTGCCTGTGACACACAGCAGGTCAGTCTCTTGAGGATGAGACACGTTGCTTTAACTGAAGTCACTGCATTTGTGGTAGATCCACTGGGTTGAAATGAAATGTTCACTAATGCACAGGAGGTTAGACTAGAAAATGTAAGGGTCTCTTTCCATTCTATCCTCTGTGAAGTCCACACTGAAAGCAGGTTATGGAAGACTTTGTGCTCTCGTCCACCATCAGAGACATTTTTCTTTTATTATTCAGAATAGTGTGGAGATGATGAAACCATGATTGGTATATGTGTGTTTAATGCTTAGTTATGTTCTAAAAAAAAATAAATAAGTGGCTTTACAAATATGTTTGTAATGTTTTTTTCTCGTATTTATATGAAGCTTGTACTCCTTTTTCTGAAGCTTGTGTGTTTTATTTTCTATTTTTAAAGAAAAACATGAACTACAACCAAATGACTTGGCCATCTCAAAATCTTTTGAATCATCGAGTCGTATGTTTGTCTACCGAAAAGATCTGACTGATTCTTTGGTAAGGATGTGTATTTTGTACTTCCAATTTTTTATGTGTCTGACTCCAGATCAAGGGCTTCCTATTCATTTAAGAGTGTGTTTTCAGTACATGACTTATTTTTCAGTTCCTTAGTGAAGCTTACTAAGCTGTTCTATACCTGAAAAAAAAATCTTGCATTAACAGCAGTTATTTGACTGAACAGTAATGGAATTTGTTCATCAATTTCAAATATACCAAAGCTTCTATAAAGCTTAAATCTTTCAATCTATGTCAGCCTAGAAAAGCTGGCTTGTGGTTGTACAGGGCTGACTGAGATGAGGATTACTTCAAAGCTCACAACTCCTTTTTTTAGCCCTTGTGCTTTTACGATACATAAAATAGCTAGTATAGAGTTACAGAAGGTGGAAGACAAACTCTACAAACCTACAAATGTGGAATTACTACATGTAGTTATGTATATATGTAGTGTGAGTTTTACCAAAATTACTGAGTATCAGCATGACCACAGTGTTGTGGCATCCACATGGTTATTTTGTGGCTGGTGGCATCTCCTTTTCTCTTCCGTTTTTCTGTCTTTCCATGTCTCTGGTGCTGGGGAGGGAAGCATGTTGAAAGGCAGAAGTTCTCTCATTCCCTCTGTCCTCAGGAAATGGGATTGAAAAATCTCTCTCCCTGTGCTTTCCCCAAACCTCAGTGAGGCAGCAACTCCAAGATTTAATCTTTTCTGCTAATTATTCATATGCTTCGAGGAAAGTGCAGGGACAGTATTGCATCTGACTTCTATTTGTTGTCAGCACAAGTATCTGTGCATTCATCCTAGCAATGAGAAATGTCTATTTACATTTTGTTGGATCAATGTGCCCTGAAGAGCTGACATGCTGATATCATTGTAATCTGTCATCCCCATTATCTCCAGCATTCTAGCCACCTCTAAAAATGCTAATATTAAGGAAGGGTTTCTAGTACAGACAGGTGACAGCCAATCTAGTTTCATTAGTTGCATAATAAAAATAGCAAAACTTGCTGTAACTGTCAAGAATATAGCACCAAAGTAATGGCTTAACTGATAAGAATAATCTTTCATCTTGGCAGATGGTTCATGTGCCAGGTTTCAGACTGATGAGGTTAAAAAAAAAAAAAAAAAAAACCAAAAGAAATACAAACCTTTGAAAATCAGAGCTAATAATGGAAATTCAAATGACCCTTAATACTGGCGATACCAGTGAACTCCACAGTGATAACCTAAGTAACTTTTATGAGTCAGAACCTGCAGTGTTTTACTATTTGTTGGCAACTGCACTTGGAGTAAATTATGTTGAATTTATGCTGTTTGTAAATGTATGTGGATTGGTGGCAAGTTTTGTATATTTATTCTGGAGCTGGTGTGTTTGCATGATGATTCCTTTACCTTGTAATACAAAAATTTCCTGGTGTCAAAATTTACTTTCTTGATAATTTCAGAAGTTATATTTTCATTATGTTCATTACCTGTTTGGTCAGTGTTCTACACTTAAGGTTTAGAGAGAATAAGAGAAAGGGAAGGAGAAATCCAAATCCAATGGGAAATCATTGATCCTATTGACCAATTCTTGTTTCAGGCTATTTATTAAATAGGCTATAACTCATTGATTTTGATTAGTGTGGAAAAAAAACACCTCAGTGCACTTAGAAGATTACTTACTCAGTCAGCTCTGTTTTGTACCTTGGTCTAACATCTGTTTCATTGTGAAGCTTTTGGCATTTGCTCAGAATTTTTTGTTCTTGTCAATTATTTAGAACCCATTTGCTGAAAATGAGGAGTTGCAGCAACGGTCTGTGAGAATTTTGGGAATCAACACCTGGGATCTTGCCTTAGAACTAACAAATTTTGACTGGAGCCTCTTCAATGCAATTCATGAGGTGAGGAGCACCATGCTCGCTTCAATGTACATTGTTTTCATGCAGCAGTATATTGCTTTGGTGTCTTGATATTGCACCAGGATTTTGGAGCATTGGTATTCCTTGGTTCTTGGTTCACTGTCATGACAATATGATGTCACAGTTCTCAGTAGTTGTGGTATTGAATCAGGTCCAAGACATGGGTTGTAATCCTTGATACTGCAAAAGTTTGACAAAGGTTTGTAACTTCCCTGTGGTGGTGCATCTCACGTTCCCTGTATACATCGTGGGTTTTATTGAAACTTGCCTCAAGAGAGTAAAAGATCACAATTATTCTCTAAAAACTGTCTGTATTAATGTGTTGTGGATGCAAATTGTCCTTTGCACTCAACAATATTCCAGTAAATACAGGACTCTATGAATAAGTGACCTTGATTTCACTTTAATCACACACACATACAAAAAAAAAAAAAAAAAAAAAATCACTATTTCAGCAAGTTAGATGTTCACATTACTGCTCTGGTTAGGTTTCAATGAAATAAAAAAACACCGGGCAGGCTTTATAAAATGTCATACTATCCCACTTCAGTGCCCTTTGGATTGTTTCAATGACTTTGATAGGTTCTGCTGTGAGGTTCTGAGTAAAACACACAGCTAACAGTACAAAATGTCACTTGAAAATATCATTCAGTGAAAAGTGTGATGACTTTCTGAGAAAGTGACTGGGAAATTCCCTTGCCTCTCATCAGATGCTTTCCTTGATCTTTTATTTCATGTTCTTTTGCTAAGGTTAGACACTTCAAAACAGAGCTAGTCAAGATATTTTTTCTTTGCACAGAAAGCAAGACCCATGCTTCTGTTCATGAAAATTTGGCCATTTTTAGCAAGAAATAGGAGTGGAAATTTTTCAAATTCTGCAGTGCTCTGGGATTTGGTTGCTTCTTCCTGCTGGAACAGAAGTGATGAAATTCAGAAAGAGACAGATTAGTTATGTCCTGTATCTTCCTGAAATGAGAAGTGGAACTGCAGGAAATCTTAAAAGAAAAGTACATCTTGCAGGACTTCCAGTTCACCTGAATACTGTAATAAGCCTCTAGACTGCTAAGCCAAACCAAAAACTGAATCATTTGTGATTGGCTCATGGACAATAAAAAATAGCCATTTGTATCCAAGTCTTGTCTCAGAAATATTTGTCATAATTTATAACTTCTTTATATTTAAGTCATTTTTGTATCCCTAATAATATTGACAATGTCTTCCAGCAAGAGCTCATATACTTCACATTCAGCAGACAGGGCAGTGCTGAAAACACTGAGAATCTCAGTCTTCTGCTTCAAAGATGCAATGAGGTCCAGCTTTGGGTTGCCACTGAGATACTCCTCTGCAGCCAGCTCTGCAAACGTGTACAGTTGGTCAAAAAGTTCATCAAGATTGCTGCCCAGTAAGTTACTAAAGTTGCAACAAAAATCCTTGAATTCAAATGCTTTATATATATCTATATATATGGTGGGAAAAGAGAATTAGGTGCAAAGCAAAGACAAAAACCTAATTTGCCATCCTGAGTTCTAAGAATGTAGTAACCATACCTAGATAAAACAGAACATAAACAACGACAGCAAATACAGGCCAAAATTAGATGTGGTGGAGTGTATGATGTTCAAATCTTCCCCAGCTACTCTGCCAGTGTATTTGCAGCATCAACTGCAAAATACATGATGATGTAGGGCTACCTCCTTTCTTAGCAGGGCTAACCTGAGGAGGCATGTTGCAAAACATTTGAGCAGCAACACTCATTCTCCAAAGACTACAAGAGAACCAGAAAACTGTTTTAAAGGCCTACCTCTAGAGAGAAAACTCGCTTCAGTAAGCTGTTGCCCCATGCAAACTTTCCCAAAAGTTTGGAATACTCTTTTAATTTTTTGAAATGGGTGGGGGAGGAAGGGGGAAGGGAAGGGGAGGGCAGAGGTTCTTCCCTAATTAGATATGGCAGTCTATTCTTGCACTATTAGTAAGTAGTACTGGCATTTATTCTATGCCTTGGAACAAAATACACATATACTATAGACAGAGAGTTCTTCTCTCTGTAATTATTCTTATTTGGGTAACCAAGGGAATGGAGCAATTTAAATATGTGCAACCATTCTTCTTGCCTTTCTCCACTTGTTGGTCTTTTGCAATATTTGAATATGCATGTTCATGGAAAATGTATAATTTGTTCCCCTCATCGACTGGGTTGATTTAATTTGCAAAGCAGTTACATACAAAAGGCTGTTCTCTACTGAAGCAGTGCCTTTGGTGAAATGAATTTTTCTAATCTAATCTAGTGTAACTCATAAATGTGATTTGATTTAGGTTGCAAGTTCTGGGGTATACAGTACTGCTTTCATTTTCTGCCTTATCAATGGCCAAGTTTGGTCCAGTTACGTCAAAACTGGTTGGTTCTGTGTGCCTTGCTTGCACCACAATAGTGTTAATTTGCATTCCAAGAAAAGTTTCATATGTCTCACATGAATAGGGATATATTTGTCTCCAGACTAGAATCTTTCTCTATGTGAATTAATTCTGTGTCTGTTAAGTGAATAGTTGAAGCTGTGGAAACTAAATACAGTTGTCAGTAAATGGAAGTCAGGCTCTCCCAGTGCACTGGAGAAGCACCCATCAGATCAGTTATGTCAAAATCTGCATACTGCTATACAAATAGGACAGTATCTAGTTCGCTGAGGTCTTGTTTTAATCCAAAAATCATCTTTCTAAAACAAAACCTTATAATATCTCATAAATTCTGGACAAGTTAGGGTGGAGAAATAGTGTGCTATGTGCAGCCACAAGCAGCCCTGCTGTTTTGTTTATGACCAAGGCAGAGAGGTAGGGAGCTGAGAGCAGCTCTGACTGCTCCCTGTTTTCTCTTTTAACTTCAAGACACGACACTTGAAGTTAAGTGAGAGATGTGCCATCTATAGATGTTATGCCTCTTTAGTGTGAGCTTTATATAAACTTGTAACAAGTGCCAGAGAGTTTCCAGTCTAAGGCCTTGGCGTGTGCTTTTCCACGGTGATTAATCCAGTGAAGACAGTGGATTCACTCATACCTAAAATCATCTTACGAGGATTCTCTCTTACACGCACACATCTTTTTATTTCAGGATTTCAAATTTCCTAATGGACTAGAAATAAGCAGGGGCCAACTGTATGTAGTGAAACATCGAAGAATAGAGGTATCAAGCAAATTCCACAGGGACCACTATTGGAACCAGTGCAAACTGCAACTTATTTATAGGGATATGTAAATTGAACATTAATCAGATTTTCAGACAATAAAAATGATGAGGGATTGCAAATGCATTGGAGGATTTAAAAAAAAATAAAAAAAAGAATGATCTAAGGAGTCTAGTGGCATGTGCAAACAACAGTGGGATAAGATTTAATTTAGATAGATGCAAAGTAATTCAGCTAGGGAATGCTAATACTGAGCTGAAGAAATAACTGCGTGATTGTAAAGAACAGTGCTGTGACAAAGGTCTTTGGGTGATAATAGATGACAAATTAAAGACAAGGACAAAGTGTGACGCTGTTCCAAGTAAATATATTTTATATTTGTTTTATACTTGCATAGGAGAAAGATGTAAGAACTTAGAGGTGAAGCAGTAATTGTGCTTCTCCTTCTTTTCCCACTGTCTCACATATCTCCTTGGTAAGAAGTAGGGCAGGGAGAAAAGTTAAAATGAATTACAAAGAATTCAATGAAAGATAATAGCAATATAGAGAAATAGATTGCTCTCCATGACCACAAGGAAAAATTGAAGGAACCAATGATGTACAATTTACAGAAAAGATGAAAGAGGGGATGAAAATATTTATAATACAACACAATAGAGGTCAAGGAATTATTCTGTATGGTAAAGGACAGCAGAGAGTAACTTGGACATTGAAAAGGGAAAATTACTTCTGACAGCAAAGGAAGAAAAATAACCTGCCAACAACAGGGTTGATGAGACAGTGGAATGTGTACTAAAAAACTTCTTAGAGACCACATCACCTAGACTGCAGGTGGCCATGATAGGACATTTAATGAGTTCATTATGTGGAAGATGATTGTATGTTAGTGCTGAGAGTTGAAATTGGGCTCAGTAACCTAGGATACCTGTGCATTCCATTTATCTCTTATTCTGAGGACAAAAATCAGAATACAGCATTCATATTTTTATTCCACAGCTGTAAAGCCCAAAGAAATCTGAATTCATTCTTTGCTATTGTTATGGGTCTCAACACTGCGTCTGTCAGCCGGCTGTCTCAGACCTGGGAGGTAAGACACATCTTTGTATCTTTTAGACCCTGTCAAAAACATTTTTCATCTATGTTGTGTACTGGTGAATTGCCTTTTCTTCCTAATTATTTGTTTTTCATGCTGAAATCTAACAGAGGGCAAATGCCACAAGAGAAACTTTACTGTGACCTGAAGCCGTAGGTACACAGCCATTCAAATAAAACTAAATATGCCTTTCCAGAGTTTCTAAATAAGAGCAAAGCAAGGAGATCTTACCCGTTTGTGGAAGAAGGGGGTGGGTGTGGATGGGGGGGAAGTCAGGTACATTATCTTAGCATTTTAAATATATGTCAGAACAGAAAGTCTTATAAGAAAGTCTTATAAGATTGGTTCTAAACAAAGCATACCTTATTATGGAATAATTTCATTTATTCAAGGTATATATATCTTTGCTGATGAAACTAAAATGGAGGAAGAAGTCATTTAATGTAATATACAGAGAAATTTCATCCCTTGCCACCCGCCTAGCACCATAAGTGGGCAGTACTCAAAAAAATTAACATGTAACACAAAGTAAAAAAGAATAACTGTGATCTCCTTTGTTGGAGATGCCCTTGAGCACCAACAGCTGAAACCCAATGGCCGTTGAAGGGTCACAAAGCTATCTAACACAGTCCAGTGAAGTCTTTCCCTCTTAGCTGAAATCATGCATGTGAAAACATCACCGTGTATGTCAGTGACATTGGCATGTAGAGAAATATGTAGAGAAATGAGGGCAATGACTGCTGCTTTGGGATGGAGTTTACAGGGACTTGGATAAGCAAGGCTATTTCAAATAACAGTTAAAGCAAAAAAAAAAAAAAAAAAAAAAAAGGAAAAAAATACACACCTGAGGAAAACAATACAGAAACCCCTTGTTTCTCCAGCTACTAAAATGCCTTGCCCATGAGGGAACATTTGCCCTCTTATGGGTTGACTTCATCTCTTTTCTTTGGGCTTTGGTAGGAGAGTGGAAGGGGCTAAATACAGGTGGCAATGGTGGTGTAAGTGTCTCCAGCCTGCAAGCACACAGAGCTCTCCAGTGCGGTGAGACCCCTCTGAAAATCGTGTGCCACAGATGTTCTTCTCTGGGAAGAACAAAATGTATTGCTTGTCTGAACAGGGAGTGCCTCTGCATATGTATCATTGTAAATATGTCAAGTTCCTGTGTGTAAAATATTTATGAAGTTGCATGTGTTTTTTATAAAAATTTACTGCACTGGAAATTTCAAAAGCAGAAGGTTATTTGCATTAGTAATGTGACTTCTAGAAAGTAGAGCAATGTTTATAAATTAATTATAATTACTTACACATGTAAATGAAGCCACCTAAATTTAAGCAACAATTTACACACTAAACTATATTGGTTCTGCACTTGAATTCTTAAATAAGTAATATACCCTGAGCATATTCTACTTTTTTTTTTTTTTTTTCCACACTATGCAGTGTTTTAATGAGCCTAAGATTCACTGATTGAAGATATTAAAAAAGTGCAATTGCAATTCCACATTCAGTTATCTTTGCATTTTAATCGTACAGCTCATCCACTTAATCTTAATTGTTCTAAATCTCTTTGGTAGTGTCATCGTGGCTGTTGTGGTCTAAGTACACAGGCAAGGCAAGATTTGTAGTAAGGGGATATATTCTACTTGAGCTAACTAGTGTAGCTGGAAAAAAGATACGCAAACATTCAGGTCCACACACCCGTCTTCAAGTCAGAAATACAATAAGCAAAATTCAAATTGAACAACAATTGCTTTGAGTATGAGATGAATCCATTAAAGCATCTTAGAGAGTGGATGCTTATGGAATAGAGCAGGCATTAGCATATAGGGAATGAAGGAAGAAGTTATGTTGTACCTGAGCTCCCAAGGAGGGCATTTTGTGCAATTCCCTGTGGGATTAGGATGAGACCTCAGAGACGGGGTACTCGTTTTTTAAGGGAAGTTCTCGTTCTCTGAGAGCAGCATGGAATACCATGGGTAAGCACCAGGGTGGTGTATTGAAAAGCACTGAGAGTTATGCCAATTCATTTCCAGAGCCCATAGTTTAGAGAGAGAGAGCAATTATAAAAATAATATTTAACCTGGTTGTGATTACAGAATCTGAATCCTCAGTCAGTGCTACTATTTCTATCTTGATAAATACAACAGATATGGACGCTGGGCAAGAAAATAAAAATGGCTGCTAACATGCAGTTTTTTGTAGAAGAATGGTGAAAGTGTGGAGACAAGGCTTCAGTCACAGGCATTATGTTCAGGTCTGTAAGTAGGGTGTTTAGAGCTGAGAAGCAGAAGTAACTGCCTGAGGAAGTGCAAAAAATCAGTCTCATGGAAAGAAAGAAAAAAATAATAAACATTTTTCTACTTTTTAAAATCAAATTTACTGTTTTGTTTTTTTTTTTTTTCTTTTTTTTTTTTTTTCTCTGTGTTCCCCACTTCAGAAAATTCCTGGGAAGTTCAAGAAACTTTTCACTGAACTGGAAAGTTTGACAGTAAGTACAGTGATGACAGCCCAACAGAGTTGCTTGTTGTTACTTGCCATTCTTCTTTGTAATTTATTTCAAGACCGTCTGTCATTATCTGGAGCTGAAACTTGGTTACATCACATCTGAGGTTTGCCATAGGCCACAAAGCTCTCCAGAGCTCAGAGGTGGTCTCCAAAAAAGAAACAAGCCCTGTTCCTGACTGCTGGAGGAAAGGCAGAGAGAGGCAAACTTGTCGCTAGTTCACCAGTACCAGTTTGGAAACTGTTCTGTTGCTGTGGTGGTTAATCGTCCTCTATCCAAAGAAATGTGCTGCATATCAGAAGACAAGGAGGGTAGTTTTAAAAAGCTAAAAAAATAAAATAAAAAATCAGAGGCTCGGGATCTTTTTCACCATTATTAAAGCTGAGTAAACAAGTGTTTCCTCTGGCTGTCAGGGAGCTGGATGCCTGGTGAGATCGCTGCCTAGTGCAGGGAGCATGAAATCCAGCCTTTAACAATTGTCATGCTTTTGCACTTTGAGTCCTTTATCAATTAACATGTTTTCAAGATGTCTGTGAGCTGGTGTACAAAACCGCTTATTCATAGAGGAAATTGAGATGAGTTTTTGAATTACACAACACTGATGATACATAGTCTCTTATTTTCTTTGACAATGTCCAATATGTTCCTTTTATCTGAGACTAGGCAGTTTTGTTTCTTGGTTATTGGGTGAGAGGGAGCAAGGAAGGAGGT